>NC_047091.1:23814301-24116662 GCF_902459505.1 Geotrypetes seraphini
AATTATGCCATGATTATCTAGGTAGTAGCTGAGGGAGGCTATGTATATATTGAATAGTGTAGGTGATAGGGGTGATCCTTGGGGAACTCTGCTGGGGTTGGACCATGGTTCTGATTTTTCTTGCATTGTTTTGACTCTGTAAGTTCTTGATTGTAGGAATCCTTTGAACCATGCAAGTACTTTGCCTGAGATTCCTATTGAATCGAGAGTTTGTAGAAGCATGTCGTGGTCTACCAAGTCGAAGGCTGCAGAAAGGTTTAGTTGTACAGAGGTGTTGTCTTGCAGTGTCCATTAGTGTTCCTAGTAGTGTCTCCGTGCTGTATTTGGCTCTGAATCCCGATTGAGAATCACATGCATTGTTTAATTTTCCGGCTGCTCAAGGTTGTAAGAGCAAGAAATCCTTGGAACATACATTAGCATTTCAGGCTGCTTTCTATGACGGGGAATTTAGGCCACTGTTGAGTAGTGCTTGCGCTTACAAGCACTCAATTGAAAACTCATCTTTTTTCAAAATATTTAGCGAACTAATTTAAATCATCCTTAGGTTATATTATTTTTAATCTTTTGTTCACCGCATTGAACTTAGGGTTATGCGGTTTATAAGTATGATGTTATGTTATGTCCTTCAAGCAGTTGTGTTCTGTATTCATAGCAGTGTGGAGAAGCATAACAGAGCCCACTGTTTGTCCATGTTAAGAAGAGAGATGTGCAGTCATCCTCTGACTTGCTTCTTAAATCATTGTATGGTTGGACCGCATGCCTAAGTGGAGCAGGTGAGGCAAGAGCCTGTTGACAAGAACATAAGAATTGTCACTGCTGGGTCAGACCAGTGGTCCATCATGCCCAGCAGTCCGCTCATGTGGCAGCCCTTAGGTCAAAGACCTTCGCCTAGTATGGAATATGTAATCACAGACTAACCTCTTCCCTCTTTTACAAAACTATAGTATGGTTTTTAGCCACAGCCAGCGCTAAGAAAATGCTCTACAGTTTTGTAAAAGGGGGGATAAAATAGAAATACGTAGACAAAGGTTAAATCGAACCACCAAGAAGCTGGGCTCTGCATACAATGCAACACCACAGAAACAGCGATGCATGTCCCCTAAAGCAAAAAAAAATAAAATAAAATTTTTTTCTACCTTTGTCTTCTCTGGTTTCTGCTCTCTTCATCTTCTTGTCACTCTCTTCCTTTCATCTTCTGTACTTCTGTGCCACTCCCAGAAACTGTATGCCTCCTCCTTCCATCTTTCCCTTCACCCCCATTGGTCTGGCATCCATCTTCTCCCATTCCCTCCTCCAATGATCTAGCATTTCTCTCCTCTCCTCTTCTTCCCTTCCCTTCCTTCTCCCACACCCCCATGGTCTGGCATTTCACTTTCTCCTCTCCCTTTCCCCCACTTCCATCAGCATCAGCCCCCTTTCTTTTCCTCCAAGAATGGAGGTTTGAACAGTCTCTAATCAGTCTAACAGGGAAAGGGATTGGGACTTGTCCACCACCACACTCAAAGCGGTTTACATGCAGGTACATCAGGCATTTTCCCTGCCTGTCCCAGTGGACTCACAGCCTGGGGCAGTGGAGGATTCAGTGACTTGCCCAGGATCACAGGGAGCAGTGTAAGGTTTGAACCCACAACCTCAGGGTGCGGAGGCCGTAGCTCTAAACACTACGCCACACTCTCCTCTCAGTAATTGTTTTAATAACCTCATGGGTACGATGTCTTGTTGTGCTCCCACAGGCCCATGACACCAGAGCGCATTTTCTATCTCTGATAGAGTGACATCGGCAAGCACCATCCCATTGGCGAGAGGGTGAAATTCTAAGCATTTCACTAAAAGGCGCTGGTGAAAGAATTTCAAAGTCTTGAGTTAAAGCTTTCATAAGTGGCACAAAATGTATAAATCTGGAGGAATATGCGTGAAGGGTCTGACTGCATTACAGTAGAAAGCAACCGCTGTGGCCTGGCAGAAGGCAGGAGAGCTCAAGGGGTCCCTGGGGCTTCTGGGCCTTCTTTGAAGATAAGATGGATTTGTCTCAGCTCGGTTCCCTTTTCATGTGGGCTTCTGAAACAAGGTCGGCCAAGTTAGAGAGTGAGTGAAACGGCTGCAGTGTCAGAAATGCGACTGAACTTTGAAGACCTGAATTGTTTTCTCGGGGGAGCAGCGAACGGTGTGAAATATGATGGGGCCAAATCTAGCAGTGAAGCGGGAAATCAAAGGATACAGAGAGCAGAAAAATAGGTCCACGGTAGATCAATAAATGCACTTAAATGTGCTGCTCAGAAAAACTGGCACGTAACCATGATATAAATAGTAGAGATGGGAGACTGATAAGCCGGCTTCCTCTTCACTTAATGTAAGTGAAGAAAGATAATGACCCGCCGCCAGCTGATACAGCAGAAATGAACAGTGGCGCCATCCTTGGCTTGCAACTGAGGCTCCCCAGCCCCAGGAGGAGCCGTTGTGGATAAGGGATGGCCCAGAAGCTGGGTTTTTTTTCCGGTTCTGCTTCTTATGGCAACTAACACAAAGAAATGTCTGGCATCATAGGAGAAATCAAGCTTCATCTAGAACTCAGGAATTTATCCAGGAAACTTCGTAAAATGTAGCTAGAACCCAGAAAAACTGTTTTCGGTCAGTCTGCTATTGTCACATCTGAAATTTCAAAGTTTTGTAGAAACATTTGCCTACAACAATAGGGATGAATCGACATGGCTTGTTCCAGAACATAAGAGTTGCCCTACTGGGACAGATCAAAGGTCTGTTTCCAACAGTGGCCAACTCAGGACCCAAGTACCAGGCTGAAACCCAAAGAGTAGCAACATTCCAGAGCTGAGATTGTGATGTCATAATGCCTCATTCCACCAGTTCCTAAGAGCCAACCTCAGCAGTGATGTCACAATGGCTTGACTGTTCTATAATTGGCTCACATAAGAACATAAGAGGACGTCCTGGGACAGACCAAAGGTCCATCAAGCCCAGTATCCTGTTTCCAACAGTGGCCAACCCAGGTCCCAAGTACCAACATTCCAGAGCTGAGATTGTGATGTCATAATGCCTCATTTCTCCAATGCCTAAGAGCCAACCTCAGCAGTGATGTCACAATGCCTTGACTGTCCTATAATTGGCTCACATAAGAATTGCAGTACTGGGACAGACCGAAGGTCCATCAAGCCCAGTATCCTGTTTCCAACAGTGGCCAGCCCAGGTCACAAGTATGTGGTAAGATCCCAAAGTGTAAAACAAATTTTAGATTGTAAGCTCTCTTGAGCAGGGACTGTTTTTTTTATTCTTTGTGACTCTGTACAGAACTGCGTGTGTCTGATTGCAAAATAGAAATAATTAATAGTAGTAGTAGTAATAGATTTTATGCTGCTTTCATAGGAATAAGCACCATTCCCCTCCCTCCCCCCCCCCCGATCATCACACACTGCAGAGGGTGGCATCACCACTCTCCATATGCCCTTATATGCTCAACAGTGCCATCACTGTTTGACGGCTTGTAGCCTTCCATTTCTAAAAAGATCAGGGGGCTCTGAAGTTCAAAAGAGTTCCTCTTTAAAGGTGACACGTTATCTTTCTCTAGTTTATGATAATCTTTTATTTTCCATGACCGTATCCACCCCTGCCTGCCCCTCCCTTTCATTTGCAGATACACATTTCCTAATCTGCCACAGCTGCTCATCGCAAGATGACACATTTTACCTCCAGTCTCTCAGGCAGTTCAGCTCTGTTGCCCATGTACTGTGACATCCATCCATTTAACACACGAGAGAAGAAACAGACACAGCTAAAGCTAACAATGATATAGACACACAACTCACTCGCTAGAACACCAACAAATCCACACACAGGAACGAGACAGTGACAGCCATCAGACTCCAGAGAGACAGCACATTATGAGATATGGGGCAGCTTTTACCTCCGCATCCACATCCACATTATTGATCCCAGTAGATTTGGTATTTTTACTTCTTAAATGTTGTTTTTGCTAGTTAGAGATGGACACAGAAGCCCTAAATATGTTGTCAAAAACAATAGCAGGACATAGTTTTTCACTCAGATTAAGCTCTGGAATGCATTGTCAGAAGACGTGGTAAGCGTGGTTATCATAACCGTTTTTTTTTTTTTTTTAAAGTTTGGACAAGTTCCTGGAGGAAAAGTCCATAGTCTGCTATTGAGACAAGCATGGGAGAAGCCACTGCCTGCCCTGGATTGGTAGCATGGAATGTTGCTACTCTTTGGGGTTCCGGAATCTTGCTATTCTTTGAGATTCTGCCTGGAATCTTGACACTCTTTGGGGTTCTAGAATGTCTTGTTACTCTTTGGGATTCTAGAATGTTGCTACTCCTTGGGTTTTGGCCAGGTACTCGGGACCTGGATTGGCCACTGTGAGAACGGTCTACTGGGCTTGATGAACCACTGGTCTGACCCAGTAAGACTATTCTTATGTTCTTATGGTAGGTATTAGATGGCCCTTCCCTTTTAAGGGTCACGGGCAGAAATATCAGAAGTGACAAACAGGAAACGTAATACATCTGAAATAATGAACATTTCATTCTTTGTTAAAGAAAACATTCTTGGTCTCTGCCCTGGAGAGCTGATGCTTCAGGAATCCATGAACGCAGTAGACTATCTCTTAAAAGTAGAGAGCAAAATGCCTGTTTTTCCATCCACCATACCAGGACAATGAATTCAGGCAGTGTTTCCCAATTTTTATCCAATATGATCCCATTTTGACATTAAAATCCACATGTTTATGTTAATATTTATCAACCGCTGTTCACTATATCATCGTAGCGGTTTACATAGTGTACTAGCAAAAATGAAAAGTTCTCCATCATCAAAAAGAAAGTAAAAAAATACAAAGAAAATAATAAATTACAGAGTAGATTCTAATTAAAACAAAACCCCCCAAATTGGATTATCAGACGTAAAATACAATTATAAAAGCAGCAACTGCAAATCTCTCCCCAACGTTCGTGCCAATATGACACTAGCCCCCTCTTCTACGAAACTGCGATAGCAGTTTTTAGCGCGGTGAGCCGCGCTGAATGGCCCGTGCAGCTCCCGACGCTCATAGGAGGAAAATTCACGGCAGCAGAGCAACTGAAAAGAGTCTCATCCTGCCACCATTCAAGGCAAGTTTATTGGCTGTGATCCAAGATGAAATGGTGGTGGAGAAGATTATCCTGATGTTACAGAGATGGAACAGTCAAATCAGAGCCAGAATTCAATGCCATTAGCAGAAATACACATTGGTCATTCAGGTTTTGAAACTTCTGGTCGATAGGAACTTTAAAGAAAGGCACTGACATTGCCAATCCTTGGGGAACGAACTGCTGCTTTCTAATGCTAATCCTTGAGCATTTCTGCGTTTGATCACACTGATAGGAAGAAATTATTTGTAATAAATTATCAGTGATCTCAAAAGTTTCCTGTCTTTTGATTCAAATTTGGTGACTAATGGTATCAAGTTCCTCTTAGTCACCTACAAGTGCATTCACTCTGCAGCCCCTTAATATCTCTCCTCATTTATCTCCCCCATACCCTTCTCTTCCACTGCCAACTCCAGACTCCGTCCCTTCTGTCTTGCTGCACCCTATGCTCGGAACAGACTGCCTGAGTTATTACGTCGGGCTCCGTCTCTAGCAGTCTTCAAATCCAAGCTTTTTTGAGGCTGTTCTCAACTCCTAACTCCCATTCGCTGTAAGACACTCATGTCTCTGCAAGAAACTCCCCAACCCCTATATGTCCTGTCTGCCTGTCCAAATTAGATTGTAAGCTCTTCTAAGCAGGAACCAACTGTTACATGTTAAATGTACAGCGCCATGTACGCCTTTTAGCGCAATTGAAATGATAAATATTAGTCGTAGTATCAAAAGTGGAGGAGATGTCTACTAGAACTGCGAGAAGTTGATAATACTGGTCCAAACCCCATCTTATAACGTCAACACTACAGAGCACTCTAAGGCAATTTTATAACAAAAGTCTATTAAAAATACTTAGTCACCTATTCTATGAGGAAAGTAGCCCTGATTTTCTGTATAAAATTCTAGTGCAAGTGACCAATCGTGTGTCTGCATCTAGCCCTAGAGCTACGCTAAATGGCCACACCCACTTTTGCAAATTGCATGTAAATGATCATATTGCATAATTAACATGCCTACTTGATTGCATCGCCCTCTGCTGCGTCCCACGCTGCATGTACACACCGTGCATTTCTGGTGGTTTCGTACCTAAGATCTTTTGGGCAGAGCGTTCCACAAAGTTGGAGCCATCGGTCTCTTTCGACAGACAGCTCCGTCTAAAATTATCGCCCACCCCTCATGTGCTTTCCTAAGACTAAAGAGGCAGTGGCCCAATATTTCAGCAAAATCATTCAGCGTGAAACAGTCCTTTCGGTAACTTTGGCAAGGGAGTACCCTGGCACCCTGGGATGCTCTCTTTAGGAGCTCCTGCCACAATTCCACATTTGAAAGCGAAATTGACTAATTAGCAAACTGTGGCTCAAGATCATTCCCGATTCCAAAGCATCGTTGAAACGAAGTGACTCGGTGTTTCCTAACTGTGCAACCGTCTTTTAATAAAAACTACGCTTCCTAACAGTGAAGATTGGATTTCGGTTTTTCTTTTAAAACAGCATTAAATACAACCTCCCCAGCAATCAGTGCAAGACAAATTTTGTTTGCAGCGCTCACTCAAGAATACTAAGAGCTCCTTTTACGAAGCCGCGTTAGAGGCTATATTGCACGCACCTTTATCACGCTTGCTAATCCCTGCGCTCGCCGAAAAACTACCGTCTGCTCAAGAGGAGGCAGTAGCGGCTAGCAAGGCCGGCAAATTAGCGCGGCTTCGTAAAAGGAGCCCCAAGTCTAATAAAGACCTGCCTTATGAGTAACCCTATTGCCCAGGTAACCTCAAGAGACCGATGATATTTACAAAAGGAAGTCGGGTCACTTGCCAAACTAAAATCACCCAAAATATATAAGCCATCAAGATTTACCGGCAGTGGTATTCATCGGTTCTAAAAATGAAAAGAAATCAACTCCCAACTAACCGGGAGGGCCATAAATTACACCTATTGGGGGCAACCCTTCAGCCAGGGTGGTCAGTGTTTCTTTAAATGCTGGCCATGTGCCAGCTGAATATCCAGGTCTGAGGTGGCCACCAGAACCTAACCTGGTCCTACTGACGTTCGGCCCTTTTCCTGCCCTAAGAGAACAAGATTTCCAGGTCCTGTCACTGAATATCCTGGGTAACTCCTGCTCTGATTCCTCCTCCGTACCGCCCTAGCATTAACTGGACAGTGCCGCGGCAGCCAGATGGGATATTCACTGGCACAATCCAGTTATTTAAGGACACTTACGATCTTTAAATTTTCTTCGACACAATCTCTGACTTAATACATTTCAACCCTTTCCTGCCGTTTTCGCCTTTTTCGTTCCTTTGCTTACAAAGATTGCATTTCTCCCCTCTTCCCTTTTATGTCAGTTAGTTAATGTTTTTTTGTGATCTTATGATGTCTAAAACTTGTTTTTAAAATGTACCCATTTAAAAAAAATTTGTATTTCGCTTAGTAAACCAAGATAAGATAATCTTAATGTATATTTTCTGTAAACCGCTTAGAACCTAACGGATGTAGCGGTATATAAGAAATAAATTACATTACATTACATTACAATTACATAAGCAATTATATGAAATTTTAATAAACTTGAAACTTATTTGCCAGCACTAGTTGACCAGCTAGGAGTCTCTATTACCCACTTAACTAGTTCTGAATATCAACTCCATTGCAATCTGAGATCTTATCACCGGAAGGACATGAAATAACTCCCGAGAAGCCCTGGAAATCTTAGAAAAATTTCAACTAGTTCAGTGGTCTCAAACACAAACCCTTTGCAGGGCCACGTTTTGGATTTGGAGGTACTTGGACGGCCGCAGAAAAAATAGTTAATGTCTTATTAAAGAAATGACAACTTTGCATGAGGTAAAACTCGTTATAGTCTATAAATCTTTCCTTAATTGCGTCTGATAATTTCAACTATGCACAGCTGAAAGCAGTGCAACATGCAGAAAGTGAAAATCTATCAAACTATCAACTGCAAAAGAGAAGATTTTGGACCAACTACAGTGGTGCCTCACACAACGAACTTAATTCGTTCCAGGAGCAAGTTTGTTATGCGAAAAGTTCGTTATGTGAAACGCGTTTTCCCATAACAATACATGTTAAAAAAAATAATTCGTTCTGCAGCATAAAATATGCTAAGATGACATAAAAAAAGATAAATTTGTCAAAATGGTGAAAATGGTGGTCTTGCTGAGGCCAAACTCTTTGACGAGGTCACACTGTTTTACCCCACATTCACTCCTTCTAATTATTTCCCGTTTCATTTCAACAGAAATCACCTTCCTGCTTTTTTTAGAAGCCATGATATATAAAAAATATTGAGTTTATCTTAAAAGGACGACTGTATACAGTGAGAGAGGGCAGTTAAGCGCAGTGACTAACGACTGCCTGCAGTGCCTGCGCGGAAGGATGCAATACATCGGCAGCTCGGGCGACTTCGTTGTGTGAAACGAAGTTCGTTGTGTGAAACGAAGTTCGTTGTGTGAAACGAAGTTCGTTGTGTGAAACGAAGTTCGTTGTGTGAAGTTCGTTGTGTGAAACGAAGTTCGTTGTGTGAATCAAGACATGAAGTTCGTTGTGTGCAGCGTTCGTTGTGTGAGGCGTTCGTTATGCGAGGCACCACTGTATTTTGAGGCCCTCGGTATTTTAAAGAACGATTCTTTATGGAAAACTTGTGCCTTAAGTGTCCGGCGGTCGCTGTAACCTCACACAAGCATTTCCTGCGTCTGTATGCGATTGTCCTCTCCGCTCCACCTCGCAATCGCGTACAGACGCAGGAAATGCTTGTGTGAGGTTACAGCGACCGCCGGACACTTAAGGCACAAGTTTTCCATAAAGAATCGTTCTTTAAAATACCGAGGGCCTCAAAATAGTTCCTGGCGGGCCACGGGTTTGTGACCACTGAACTAGTCCAATATGTAATAAGAAAGCCACCGTCCCTCTATGAGGTGTGACATTTACCTTCCCGTGTGGAAGATGACAACCTCGTCTCATTATCACGGTGTCTGACTCGAACCTCCACAACTCAAATATCAGACTCATATATTTATTTATTTTTTTTTTTTTTTTCGAATTATTTGTTTATTCAATTTTATCAATACAAACAAGCAATACATTACTTGTATTCAGATTAACATAAGTTATTAAAAAGAAAACTTATAAACCAATTCCACTTAAATCAGTGTTTTGGTTATTCATTTATACTTCCAATATATTTAGTCCACAATCTTTTAAAGGAGATTCTTAGAAAAAAAAAAAACCCAATAGGAACAATCTTTATCCAACCTAGAAAGCGGCAATTATCTGCGGTGCTACAGCCATTCATGGCAGGTTATACATTCTCAGTCATAGGCACTACTTGCTCTTTGGATTCTATAAATCCTACTAGTTGTTTAGGTTCAAAAAACAAGTAATTCTTATTCTGATAAGAGACAAAACATTTTACAGGAAATTTCAACAAAAAATTTGCCCCCAAGGCAAGGACTCTTGGCCTTAATGCCAAGAATTCTTTCCTACGCCTCTGGGATCTTAAAGACATATCAGGAAATATTCGAACATTAGAACCTAAAAACTGATCATTAATATGACGAAAATACAAACGCAATATATATTCTCTATCACTTTCCAAAGCGAGAGTTATTAACAGGGTTTTCCTTTCCGTTATAACCTCCAAGGAGTTTTCCAGAAAAGTTGTTAAGTTCATATTTTCATTGTTAGTCCCTTGAATCTCATTAGGAGTGGAAACTTCCACAGGTCTCTTGATTTGAAAATAATTAGCTCTAACAATAGGTGGCAAACTTTCAATAGGAATAAGCAAAATTTCCTTAAAATACTTTCTTGCCATCTCCATTGGTGAAATTAAGGGACATTTTGGAAAATTTAGGAGTCTCAAGTTATTTTTCCTTAATTGGTTCTCGAAACTTTCCATTTTTCTAGCAATAAATGTTCTTTCTTTTACTAGACTCATATATTGACTTCTGCCTTGCGGTGATTGGCTTCCAGGTTCATTTCCCCTTTGCCCCCTCCATATTTTGCAGCCACAGGGGAGGTGGGAAAAAAGGGTTTTCACTGTATTTACCTTTTCAGAAGACTTTATTGTATCGATGTAAGTGGAGTGAAGTCATCCTAATTCTAATTAAATGATTGCCTAATTAACTTTATCTCTGTTTCCAGAAGAGAGGCAAGTGAATTGGGGCACTGGAAGTGTTTACCTGTGTGTCTCTGATTTGTGAGGCATTCTTACCTTGAATAATATTTTAATTAAGAAGCCATGTGCTGTCAGCCTTTTAATATATAGACTCGCAGAATCGACTGTGCGCTTAATTCGGTACCCAGGACACGTGAGGTATCTAAGCTGGGACAGCTGCCAGGGAATTGGCTGGCGTATCTGATTGGAATGACTTGCTACCTGTGAAAACACCTGCATTTTTCTGAAGGAGGCAGTTCGCCTTTATCGGAACTTTCAGCAGCTCGCACGTCGTACATGGAAAACAGATGGAAATGCAGAACATTGCTAGACAGTGCCAATTAATGATCCGAGTGCTAATTCTTGCATGCACTGGAACACTTTTACTCAAGACACTATTGCTGGCGGAAACGTGCAGCCTTTTCTGTATTAGGGCAAACTGTAGCAGCCAAAAGTTTCAATGCAGCTAAAGGTGGATGTGGCAGAGGCCTCTGGGGGTTCAGGACACTTCTTAGCTCAAGTGTTTGCTGCACCAAAGGCTTGAACCCGAGCACAAATTTTTGGATGCCTAGTCTGTCACGTTCAGGGCCCAGTCTGGTTACCAGCTCTGAATACCCAGGTTTTGCCTGGCTGCTGGAGGTTATCCAGGCTCCCACAATATTCAGAGTGGGGCACAGATAATTACTTGGAAAAAAAAGATAGGACAAACGTTTTTCTGCCTAACTTTATTTAGGTAATTACCCAGTTAAGAGACTGAAAATCACCACCAACCGGGTAAATCCTGGCTCAGCCCAAACTGTCCCTCCCCGGGACCACTCCAACATTAACCAGGCTTGTTGGTCTGGGGGTGCTGAGGGATGCTGAGGAAGAGGCACTGGCAAAGAAAGATTTATTGTACCAGGGATAAGAATATAAGAACATAAAAATAGCCCAATGTCCTATCATTGCGGAGGCCAATCCAAGTCACAAGTACCTGGCAAAAACCCAAACAGAATCAGGATTCCATGCTACCGTCCCATGTCTCAACGGCAGACTATGGACTTTTCCTCCAGGAACTTGCCCTTCTTAAAATTGGCTACGCTATCCACTCTTACTACAACTTCTTATTAGTTTTAAAAGTATTTCCCTGTAACTTCATCGAGTGTCCCCTAGCTTTTGTAATTTTGACGGAGTAAAAAATTGATCCACTTGTACCCGTTCTACTCCACTCAGGATTTTGTAGACTTCAATCATATCTCCCTTTAGCCATCTCTTTTCCAAGCTGAAGAGCTCTAACTGTTTTAGTCTTTCTTCGTATGAGATGAAAGAAGCTGAGGAAGAGGTACTGGACTTACAGAATCGAAGGGGGAGGGGGGAGACAGCAGAGATGCTAACCCTTGGGTGAAGGAACAGGGGATGGGGGAATGTCAGACCATGGGAAGTGGAGAGAGGGACTAAGGGTGCAGATAGGAGGACATGCCAGACTGTTGAGAGTACGGAGAGAGGGACACATCAGACAGCGGGGGATGGAGAGATGCTGGACCGCAAGGAAAGGGATGTGCAGGTGGGGGCATGACGGGGGGAGGGGAGGAGTCAAAAAACCCCAAAATTGGTCCAGGGCGCCACAGCTTCTTGAGCCAGCCCTTCCACTACCCAGGTAAGAAGTACTGAATATCAGATCCCAGATTTGTGTGGCGCTCTCGATACCAGTCAAGGCATCACGTCAAACTAAACCATGCAAACTAAGGGGTGTCTTCAGGCTTAAAAAACAAACAAACATTTATTTGATTGACATTTCATTTTTTACACCAGTTGTGTTCTGGCACCACAGAATTTCTTCTCATCCTGTGTTTTTTGGGGGAAAAGCTGTGTCTGCAATGTCATGTGAATTTAGCAACCATGCGTTCTGGTTTGCAATATTTTATCTTTTTGCTCCAGGAAATGCTTTTCTAAGGCTGAAAGGAGAGCAAAAGTGGAGTAGATAAGAGTTGACCAAGAGAACAAGGTTACAGGGAAGCAGTTTGAGGAGCAGGAATCAGCTAGAGATAATGAGAACTTCTTGTAGATAAATGGCAGTCATTCATTGTGAAATGAGTCCTTGATTGTGCAATTAATCACAAATTACTTCTTACTCATTTATTGTTCCTGACTGCAGCCCCCCCCCCAAAAAAAAATGTTTTCATCAGAAATTCAAAATACTTGTCCCTCTGGCTTTGTGGTCGAGGTTTGAAATCCTACTTGTGGCTTTCTCCTAGGCCATCAGCCCATCAGCCTAAACATAGAAACATGATGGCAGATAAAGGCCAAACAGCCCATCCGCAGCATACACGATCTCTTCCTCTCCCCAAGACATCCCCTATGCCTATCCCATGCTTTCTTGAATTCAGACAGTCTCTGTCTCCACCACTACTACTGGGAGACTGTTCCACACATCTATCACCCTTTCTGTAAAAAAATAAGAGGACATTTTTTTTTTGCTCAGAGAATAGTTAAGCTCTGGAAAGCATTGCCAGAGATTGTGGTAAGAGCTGATAACATAGCTGGTTTTAAAATAGGTTTGGACAAGTTCCTGGAGGAAAAGTCCATAGTCTGTTATTAAGAAAACCATGGGGGAAGCCACTGCTTGCCTGGATCGGTAGCATAGAATGTTGCTACTCTTTGGGTTTTGGCCAGGTACTAGTGACCTGGATTGGCCATTGTGAGAACGGGCTACTGGGCTTGATGGACCAGTAAGGCTATTCTTATGTTCTTAAATATTTCCTTAGATTGCTCCTGAGCCTATCACCACTTAACTTCATTCTATGACTTCTCATTTCACAGCTTCCTTTCAAATGAAAGAGACTCATGTGCCAAAACATCTCTATCATATCTCCCCTCTCCCGCCTTTCTTCCAAAGTATACAGATTGAGATCTTTAAGTCTGTCCCCATACGCCTTATCACGAAGCCAACACACCGTTTTAGTAGCCTTCCTCTGGACCGACTCCATCCTTTTTATACCTTTTTGAAGGTGCGGCCTCCAGAATGGTACACAATATTCTAAATGAGGTCTCACCAACGTCTTATACAGGGGCATCAGGTTTCAAGTTTATTTAGGATTTGATATACTGCTTTTATAAGCAAAGTGGTTTCCAATTTACTAAAAAGCATTAAAAAATATATAAAATAGTGGGGAACAAATTCACAGTTACAGTACAGACATAACATGGTCCATAAGGGGAGGATACATTGCTTACAATAAAAGAAAGGGGAAGCAAAATACAAGAGGAGTAAAGGGAATCTTTAATCTAAGGCCTGTTGTTTGAGATCAATACCTTCTTGGGATAAACACAGAGGAGCCCTCATTAGAAAATGAAGAATGTAAATTAAAGAGCTAAGTCCGGTACTGGACAGACTTGCTCCGTCTGTGTCCCATATGTGATGATTTGGCGTAGGATGAGCTGGGGAGGGCGTCAGCGGGAACTCCACTAACTTGGAACATGAGGATGGTCGATAGCCTGCAAAGAGGATGGTTGGATAGGCTGGAGTGAGCTTGGACGGCAACTTCAGCAGGTGGACTTTACAGTCTACGACCCAGAAATATCAAAGAAGAGACAAGTTAATTAATTTATTTATTTATTCAATTTTCTATGCCGTTCTCCCAAGAGAGCTCAGAATGGTTTACATGAATTTATTTAGGTACTCAAGCTTTTTTCCCTGTCTGTCCCGGTGGGCTCACAATCTATCTAGTGTATCTGGGGCAATGTATTTTTTAATGGGTATAACGAATGGGCAGACTGGATAGACCGTTAAGGTCTTTATCTGCTGTATTTTACTATGTTACCTGGCAGAAACCCAAAGAGTAGCTGAGATTGTGATGTCATAATGCCTCATTCCACCAATGCCTAAGAGCCAACCTCAGCAGTGATGTCACAATGGCTCGACTGTCCTATACTTGACTCACATAAGAATTGGCATACTGGGACAGATCAAAGGTCCGTCGAGCCCAGTATCCTGTTTCCAGCAGTGGCCAACCCAGGTCTCAAGTATAGGCAGAAACCCAAAGAGTAGCAACATTCCAGAGCTGAGATTGTGATGTCATAATGCCTCATTCCACCAATGCCTAAGAGCCAACCTCAGCAGTGATGTCACAGTGGCTTGATTAGATGACAACTTCGGCATTTGGAACCTAGGACAATATCGGGGGGACTTTGCAGTCTAAGACCCAGAAATATCAAAGAAGAGACAAGTTAATTTTTAATGGGTATAATTAATGGGCAGACTGGATGAACCGTTCAGGTCTTTATCTGCCGTCATTTACAATGTTACTATATTACTAAATGTTATTATGTAACATATTTATTTATGTTTAGTATTTACAGCAGACCCTCAATATTCATGGGGTTTAGGGGCAGAGGCGGCCCGCGAATATTGAAAAATCGCGGATAAATTTTAGGGCTGGCTCTGACCCATCTCCGCCTCCCTCCTGTGTCCCAGACCTTACCTGGTGGTCTAGCGGCAATGCGGGGCAGGATCGATCAGCCTACACTCCTGCCCTGTGCAGAGCCGTCATTAAAATGGGAACTCACGGCAGCCATTTTGATGACGGCTCTGCATTGATAAAGAAAAATAAGAAAGAATATGAAGAGAAACTTGCCAAAGAGGCAAAAACTCATAATAACAATTTTTTATAGGTACACCAGAAGCAGAAAACCTGTGAGGGAATTAGTGGGACCATTGGATGATCAAGGAGCAAAAGGGGCACTCAGGGAGGATAAGGCCTTAGCAGAGAGACTGAATGAATTTTTGGCTTTGGTCTTTACGGAAAAAAAGATGTAAGAGAACTTCCTAAACCGAGATTGGTTTTCAAGGGTGATGATGTAGAAGAACCGAAAGCCATCTTTGTAAATCTGGAAGATGTACTAAGCCAAATTGACAAGTTAGAGAAGCGATAAATCACCTGGACCAGATGGTATACATCACAGGGTACTGAAAGAATTCAAACATGAAATTTTTGACCTGATGTTAGTGATCTGAAACCTGTCACTAATAACGTCTATAGTATTTGAAGATTGGAGGGTGGCCAATCTTGCTAGTCTTTGAGATTCTGCCAGGTATTTGGAAACAGGATAATGGGCTAGACGGACTCCTCAGTAGGGGGCAGTAAGTGCTCCTTCCTTAATTCTTTTCAATGTCCACATATTTATGATAACATTAGTGCTCACCATTAATTAAATAAACAGAGAATAGGCCATTTTATAGCCACAGTACAAATGACCTAAGTGCGTAGGAACGACCTGTGTAAGGGCACACTTTGGTCATTTGTAACCATGACTCACTAAAAGGGTCCCTAAATTATTCTTATTTTCATTATAAGCCTTGTCAGTGTTAAACTTGATTATTATATTACTAGTCATTAAGCCCGTTACATAAACGAGTGCTAGAATATATGTATGTCTGTCTCTCTCTCTCCCTGGCCCCCTTTCTCTGTCTTTCTGTCCCCCCCCCTTCCCTTATCGTGTTTCCCGCAGGCAGGCCCAGCTTCTCCCTACGTGTACCGTTTTTTTTTCTGTTTCCCTCCCTCGCGTGGCTGCCTGCCTGGTCCCACTGAGCGGCTGGCAGCTGGAGTCTCTTTCAGCACTTCCCTGCCCAGTCCGCGGTCTGGCCTGCCCTGGGCGAGTGTCGCAGGGCTCCTCTCGATCCCCGCCAGCATCGGAAGCCTTCTCCGATGCTGGTGCGGCTCATGAGAGGAGCCGACACCGCGATCTGGAGAGCAGGGAGTCCAACGCTGGCAGCTGGGAAGCAGTAAGGCTGGGGACTCGCGCATGCGCACTCCTGCGGCCACGGACCTACATCTCACAGATCGGAGATCACGGAAGCACGCAGTTGAGTGCGCATGCGCGGCTAGGGGTTTTATAAATAGAGATTTTTGAGATTGATTTATCTTATCTGATTGTCTTGAGTAAGCTCTCCTGAGAAGGGTCTTTGTCCAGTAAAGCTCTAGAAGCGAGAAGCTGTAAGAGACCTGAGTTAGATGATGAAAAGTTACTTTTTGATTTCCACACATTTTAGCTTCACCTGAACACACACGAAAGGGAAGGATCTTGCAGCAGACTCTCTGCAGGGGACGTTAGAGATGAATGTAACAAGTACCTTTCCGCTCTTCACTCATCCTTTTTATCTGCATGTGAGATTGATGCAATTACCCGGTGAGACAATGGTAACGCAGCCGCTTCCCTGTTTGTATCTCCTGCCATTAAGTTCTCTTCTGCGCGAGGACAAAGAGAAGAACGCGTGACCTTGCAGCGAGATCCGGCTGCGATCTTCAGCGCAAGCTGGTCGTGTGCGGTGAGAAGGAGAAAGTGCCGGTGGGAGCACGGACTTGCCGGGGGCTCCAATGGTTGACTCGGATAGTGGCACGCTCGCTGTGGTCGTAGCCTTTCATTTCCCCCATCTTGCTACGAATGGAAACGCTGGGAGAGCAAAATAAGACGTTGAAAATGGGTTTCTTTCCCCACAATCTTTTCCCTCCTTAACTAGGATGTATTTTGCTAAGAGTGTGCCCGGTACTTCACTCTCCCACATCCTGCTGTTTCAGGAGCATTTCTTCAGCTAGTACACAGGAGATAATTGGTATTATGAGCTGAAATGTGTTTGGCTTGGGGACTTAGGAATGTTGTTTTTCTTATAACAGGAGCTTCAGTAACATCAAGTTGCCAGTGATCAGATTTACAGATGAAACAGAATTATTCAAAGCTGTTAAATGGCTTGTGAATTGTGAGAACCCCACAGGAGGACTTTGGGAGGCCAGAAAATGGGGCATCTAAACCGCACTCTGTAAAGATCACCTAAGTTGAAATATATAACGCCCAAATATTCAGCGTTATTTAACCGTGTAGGAATGACTCCTGGCCGGTTAAACAGCACTAAGCTGGAGAAGCGTTGATATTCAGCACAATATGGCCGCTTATGTTGTGAAATTTAAAGCGTTAGCTAGCTATAGGCCACATCAATGGCTCTTCTGTCTTTGGTCGCTATAAATGTAGTTGACTGGCGTTGAATATTGATATAGCCGAGCAAACTTACCATATAGCAGCCAAAACTAAACCAGATATTCAATGCCTATCACCCAAAACGGCCCAATTGACAAGTTGGCCCAGGATTGAATATCCAGGCTCAGGAGTAAAATTGTGGAATTCCCTTGTGGGGCAAATTCGGAAACGCAGTGATAGGGGGCATTTAGAAAGTTACTATGCCTTCCCTTAAGTATTTGATTTTCTTTGTCTGCTGATTTCTTGAAATAATTGAATCCTTCTGCCCTTATTTGTTTTAATTTACGTTTGAAAGCTGTCACAACTTGTTTTAAATTTTATGTATGTAACAGTTTTGTAAACTGTTTTGGTCTAAAAATGGTATATAATTTTTTTTTTAAATAAATAAACTCCCATGATCTGAATTTTGGCCCCATAGAACTCTAGCATTTGTGCATGCAAGTCAACCCTCCCACCTGCAGAGAGCAGTAGTGAGCTCAGCCAATGTTCTATTATTTAAGCTCTAAAATGGCTTTGTGTAAAATTCTAAGGGGACCAGTGGTGTAGCAAGGAGAGTGGGGTGGACCGCCCTAGGTGCAGTCTTGGGGAGGGGGCGCCGGCACCTCTCTGTCCCCGATGCCATACACACGCCCTCCCTTTCTCACCCCCTTACCTCTTTGAATCATCGCTAGCGCAAGCAACTACTCTGGCTCATGCCGGCCCGGCTCCCTCTAGGTCACGGGGCCAGGAAGTGACGTCAGAGGGAAAGCCAATGCCGACGAACAGCAGGCTGGAGAAACTGTTCACGTGGCGAACATTTAAAGAGGTTTGGGTAGGAAGGGAGGGCACGAGTGTGATGGTGATGGGGGAAAAGGAGAGGAGGGCACTGGGGGTTTCAGCACCCCAGGCGCCTCCTAGCCTAGCTATGCCACTGAAGGGGACATTCCTGGGATGGCATGGGGGGTCAGAGTTAGGATCAACATTTAGGGGGGAAGTAGTGATTGTGGTCTGCTGTTCAGATGGGTTATTTTATCATTAACTAGAATTATTAATAACTAGGTTTCACTGCATAAAATGGACCCTTGTGTGCAATTTTGGTTGCCGTATCTCAAAAAAAAAGATGTAACTGAATTAGAAAAGGTTCAAAGCAGGAAAACCAAAATGATAAAGGGGATGGAATGACTCTCATAAGAGGAAAGCCTAAAGAGATTAGGGCTCTTCAGCTTGGGAGAAGAGACAGCTGAGGGGGATATGACAGAGGTCTAGAAAATGTATTTATTCATTCAAGTTTCTATACCGTTCTCCCAGGGGATCTTTGAACTTTTTACATGAATTTATTCAGGTACTCAAGCATCTTTCCCTGTCTGTCCCTGCAGGCTCACAATGTATCTAATGTACCTGGGGCAATGGGGGGATTAAGTGACTTGCCCAGGGTCACAAGGAGCAGCGTGGGATTGAACCCACAACCTCAGGGTGCTGAGGCTGTAGCTTTAACCACTGCACCACACATATGAATGGGTAAATGTGAATCACTTGTCTGCTCTTTCAAAAAAAAGTACTAAGACGAAGGGACATTCCATGAAGTTACATAGTAATATTTTCAAAATAAATAGGAGAAAATATCTCTCTACTCAGTGCCCAGTTAAGCTCTGGAACTTCTTCCTGGGGGTTGTGGTGACAGCAGTTGGTGTACCTGGGTTTAAAAAAGCTTTGGATAAATTCCTGGAGGAAAAGTGCATAAGGCAAACCTGGGGAAAGCCGCTGGGTGTCTGTGGGGGTGAATAGATGAAATCCTGCCCGGGTCTATGAGGTCTGGCTTTGAGGTACAACAAAGAAATAGAACAAGCATGCATCTCAAAGGGTTGGCCCAAAAGGGACGGAACATTTTGGGGTCATGAGTCCTCTTATACCAGATGGAAAATCTGGTAACCCTAATGTTGGCTCCTCGTCATCCTATACATCTTCTATTTTTCATATAGACATCAAGAATATCAGCTTCCACAGTTTCTTTTCTTTTGATTTGTCACCTCCCTGGGTAAATAGGGGTTTCTTTTCTGATGGTTGAACTATCCAGGTGGCCAGCAGTCACCAATCTGGGCTTCCATCCCCAGGGACTGAGTCACTCAGGATAAGGAGGAAGGTTATTGACTTTGTGGCGTGAAAAATGGATCCTGTGTCTTGCTGCAGTGTCGCTGACATGTTTTTTTTTAACATATTCATAAGCTTGCCGAGAAAGTCCTCACCATGGCAATAAGCCGTAGAAAGCCTTCAGCATTCAAAGCTCCTCTCGTAGACTTTATTTCAGGACATTACCCGGCCTGTCTTTGTTGTCTGCAGAACGGAGTGCCCGGAGAGAGCTATCAGTCCGTTGCAAGGGCGGCGTGCTTGCTTTTCTTGTAAATATCATAAGTTCTATCAATAATCACCTAAGAAGGCGGAAATCAATTCTCGGATGCCTTCCTCTTTTTTTCATGCAGGCATTTGCTGCTCTCCAAAATCTGAGTTATACATTTGAATTTGAGTTCAGAGCTTGATGCTATAGGTAAGTGAGAACTGGCAGTGTTATCATCCCAGGGTGGGTGAAGAAGGAGTTGGCAGAGATTATAACTCCCCCCCCCCCCCAAACAAAGTATAAAGGAAAACAAGGATATGTATTTTTTTTAATTTAAATTATAAAAGCTTAGAACTTTGGCCATAGGGTTTTCTTAAGCACAAATTCTGTTCCCTTCTGGGCCTAATGTTTCATGGCTTGTTCATTTAAATATGCTGTTGACCCACGAAAGGAAACGGGATGAGATTTGATACAGTGCCTTTCTGTCATTGCAATCAAATTATATGCAGATACTTATTATGAACTTGAAACAATAGAGAGTTAAGGCCCTATTTTACTAAGCCGCGGTAGAGGTTTCTTTCTACTGCAGCCTGAACATAAGAACTGCCGCTGCTGGGTCAGACCAGTGGTTCATCGTGCCAAGCAGGCCACTCACACGGCGATCCTTAGGTCAAAGACCAGTGCTCTAAATGAGTCCAGCCTCACCTGTGTACGTTCTGGTTCAGCAGGAACTTGTCTGACTTTGTCTTGAATCCCTGGAGGGTGTTTTCCCCTATAACAGACTCCGGAAGAGCGTTCCAGTTTTCTGCCACTCTCTGGGTGAAGAAGAACTTCCTTACGTTTGTACAGAATCTGTCCCTTTTTAACTTTAGAGAGTGCCTTCTTGTTCTCTCTACCTTGGAGAGGGTGAACAACCTGTCCTTATCTACTAAGTATATTCCATTCAGTATCTTGGGGCGCTAAATGTGTCAACACAGTTTTTAATCCACTTTTAACTTTTATATAACTAATTTAATTTACTGTAAACCGCTTAGTCGTAATTAGAGGCAGTATATCAAATTAGAAATAAACTTGAAACGTACGAGATTTTCAAGCCATCTTCATTTTGCTTCCACTCCAGAAACATGCAAGATAGGACTGACTTTTTTTTTTTTAGATCTATTTTTGCGGTTACCTTAGTCCAGGGGTAGGCAACTCCGGTCCTCGAGAGCCGGAGCCAGGTCGGGTCTTCAGGATCTCCACCATGAATATGTGTGAGATGGATTTGCATGCACTGCCTCCTTGAGATGCAAATCCATCTCGTGCATATGTATTGTGGAGATCCTGAAAACCTGACCTGGCTCCGGCTCTCGAGGACTGGAATTGCCTACCCCTGCCTTAGTCGGTTAAGTGCTGAATATCAGGACCTAGTCAAGTGCTGACTCCACCACTGGAGTGCCCCCCCCCCCCACATAGCTGATTTTGAGTTGGGGGCTAACTGGACATTTTCAGAAGGACCAGTTAGCTCTGAAAAACCAATTTATGAGCTGGCCAAGAGCTGTTTCGGGTTGATTGTATTGCTTTGAATATCATCCCCTAAATTAATAAAATGCGCCTAGATGCAATCCCGTGCTTAATTACAAATTAATGCCAATTAACCAGTAAATACGTACATTCGGACTATTATTGGTATAACCAGTTGGCAGAACTGGCATTATTTTGCAACTGGCATGTCCAAATTTGCACGCTAGTTGAAACTTTGAGTGTGGAACTTGATATAATACAGGGGGAATTGCAAACGCCTCACTCGCTCCTCCCTCTTTCTTGATTCTTTCATGTTCGTATCAGTGGCCATGGGAAGTTTTTTAACCCCTCCTTTACAAAGCCGCGCTAGGATTCGTAACGCTGGCCACGGCGGTAACAGCTCGGACGCTCATAGGAATTCTGTGAGCGCCTGAGCTGTGACCATGGCGGCCGGCGTTAAAACCGCTAACGCGGCTTTGTAAAGCAGCAGGGGTTAGTGATTTCCCTCTGCCGGGACAAGCTAAAAGCTAAACTGTAAGAGGCTGCTTGAAATTCAGGTCTGGTTTCAAGTTAACAAGATGCAGGCCTCTAGAATTAAAGCGATGGCAAATTTATTACCACTGTGGCTCCTAACAAAATTTTTCCACTGGGAAGTAATTGATAAGTTTACTGTGTGCTCAGTTCTGCTAGACTTTGCCGTCCTTTTCTGAGGAAGACAAATTATCTTGCGAATAGACACAATGCATCAGGCATATATAAGGACAACTTTGGGGTAAGACACACGGGGAAGAAATGGGAAGATTTAATTCTCAGCAACCCCCTTTTCCCTTTGTTTGACCCTCAGCAGGTATCATTAACTTCAGGGGCTAACGTGAGCTAAGGCCACAAAATAAAAAAATTGCAAATAATTCAGAAAACTAAAGAAAATATTTTTTTTTGCCTGCACCGAACTAATGAACACATTGCAATTTTGGGCCAGATTGAACTGGAACATATCCTTATGTGGATAGGGTGAGTTTTACAGCCGTTGAGGCCTGGATTCTATAAACAGCTCCGTAAGTTAGGCGGTGGTAGGGATGCCCTACCGTCGCCTAACGTAATTGCTCTAATTGATTTTAATTAGCGTGCCAATTGGCTGCACCGTTAAAAACCAGTTGAAAAGTCATTTTAAAAAGTAGGCGCCAGAATCGTATCTAAGCATGGCGCCTAACAGCGCCTCAGGTCAAAGTGGGCGTGGTTAAGGATGGCGATGACCTTAGGCGCCGTGCGTGATTTTTCGTCAAGCTTTAGGCGCCGGCAATGTTGGCCTTTAAAACCCTGGCCTACATTAATAGCGCCTAAGTTTTTCGGTAGAGTGGTAGAAAACTGGAACGCGCTTCCAGAGTCTGTTGTAGGGGAAAACACCCTCCAGGGACTCAAGACAAAGTTGGACAAGTTCCTGCTAAACCAGAACGTACGCAGGTGAGGCTGGACTCATTTAGAGCACTGGTCTTTGACCTGGGGGCCGCCGCGTGAGCGGACCGCTGGGCAGGATGGACCACTGATCTGACCCAGCAGCGGCAATTCTTATGCTCTTATGTTCTCTTAGCGTCACCTATGCGTGATTGCCATGCAGCGGGCCCGAGGGCGCCATCCCCACACTGTTCTTCCGTGAGATCTTATTTCTTCTATAGATTCATTAAAAGGCAGGGAGCTCGCAATACAGTCGCAGCACACGGCCAAGGAAGGAATATTTCTGCATGGAACTATTCAAGGCGCCAACCTCCAAAAATCAATCACTCCTGTATTAGAGGGAACCTCATTACAAGCCTCAGATAAGTAGTTACAAATCACATGCGCCTTAAGAAACTCTGAAAATAAACCTTTCTAAATTAATCTTGCATCGGTGTATATGTTTTCTAGAAACATATATTTATTCCGTACATCTCTGATCCATTTGTAGTTGCTATGACAACCGTGCAATATGCTGGTGCATTTCCCTCCCTGGTAGCACTTCCACTTGAAATTAATTTCCTTTACAGGTACTGGGGTATCGTTAAGAGCTCGCCCGGGATGATCCAGTCCAAATAAATCTTTGCCAGCTCTGAAGCACGCTGCTCATCTCTGATACATTGTACTGGTTTCGACAGACAGACATGTTTGCTTTGGCGAAGGGGGTTAATAAATTGTTCGATGCCAGCTCAGCTTCCCTGAATTTTGATAGGTGTTCTGCGCGACATGTCTCTGGGGTTTGAGAGTGAAGTGGGTTGTTTTTTTGGGTTTTTTTTTTTTTTTTGCTTTCTGGCTTTTTCTCTTCCACCAGCTGCTCTAGATATGAATGCATAACTGTGCCAGAAAGATTAAAATTCTGTTTTCCAGATAGAGTTCACGCACGAAGCCTCGGCAGCCAAAATCATCTGAATTTAGCGCACACTGCGATGCTCTGCTCTTCTGAGTTCTTTGTAGGATGTGAAATGAGGAAGGATCGTAGAACAAAATCTTTTCCAGAGAAAGGAAAATGGTAAAACCAGAGGACATAATTTGAGGTTGAGGGGTGGTAGATTCAAGAGCAATGTTAAGAAATTCTACTTTACGGAGAGGGTGGGGGATGCCTGGAATGCGCTCTCGAGAGAGAGGTGGTGGAGAGGAAAACGGTGACGGAGTTCAAAGAAGCGTGGGATGAACACAGAGGATCTAGAATCAGAAAATAATAGTAAATAGTGAAGAACTAAGGCCAGTACTGGGCAGACTTGCACGGTCTGTGTCTGTATATGGCCGTTTGGTGGGGGATGGGCTGGGGAGTGCTTCAATGGCTGGGAGGGTGTAGATGGGCTGGAGTAGGTTTTGACGGAGATTTCGGCAGTTGGAACCCAAGCACAGTACAGGTTAGAGCTTTGGATTCTTGCCCAGAAATAACTAAGAAGAAAAAATTTAAAAAAATTTAAAATTGAATCAGGTTGGGCACACTGGATGGACCATTCGGGTCTTTATCTGCTGTCATCTACTATGTTACTATGCAATTCTTGTGCCCTGGAAATAATTTTTATGGTTGTCCAATGAAAAAATACGGTTTTCCGTAAGACCAATAAACTCCTTTTGGCTGTTCTCATATTGGAGCCCTTTATCCCCCGCCCCCTTTACAAAACCTTAGTGCGGTTTTTAGCGACGGCCACTGCGGCAATAGTTCTGACACTCATAGAATTCCTATGAGCATTGGAGCTGTTACCACCACGGTTGGCGCTAAAAAACGCCCTTACTGTTTTGTAAAAAAAGGGGTTATATGCCTTGGGCAGAACTTTTGCCCCCCCAAACAAAAAAGCATTCTAGTGTCTATGACCTGTGACATAACGGCCAAGTATCCCCTGACCACTCCCCTTTTGCAGTTGCACAGTCTGGATTTTGTGCCCCCAATTAAAGAATACCATCGAATACAGTTCAAACTCCTCATTCTGACTTACATAGTAACATAGTAAATACCGGCAGATAAAGACCCGAGTGGTCCATCCAGTCTGCCCAACCATAAATTAATTTAGTTTAAATGATCCTTTTTCTTAGATATTTCTGGGCCAGAAACCCAGAACTCTGCCCAGTAGTGTGCTTAGGTTCCATCTACTGGAGTCTCCATCAAAGCTCACTCCAGCTCATCTTAACCATTTCAGCCATCGAAACCCTCCCCTGCCCGTCCTCAACTGAATGTCCATATATGAGACAGAGGCCGTGTAGGTCTGCCCAGTACTGGCCTTAGTTCAATATATGCCCATTATTTTCTGATTCAAGATCCTCTGTGTTCACCCCACGCTTGTTTGAACTCTGTCGTTTTCTTCTCCACCACCTCTCTCGGGAGCGCATTCCAGGCATCATCCACCCTCTCCATAAAGAAGAATTTCCTAACATTACTCTTGAATCTACAACCCTTCAACCTCATATTATGCCCTCTGGGTTTACCATTTTCCTTTCTCTGAAATAGATTATGTTCTGCGTTAATACCTTTCAAGTATTTGAACGTCTGAATCATATCTCCCCTGTCCCTTCTTTCCTCTAAGGTATACATATTCAGGGTTTCCATTCTCTCCTCATACGTCTTCTGGCACAAACCTCCTACCAATTTTCATCACCTTCCTCTGGACCACTTCAAGTCTTTTTATGTTCTTCGCCAGATACGGTCTCCAAAATTGAACACAATACTCCAAGTAGGGCCACACCATCAACCTGTACAGAGGCATCAACACCTTCTTTCTTCTACTGGTCATGCCTCTCTCTATACAGCCTAGCATCCTTCTGGCAACAGCCACCGCCTCGTCACACTGTTTCTTTGCCTTGAGATCTTCAGACACTATCACACCAAGGTCCCTTTCCCCATCAATCCATGTATATCAGCCTCTCACCTCCCAGCACATACGGCTCCTTCCGATTTCTAATCCCCAAATACATTACTCTCCACTTCTTTGCATTGAATTCTAGTTGACAGATATTAGACCATTCTTCTAACTTTTTCATGTTTTCCACTCCCTCTTCGGTGTCTACTCTGTTACAAATCTTGGTATCATCCGCAAAAATGCAAACTTTTCCTTCTAACCCTTCGGCAATGTCGCTCACAAACATATTGAACAGGATCGGCCCCAGAACTGATCCCAGAAGGACTTAACTACTCACTTTTCCCTCCTCCGAGCGAATTCCATTAACTACCACCCTCTGGCGTCTGTCCGTCAACATATGCATTCACTTATCTCCCCCTATGATTCCCCCCCCATGAGCTACGCTCAACTGATAAGTCCCTCCTATCTGTGCCCTTCTCTTTAACTGCCAACACCAGGCTCCGTCCCTTCTGCCTTGCTGCACCGTTTGCTTGGAACAAGCTGCCCAAATCTCTACGGCGAGCTCTGTCTAAGG
Organism: Geotrypetes seraphini; assembly: GCF_902459505.1. Taxonomy (NCBI): domain Eukaryota; kingdom Metazoa; phylum Chordata; class Amphibia; order Gymnophiona; family Dermophiidae; genus Geotrypetes; species Geotrypetes seraphini. The sequence goes on from NC_047091.1 coordinate 23,840,306, forward strand.
CAGTGTTTAAGGCCGAGCTAAAAGCCCACCTCTTTGAACTGGTGGTCAGACCCAGGTTGCCCATGCGCTCGAGTCTGGGGTCCTTGGCTGTAGTCTGGAGCAGCAAAGGTCTAGAAAGGGAGCAAAGCCTCAGGAAGTCATGAATGAAAGCTCTTGGCAACGTAGACCTAGGACAGGCTGGTTCCAGCAGAGCCAGAAACCCACAGGGTTGTTGCTCAGCTGATTCAGAAACTAACGGATTCCTACAGCAACCACAGGGAACAGCATAGTATGATTAATTGAAGCTCACCATTTCGCAAGGAGCAGAGCCCAAATGTGTTTCTGCTGGGCTGCAGCCTCCTTATTAGACATCACACAAATAATTTTGCAGTTGACATTTTCAGCTGAGTGGCAATAAATCTTAACCTCTCCACTGTTCTCTTTGCCCATTCAGCCATTTTCGTCCATGTAATTGTGTTCACTAAACTGTTGTTGCTTTCGAGGGGGAGGGTGGAGGGAGTGGAGGGTTTGGTCTACAAGGCATTCTGAGACAGGACAGCCCTTTGGAAAGGAGCCCAAGGATGAGTGAGAAAGTGTTGCCATGTGAGAGAGGAAAACGCGACGCTGAGGAATGGGCAGCTTAGAATGGCCAACTCAGAGGCTTCTCATGATTCGCTTCATACTCGTAAATGAATAGGGCACTGAGCAAGTGCTAGTCAGTGAGTCCCAGTGCTTTAATCTCCCCTCCCGTTCCTCTTCGGTCACTTGCAGATGCTGAGTCCAATGAATCAGTGCTTCAGGAGGAGAATGGGGGTGATGAAAGAGTGCAGGTCTCAGGGAAGGGGCTGGATGGTCTCCTCCTGGTATCTGAATTCATGGTTTTCTGTTATGAATGGAGAACGTTGCTGAAGATGAACCATTGGAGAATCTGCTATGGTCATTTGATGCAAGCAAGGTAGAGTCTTAGCTGTGCATGTATAAAGACCATGAAGGGCATCATTCAGTCACTGGTAGTCAGGTTTGTCTTTTAAACATTAGCCACTGCCAGCTGACTTAAAGCCATATATTCAGTGAGGGCCCCTATCCGGGTATCGGTCCTGAATGTCTGAGTATGGAGCAGTTACCTGGGTACCAGGCGATATTCAGCAGAGTGCCTGGAGGATACCTGGCGGACTTAACACAGCCTGTGTACGGCAGTCAGAGCTGATATGTTTCGGCATTCTCTGCTCAATATCTTCTCCCGGTCCGGTCAACCTGGCTTAGCCTCTTGCCTCCTTATACCTTGCAGAAGTCAATCCTCGTAAGCCTTTGTTGATGAGAAGGGGCACTTTCGATATGATGTCTAAACCAGGGCGTAGACGTTTTGAGGAACACACACAGAAACCCAGTACTAAACATGACCATTTTCAAAACTGCAAAACGTCAATCTTGGTTTTTCGAAAAGGGCCATTTTTCAGATGCGCATCAACCTTTTCACAACCATTAAAAAAAAAAAAATCACATCCAAAAGAAAAATAAACAAAACAAGCCATTGGGTTGTAGGTAGGGCCAGTATTTTTAGTAGACTTACCGCACTAACATCCCAGCAGAGCAGTGGCGTACACTAGGGGGTGCTGCAGTGAACGTCATATAAAAAGTTCCAGGTACACATCTCACCATAACTCCTTCCAAAACCTACTATACCTGGTACACCGTCAATAGCACGCAGGACATTGGCACGCCGACAATTCCGCTCCGTCAAATGCACACACCGACAAGTACACACATGAACGGAGGGAAATTGTCGAGGCAGAAATGTAAGTATAGTGTGTGTGTATGTTTGTGTGTGGGGGGGGGTGGTTTGCAGGAAAGATCGCATTGGCATTGAACACCCTCCTCAACTAGAGACCACCCCCTCAGAGTGCAAAATGCCTTGTAAGTTTAGGTCACGCGTGAGTTGTAAGTTTAGTAAGGGGTTATCCCATACACACACCCTCTACCAATCTTACTCGAATCACGCTGAAGGTGGCTATTTCGGCGCCTAACTTTTGGGCGCTTCTTATAGAATTTGCCGGTTAGCGCATCTTAATTTAAAAAAACCATAGTTACAGGAAAAAGGACTGTGATACAAGTTTCCTTTGGTCTTTCATTGTCTGACTGACCTTGAGTTATTTCATCATAAAATGAATGTTTTTGTCTCTGAATGCTCTCTGCAATCCTATTTGGATGACAGGGGCCTACAGGAGTCCACATTATTCAATGCTTGTTCTTGGCTGATAGCACAGGCAGAAAAGCAAAGACCCCGACAAGCCCATTTTCAAAACGTCTAGCTGCATATTTTTAAGATAGGCTCAGAAATTTCTTGAATGTAAAGATTTGCTGAACCTTTTCACTTAAAATGAGGCATTGTAGGGGCATGGTCAAAGCAGGAGAATGAAATTAGGTGGCCAATACAGAGCACACCACTTAGGAAACTTCAGGTAGGTAAGTCTACAGTAGTCGAAACTTGAGGTGCCTCAGTAAAGCATTAGCTTGCCTCCATACAGAGACAATGTTCTTGATGCCTTTGTTGGCTGTTCCTAACTTTGACCTTTAACCTAAGAGCCTCTATTGAGGGGCTCAGTTACCTTTGAATATAGGAGGATTCCAATATATCTGCTCTAGATTACTCTAATTTTCCTAGATTAAAAAAGGGGGGGTTTAAAATATATATTTTTTTATTTGACCACTGAATAATTGGTTAGGTCTTTCCTATATTTTACGGTTGTTTTTGTTGTTTTTTTTTTTCAATTTACTGGTTCGTTAACAGCCTAGACGTCATGCGGTATGGCAGTATAGAAAATCTCTGTGAAATAATAAGCAATTGTATGGAGCACATTGCTTGGATTATACTGTACGTTACAGCAATTTCTTAAGAACATAAGACTAACCATACTGGGTTAGACCATTGGCCCATCTAACCCAGTATCCTGTATCCAACAGTGGCCAATCCAGGTCACAAGTACCAACAGAACCCCAAAAAGTAGCAACATCCCAGGCAGCATCTCAAACAGTAACAGGATTGCACGTAGGATCCCAAAGGGTAGCAAGATTCCATGTTACCGATCCCAGAGTAAGCAGTGGCTTCCTCCATGTCTGTCTTAATTGCTATTTATTGTTATAAGAAGAGGAGATGCTTACCTATTTTTGGCAAATGGAGTTTAAAATATTCAAACTAACCTGGTTCGCAGATGGTCCCTCTGGAGATATGGTTTGCAACCCTTGAGGGAAGGAGTTGCCCTATCCTGCCCCTGAAAATTCCCATTAAGGGCACCTCGGTGGTTGTGAAGGTTTCTGTTAGTCTGAGTAAATGCTAAATTTCAGATCAGTGAAAGTAGAATGAGAGATTAAGAGTTGGAAACTAAGAAGGTGACCCTTCTTGAGAGGGTGAATCCATTGTTCTCTGGTGGCTTCTGCCCCCATTGCATTCAAATTCTCTCGATGCTTGCATGCTAGTGGCAATCTGCTGGTGGGACCTGGTTTACAGCTGTTGGCCTGGTCACCCTGCCGTTTTCACTGCACCTGATCCCTAGTCTAAGGCACATGTCAAGCTGAATAAGTTGGTGTCTTCTAGATGTGAAATGCATGTCTATGTCTCATGAATAACAGCGTTAGCTAATGTAGTCAAATGATGTAGAAGTTTTAAATGCGAAGCCATTTTTCAAATGTGATCTTAGGATATGGTCAGGTTGGGGTTATCTTTCTCACAGTTCATTAAGTAAAGAGCTGCGTGTGTTATAAAGTGACTTTTAAAATGATAGATTTTTATTTATAGCGAAGTTCCAGCCATTAATTTTAAAGGAGGAAAGAACAAAAGCAGAAGTGGGTTCATTAAAAATTTGACATTGGTAATTTAATTAAATTGGGTCTTTGACTATCATTGCAGAAAATGAAACATTAGTTCTACACCAGTTCTCAACCCATTTACCTCGGTTATCGCTTGCCTCCTCACCTTCCCTTCTTTTAAGAGCGCATGTCATGAGCAGCAAAGTGGACAGGTCTCGGTGAGTGACATCTACCCAAAGTTTCTGTAACTAGAAATCAGAGATTAGAACAGGAAGTCGATGCTGGTAATACTCTCGTCCGCAATGAGTTGAGCCACTTTCTGTTTTTTGGGCTTTGAAAGTGAATACAGACGTTTCACAGGTAGTGTTTGCCGTCCATCAATTTGTGCAGATTTTCAGCTTTCTTATTTATTTATTCAATTTTCGATACTGTTCTCCCAGGACAGATCAGAACAGTTTACAATTTATTCAGGCACTCAAGCATTTTTCCCTGTCTGTCCTGGTGGGTTCACAATCTATCTAATGTACCTGGGGCAATGGGGGGATTAAGTGACTTGCCCAGGGTCACAAGGAGCAGCGTGGGTTTGAACCCACAACCTCAGGGTGCTGAGGCTGTAGCTTTAATCACTGCACCACTCTAGAAATCAAAATGTAGTGAAAGTGAGCAAAGTATAGGACAATCAAGCCATTGTGACATCACCAATGAAGTTGGCTCTTATTGGTGGAATGAGGTATTATGACGTCACACTACCTGCTCTGCTTATCAGAGACTGAAACTCTTCACACTATTTATTTATTCAGTTTTTGATATCATTCTCCCAGGGGAGTTCAGAACGATTTACATGAATTTATTCAGATACTAAAGCATGTTTCCCTGTCTGACCCGGTGGGCTCACAATCTATATAATGTGCTTGAGGTAATGGGGGGATTAAGTGACTTGCCCAGGGTCACAAGGAGCAGCGTGGGTTTCTCTCCTCAGAGTTCTAATTGTACACTGTTGGACCATGGCTGCATCTGAAATGTCACAAGGAAAATTATAGCTAAAATTAGAGTCTGAGGCTGGCACAATCACTGATTGGGACCTGAGAGACTCTGCCTTCATTTCAGTGGCTGTTTCCTCATACAGGAAGCTCGACCTTCACACCCATTTGACCTTCATGGGCTTTTGTGCCAGTGATGCATGGCAGTTTCTGTAAGGGTCTTGATCTGTCATTAATGGTGGCCCCAGCCTTACGCTCCCTCTCTCCAATCTCAGAAGAAGTGAGCACATAAGTTGGGCCTTGTCCATATTTCAGTTGAAAATAGTGCTTCTATCCCATAGTTCAGACGGGATCAGATCGATGCCTGTGCAATAGGTGACTATGTGATTAACAATTTTTTTAAAAAATAATCATAGGAGGAGACAAGAGGGAGGGGAGATGAGGTCAAGGAGTATAAGAAGCAAAGGAGTCAACAAACAGATGAGTTTTGAGTAGCTTTTTGAACTTTAGAGAGGAAGGTTCCATACGGATGTAAGAACATAAGAATTGCCGTACTGGGACAGAACGAAGGTCCATCAAGCCCGGTATCCTGTTTCCAATAGTGGCCAACCCTGGTCCCAAGTACCAGACAGAAACCCAAAGAGTAGCAACATTCCAGAGCTGAGATTGTGATGTCATAATGCCTCATTCCACCAATGCCCAAGAGCCAACCTCAGCAGTGATGTCACAATGGCTTCATTGTCCTATACTTGGCTCACATGAGAATATAAGAATTGTACTGGAACAGAGCGAAGGTCCATTAAGCCCGGGATCCTGTTTCCAACAGTGGCCAACCCAGGTCCCAAATACCAGACAGAAACCCAAAGAGTAGCAACATTCCAGAGCTGAGATTGTGATGTCATAATGCCTCATTCCACCAATGCCCAAGAGCCAACCTCAGCAGTGATGTCACAATGGCTTCATTGTCCTATACTTGGCTCACATGAGAATATAAGAATTGTACTGGAACAGAGCGAAGGTCCATTAAGCCCAGGATCCTGTTTCCAACAGTGGCCAACCCAGGTCCCAAATACCAGACAGAAACCCAAAGAGTAGCAACATTCCAGAGCTGAGATTGTGATGTCATAATGCCTCATTCCACCAATGCCCAAGAGCCAACCTCAGCAGTGATGTCACAATGGCTTCATTGTCCTATACTTGGCTCACATGAGAATATAAGAATTGTACTGGAACAGAGCGAAGGTCCATTAAGCCCAGGATCCTGTTTCCAACAGTGGTCAACCCAGGTCCTAAGTACCTAGTTAGATCCCGAGTAGCAAAACAGATTTTATGCTGCTTATCATAGGATTTCCCCAAACCATCTCAATAATAGCCTATGGACTTCTCTTTTAGGAAATTATCCAAACCTTTTTTAAACCCTGCTAAGCTAACTGATTTCACCACTTTCTCCGGCAACAAATTCCAGAGTTTAATTACACGTTGTGTGAAGAAATATTTTCTCTGCTTTGTTTTAAACCTACTACATCACAAGAGGGCAGAGAGCTGGATCATAACGGGGGACACCTAAACCTGACCTCTGCTAATATTATATGAACAGAATCTTGGTACCTAGATGCCATTGTGAAACTGGCACTGAGGCACGTAAACTATTCAGTAGTTCCCTATTAATCAAGGCAAGGCTTTCTGTTCAGTTTACAGGAAAGACATTATTTCTCATGTACATGTGTTGAGTTTGTCTTGAAGTCTGGAACTTTTGGATTGAGGCTCTTGAGGAAATGCCTCTGAAATTTGTCTTTGTCCCTGTCACTGTTCTGAACAAAAGCATGAGCTGCTTCCTTAAAGAATACCCACTGGGCTCTTCTTGGAAAGATGTGTTTGGAAAGATGTATCTGCTTCTTATACAGGGCTCTCAGCCTGTCAGTGAAAGCACGTAGGAACATATTACATGTGCTTCTCTATATGCTAAATATATTGACTTACACAAAACCTGCTGTCTCTGACTGAATATTAAAGATGCTTGAATAATGCATATTTCTTTCCCCTGTTCTTCTTTTCCTGTTCTTCATTCTTTTCTTTTTATTATAGATATATCAAATTATGCATAAAATATTCAGCTGTAGTAATGTATGCTTATATTTAATGCATGCAATATCTTATTGAATATAATAATCCATTTCTAGGCGTGAATGCAGAAAATCAGCCTTCTATGGAAATGCCAAGAAAAACTATTGATTTTGTTGACTCTGAAGGATATTTTGGTTTGTGTACAATGTAGATTCTAACTGTACTTGAAAAGTCCTTAGAGGACTAGAAATATTGGCAAATCGTTTCAATTTCCTCATGAAAATCGTTTTCCCTTCCTGTTGAGCCAATGCGTCAAGGTTCTTGACCTTCATGCATATGGGCCAATATTGCATTTGCAGGCTAAATATTTTTGCATTTCAATTTGATTTAATTTCAGTTTGGGGTTTCTCTACTTTGGCTGTTCCTGCCCTCGGATGGGAGATTTGACAATTGACATATGGTTTAGTGGAGCTTTTTTTTTTTATGACTGATGACGAACTGAGCGCTTACTCACTTATATAGCTTTTGCTGTTTGATAAGCTTCTCACATTGAGTGAAGTCCTTTTTCTCCACCATATATTTTTCTGTCTGCTGTTAATCTCCCTCCTCTGCAGAAGGAGATAAAGTCATAGTTGCTTTAGGAGGAGGAGTGTGTGGCGCAGTGGTTGGATCTACAACCTCAGCACCCTGGGGTTGTGGGTTCAAACCCCGCGCTGCTCCTTGTGACCCTGGGCAAGTCACTTAATCCTCCATAGCCCCAGGTACATTAGATAGATTGTGAGCCCACCGGGACAGATAGGGAAAATGCTTGAGTACCTGATTGTAAAAAAACAAAAAACGCTTAGATAACCTTGATAGGCGGTATATAAAATCCTAATAAACTTGAAAACTTGAAACTTTAGTGGTTTGATTGATCTCTTCCAGCGATTTTGGTTTACAATATTGCGTTTTCAATGGGTGTCTTATCGAGAAATAATAAACTTGAACGTTGAAACTGTTACCTGTGTCCTTTCCAGTGATCTCTTTGGAGCAATTACAAACCAGCCCTCAATGACGCTCCGTTTCCTTTCCTCCGGCAGCTCTCCCCAGTCACACCTGTGGAAACCCAGGGCGACTGCAGAATGGAGTGCAGCAAGGAACGACCTTCAGCATCGGGGACAAAGTTCGGTACAGCTGCAATGGAGGCTACCTTTTGGAAGGCCATGCCGTGCTAACCTGCCTAGCCATCTCAGAAACCAGTGCATCGTGGGACTTTCCACTTCCCTCCTGTCGAGGTAAATTAATTATTTCTGAGGCTCGAGAAATGCTAACAAACTCCACCACTTTGGATCTTGTTAGAGCTCAGATTTTGACAGGGAATTAAGTTTAATATATATATCCAGGTACCATTCAGAGAACTCTTGCTTTGAAGGTGTGATTGAGAGATAATTTGCAGAGAAAGACAGGATAGGAAGTAATTTTATCAAGTGGGGAGGGGGGGGGGGGGGGAGAGGGGAGCAGCCCTTCATGGAGAAGCAAAAGTGCTGGCGTTTCAGCTGGTGATGGAACGGAAATCATTCGTTCAGCAGCATTCCCAAAATCCCATTTTGAGGAATATATGTGGCTGAAAAAAAGATTCCAGTTTGCAATCCCAATTCATTAACATTTCCTTGTGGGAAACAGTCTAAAAAGTGACCATAAATGAGGGCCTTTACCTTGCACTGTGGGATGTTTTGCCAGCCTGACAGTTAAACACACTCTGCTACACGGAATAGAGGAATGCATAATATTGCACGGAGTTAAAAGGAAATGAGTGTTTTCATAGGGCCTGATGGCTTCTCGGCAGGCTAAATTACATTATTCTACAGCAGGGCTGTCACAGAATCTCAGGAAATGCGAGCAATTAAACCCATGTCGCTGCTGTGAAAGTTCATGATGAGATGGCGCCCCAATGATCAGAGGATGGTTAAAATGGAAAATTATGCGCTGCGATGTATGAAAATGCACCCCATGGAGTTTTCTGGATGGGTGGGGGATGTTTTGTGCAGTCGATGGTTACCTCTGGGCTGCTCTCGAAAGGGAGTTATGGCCTGGTCAGCAGCTGGCCAGCACATAATTCCATTCCATAGAGATGATTTTAAAACATGTGCAGAATTTGGGCTGTTTTACATCACTGAATGACCAGATATTATGTGCAAGCTCTTCCTTTGTGTCCAGAGAGGGGTGAGTTGTATTATGTTGTCACTTTCAAATCCTGATACCCGTTTGTTGCTCTAGCAAAACTGTAATTCTGCAGCTCCCCCCAGTGGCAGTTTAAGGCCATACCCCCTTCTCTAATCCAGTATCTCACCTTCCCTTCCCAATTCCCCCACCCTGTGTCCTGCATCTCCCTCCCCCTCTTCCACCCCCCCCCCCACCATGCCTAGCATCTCTCCTTCTGTTCTCTACCCCTAAAGTGTTCAGCAGCTCATCTCCCCTTCCCTATATCCTCCATAGCCTTCATTGCCCCTTTCTCCTACCGCCATCCACCTGAGACTGCTGAAACTGCAAAATGAAAGTCGGCATAACGAAGTGTTCTCTCAGGGTTTCCGCAGCTGGCATTGTGCTTGTTGCAGGTTTCGGGGTCTCGCTGCATCTTTCTCAGGTAGAAAACCGACGTTTCAGCCACCATGCTGTGGCTTTCTTCAGGATATGCTCTGAAGTCTGCAGAGTGACTTTGGAAATAGTGGGTTCACTGACCTGACTGGGAACAGGGCAATTAATCAGTTTGAATTTGGGCGGGAAAGTCAGTTGGGTCAGAAATGTCAGTTTCTACCTGACAAAGACGCAGTGAGACCTGAAAAACTGTAACAAGTATAATGCCAGCTGCGGAAAGCCTGAGAGAACATCTTTAAACCTACCAGAGACTTTTCCATTCTATGGACTTTCACAACAAATTCAAATTTCTGACCAACTGACATTCTCACCAAAATTTGAGAACAAGTCCGGATGGCTTTTCAAAACCCAGCACTTTGTCCGGGTTTTGAAAAGCTTCCGACATCGGGACAGCATCCGCGAATGGGGTGGGTGGGGCGTGATGCAGGCGGGCCTGGGGACGGGTCCATGGGTCCGAATTTTCCTTCATGAAAATCTGGTAACCCTAGCATTGCCTAGTTCCACATCGGCTTCTTAGTCAGTCAAGTTCAAATGTGTCTGTCTAGTTTTTAAAATATTTTATGGGCAATTAGGTGACTCAGTTGTTCCATTGCCTTTAGGTCTGCCCTGACAAAGTGGCCGTAGATCTTTCTACTGCTTATAAGCCGTCTTTTCTATCGTTTAAAGGTGTTCAGTCAAGGAGTCAAGTCTTCCGCTCTGAATTACCCATCAGTCTGCGGTCATGCACTACCTATCAAACCTTTCGAAAAAGATTAAAGACTGCCTTGTTTTCTGCTATTTCAGATTAGTTCTTTTTTTTCTAGTAAAATTCATACAAATTTGTAAATTAATATACTGTGCAGCCTTAATGTAAGCCACACCGAGCCCTCTGCAGTTAATAAAACAAAGTCACTTGTTTTCCCTGTTTTAATATATGTCTCAATGTAACTGTTTAACTTGTTTTTTATGTAATTTTATTATGTTAACCGCTTAGAAATTAGATTAAGTGGTCAAACAAATATTTTAATAAACTTGATTAGATTTGTGGGCAGGATCAGCGAGGAGCTGGGGGTGAAGCAAAAAAAATTATCCATTTAGTAATGATGGTCACTTACTATATACAGAGTAGATTGAACACCAGAGTCCACAGGCACTCCAACTCCAGCCCTGAGCATCTACCACCCTTGTCAGTGTGGAATATGACAGACATACAGAATTGTTCCTCATCAGATGAAGAGCCAGAGCCGAACAATGTCTGCAGACTGAAGGTTCTGTGAAAGAAGCCCCTGAGGCCTCGAGACCTGGAGAACCAAGCTACTGACTTCTCCTACAATCTGGTAGCGTTCTGTGGAAAAAGAGAAGTTACGCGTAGTAACGTCTTACCCTATGTGAATAACTCTCATGCCACTGCCACTGGAGGGGTTTAAATAGTCTAATGAAACTTTATAAACAGTGTTCTTCAATGCAAAGCCCTGGGGGCAAATGCAGGACTTCTGAGGTGTCCCCCATTATCATCCTAACTCTTTTTCTGCGACTCTCTGCCTCTCTATCCAAAAGTGGATGGGAGGAAGAGCCATAGGCTCGAAGGAAAAGGCTTTTCTTACTAGCTAAAGAGAATGTATTTGGAAGTGCCCGCAATAAAATGTTTTGAGGCAGGCTGAAGGATTGGACGTCATTAACACCCACTGATCAGAAGTGCCGAGGCCTCATGTGGCAAGAGATATAGCAGCTCTCCTTCAGCTCATGTGGATCCAAAGTGGCCCTGACTTAAAATTAGAGAGGACCACTGTTGTAAAGCTTTTCCAGCTACAAAGACATTTGAAATGCAATAAGGTTGCTATATCTGTATTTCATTTCTTACGACTTGCAAGCCTGGAAGCTATTCAAGTGGTGTAGATTCAGGAAGTATATTTCAGTCCCTAGAGGGCTCCCAATCTATTGCCCCAAGCTTGTACCTTTGTAACTTTCTAGAGCTGAGATTGTGTGTCATAATGCCTCATTCTACCAATGCCTTAGCTCCTCCCTCATCTGCACGAGCCTCAAACACTTTAAAATCCTAAGTAGGAACATTCTAGAGCTCAGATTGTGATGTCATAATTCCTCATTCCACCAATGCCTAAGCTCCGCCCTCATCTGCATGAGCCTCAAACACTTTAAAATCCTAAGTATGAACATTCTAGAGCTCAGAGCTGAGATTATGATGTCATAATGCCTCATTCCACCAATGCCTAAGCTCCGTCCTCATCCGCACAAGCCTCAAACACTTTAAAATCATAAGTGTTTGAGGCTTGTGTGGTTAAGGCAGAGCTTGCAAGAATGGGACAGAGGCACCCAGTGTGGTCTGCTCCCGCTTAGATGCCACTGGTCCTACATGCCAACTAGAGCACTCATGCTCAAGCCACTGTATGTTATCCAGAAAGCCAGACTTACCAATAGAACGGAGTTAATGCTAGATCCATTCAAGGCCATCTCTCTTTAGTAACAGCACCGGCTTTGCAAATCGGTAGCTTCTTCCCAACAGACAGTTTTCATTCATTATGCATGCCTAAATCAGTACAACTGACTGCATTAGTTTGACCGTCTCTTCTCTCTGCATCCCTGCAGAGTTTTCTGCTAATGAAATGTTGCCTCGCCAGGCGTAGGTAGACTTCTTTTGTACTCAGTGTCTAAATAATTTAAGGAGCTGCGAGAAATGGCTTTATGAACAGAGATATAAAGTACTCAGATGTACTGTGTATGGGGAAAGTGGAAAAAGTTTAGAAACATTTTAGCGGTTGGCTTGTCATAGGGATGACTGGTTAGTACTAAGCTTTTCTCTGTGAAATTCTGGGATTCCATTGAGTCGAGATCTGGGTCGGGTCATACGTGAAATCGAATGAATAGACGAACTCTTTATTCACCCTCAAAACAGCAAATCTTTTACCAGCCTCACCCTGATTTTATATTTTTTTCTGATAAGTTCAAACTCTGTTCTCTGACTGATCAAATTATTGCCACATCCTTCTGACTTTCTGCCAGGATCTTTCACTGGTTAGTGGCCAGTTCCACAGGTCCTTTGCTTCTCTTCTTTGTCCATCTAGGCAACCAATTTTCCTGTGCTAGAGAAGGAATACATTTATTTTGACCTAGAGGTCAGATCTTCAGTGCCGGGTTTAGGGCTTAAATAGTCACGCTTCAATTTTGTTTGACATACTATGAATAGTAAATAACATCTTAGCAGTGTTACAAGGTAAAATTACAGGCCTTAAAGCTGAGGTGTGGACACAATTAGGGGCAAGAAACAACACAAAAGTGGGAACGTTATAAGAAAGGCAGAAGGGGAATGGTTGGAATAAGCAGGAGAAAGAGACAGGACTCGCCAAACTGCAACAGTGATGGGAAGAAAGAACAAACTAGTTATCTTGTGGAAAGGCCTGAGAGAAAAAGTAGGCTTTTAGGAGGAATTTAAATTTGCTATGTAATGGTTCTGCTCGAACATGAGGGGGGGAGGAGTTTTTCCACAGAGTTGATGACACCCCACTAAAACAAGAGTATCTGGTAACATCATGAACATAAGAACATAAGAATTGCCACTGCTGGGTCAGACCAGTGGTCGTTTGTGCCCCAGCAGTGCTCTAAATGAGTCCAGCCTCACCTGCCTCCAGGGAAAGTGCCTCACCTGCCTCCAGGGAAAATGGTGGAACCGGAGGACATAATTTGAGGTTGAGGGGTGGTAGATTTGGGGGCAATGTTGGGAGATTCTGCTTTACGGAGAGGGTGGTGGATGCCTGGGGTGCGCTCCCGAGAGAGGTGGTGGAGAGTAAAACTGTGACTGAGTTCAGAGAAGCTTGGGATGAACACAGAGGATTTAGAATCAGAAAATAATATTAAATATTGAACTAAGGCCAGTACTGAGCAGACTTGCACGGTCTGTGTCTGTATATGGCCGTTTGGTGGAGGATGGGCTGGGGAGGACTTCAATGGCTGGGAGGGTGTATATGGGCTGGAGCAAGTCTTAACAGAGATTTCGGCAGTGGAACCCAAGCACAGTACAGGGTAAAGCTTTGGATTCTTGCCCAGAAATAGCTAAGAAGAAAAAATTGAAAATTTTAAATTGATTCAGGTTGGGCAGACTGGATGGACCATTCGGGTCTTTACCTGCCGTCATCTACTATGTTAGTATGCCTATGTTTCAGTTTAGCAGGAATTTGTCCAACTTTGTCTTGAAGGAAGGAATAACTAAAAGGTGTTGCTGAGATGAGTGGAGAGGTCTTCGTGGGCAGTAGGTGTAAAGGGAGGGACTGTAAGAAGAGAGATAGATCTTTATCCAGACCTTGAAATGTAGCCAACAATCCTATGTGCAACTGGGAGTCAATGTTCAGAAATAAAGACAAGATGCTATGATCATATTTCCATAGGCCAAGGAAGTTTTGAATCAAGTGGAGTCGGTGAAGTTGAGTAAGTGATACTCCGAGATAGAGGAAATTGCAGTAATTGAAGCAAAAGATGACCATAGCCAGAATGAGGAACTGAAGAGAAGCGTAACTGGTGAAGAACAGAACCGCATCTGGAGACGAGAGCTGAGATTTGGGGTTGAAAGGCGAGGAAGCAGTCAAAGATGACAGAGTCCTGTAGAGGGAGACAAGCACCACATACGCAAGGGGTCAGTTGAGTGTTAGCTGGAGTACGGGAAGGAATATGGCAACTTGATTTTGATGGATTAAGTTAGAACTTAGTTTCAGAGAGCCAATCTTCTATTTTATCCAGGTGAGGCAAGATTTCTGCAAGCTGAAAAACAGAGCGTGAGTCAGTAGGAGAAAGACTTTGGATATCATCAGCGTACATATCAAAGGAAAAATACCCTAAGGATTGAATGAGCAGAGCGAGGGATGAAAGAAACACACGGAACAGGAACGGAGCCCTGTGGGAAGAGGATAAGGATGATGAATCGAGAAAGATCGGTCAGGAAGAAACAAGTGAATCTAGGAAAGAGGCGTCCCAAAAATCTCCAAGTCATCAAGTCTGGGCAGAAGTTTGGAGTCGCTGGCCAAGTTAAATACAATGGGGTTGATATGCAGAGGCTCCTACCAGGTTAACTAGTTCTAACTGGGTCCCCATGAGATATTCAGCGACACATAATCGGAAAATGCTGCTCAATATCCTGATCACTGAAACACTATCTGGTTACTATCAGGGCAGTTTGGAGATGGAGTCATGTTGGAGCCTGGAGTTACTTGAGCATCACCAATATTCCGCAGCAGCACCCAGGTAACCTAGTGATTAGAGCCCCAGGCTGGAGGTTCAAATCCCCGCCACTGCTTCTTGTGATCTTGGGCAAGTCACTTAACCTTCCCTCTTCTCAAGTACAAAATTAGATTGTGCACTTTCTGAGGATTGGAAAATACCTTTGCAAGTGCGCCTGAACGTAAGTCACATTGAGCTACTTCTGAAAAGCTGGGAGCTAAATCTTGATAAAGATTATACTGCCTTGAACCCCATTCCGGCAGGGGAGGCAGGGGAAGACATCCAAAAACCTGCCTAAGTTGGCCTTGGACATCCTAATAGCAGGAAAGTCCAAGTGCCAATAATCAAATCAAACTTTCTGGATGTTCAGCAGCACTTCTAAGCTGCTGTGTGTCCAGAGCTCAAAGGGGCATGTTGGCAGGTGTGTTATGAGTGGGCATTGGGCGGGCTTAAACCTGGACATCCTAAAGCAATAATCAAAGCTTTCCCAGAACATCCGAGGTGGAATTACACGCCAAGACTTAGACGAATGTAAAACAGGACCAAGTTCCCCAAAGGTGACCAAACTGACAAGATGACCACTGGAGGGTTTAAGGCATGACTCCCCCAGTGGTCACAAGCCCCTCCTACCAACCAGAGATGGGGGGGGGGGGGAAACAGCACATTGAGGACTTGCCATCAGCTGATCACAGCAGAGAATCCTCATCAACTGAGCTGGTTTTGGGGATTCCTGCTGGCTCAGCTGATGGGGATTTCTCTGCCACGATCAGACAAGGTAGTTGGGTATATCTACAAAACTTGCTTATGTGCATTTTTCAAGTAGATGTTTTTATTTTTGAAAATGGCCAAAAAAGGTAGATGTCTTAAGGACCAAAACTTATTCCTAGGTCATTTTCAAAAATAGAAGATAGACGTCTGGCAGCTTTGAAAATGGACATTTTTCCTTCTCAAAACGCCCAACCTCAGACTTATACGTCCTATTGAAAATGCCCCTCCATAAGTATTTTAAGGGAACAAAGAGCTTCATCATGTGAAAAGAAGTTTAAGTGTGTCCGTGGAATACATATGTGAGCCGTGAGGTTCCTCCCGTCAGTCCCTATTCACAACGTGGCTAGATGCAGTGATACATGGCAACATCTAGAAAATCCTTAACAGGCACAATGAAAATACACAAGCGTCACAATATTTGACCCTACATTTGCAAGGATGGTTATTTTTATTTAATTTTAATGTATTTTGCACTGCCAATTACGCAAGGTGCAAAGAAACAATTTACAAAACATTTCAAGCAATGTAATAAAACATATTACGAACTTAGATATGTAACCAGACCTAAAATAAGATGAAATACTAAGAAACAAGATGACAGAAATCAACATCAAACCTCATCTGAAATACGAAGAGAGTCTTCAAGAGGGAAGTGACGACAGATCTGGTCTCCTGATGCAATTCAAGTAACAATTTCCACCTGTCCTGTGTTACTTTACCTTAATCTTGATAAATCCAGAATTTTTGACCCATTAGTAAAGGCAGAGCATTGTGAAAATAGAGGCACATAATTGGATTCAGTGCCAATCTTTTCCATTAACAGGCCAAAACCAAAAGAAGTTTAGGAACATTGACCTTTTGTTTGGTGTGGATGGGAGACTGGATAGGCCGTTTGGTCTTTTTCTGGGTCATTTTCTCTCTTTCTATATACAGAGGACCTCTGAGGGAGAGGAAAGGATCGTAGAGTTTAGTAGTTGGTGTGGATGGACAGACAGGAAAGCCCGGTTGGTCTATATCTGGGCCATTTTCTCTCTTTCTATGTACAGAGGATCTCTGAGGGAGAGGAAAGGGTTGTAGAGTTTAGTAGTTGGTGTGGATGGACAGACAGGAGAGACCATTTGATCTTTATCTGGGACATTTTCTTTCTTTCTATGTACAGAGGATCTCTGAGGGAGAGGAAGGGGTCGTAGAGTTTAGTAGTTGGTGTGGATGGACAGACAGGAGAGACCATTTGATCTTTATCTGGGACATTTTCTTTCTTTCTATGTACAGAGGATCTCTGAGGGAGAGGAAGGGGTCGTAGAGTTTAGTAGTTGGTGTGGATGGACAGACAGGAGAGACCATTTGGTCTTTATCTGGGCCATTTTCTCTCTTTCTATGTACAGAGGATCTCTGAGGGAGAGGAAAGGATCGTAGAGTTTAGTAGTTGGTGTGGATGGACAGACAGGAAAGCCCGGTTGGTCTATATCTGGGCCATTTTCTCTCTTTCTATGTACAGAGGATCTCTGAGGGACTAATGTCAGGAAGTTCTGCTTCACACAGCGATTGGTGGACGCTTGGAATGCTCTCCCTGAGGAGGTTGTGACAGAGACCACTATTCTGGGATTTAAGGGCAAGTTGGATGCACACCTTCTTGCAAATCACATTGAGGGATACGGGTGAACAAGGTGTCCATTAGGGAACACCTAGCTTAGCCTCCGTGTGTGCGGGTCGCCGGACAAGATGGACCTTAGGTCTGATCCGGTGAATGCATTTCTTATGTTCTTATATTCTTATGAGGAAGGGATTGTAGAGATTAGTAGTTGGTGTGGACGGACAGACTGGAGAGGCTGTTTGGTCTTTATCTGCCTTCATTTTTCCCTGTGTCTACATTACCTCAAAACAGGAAGTGTTAAGCAGGTAATGGAGGGAAAACATCCATTAATTCTGTTAAATTACAGGAAACCCAAATGCGAACCTTCTTTTGCATAAAAATGCAGACATGATCTGTAATATGAAACAGAGTATGTTCCTTTACTGAAGCTGTTCAGCTCTGAAGCCTCCTGCTGAATTTGCATTTAACGTGGAGTGAAATATTACTATACTCACTCATCAGGAAAGGTTATTACCAGTAATAGTGTACCTGTCACTGATGAATATTGATTTCATATCTGGTTAACATCTGTTGAATCATTTGTGAAACTGCGGAGGCAGCTGCATCTGTCGGATGGTAACAAGCCTACGCCCTTTCATGTTCTGTGTCCTGACCATTCTTGGAAATTCAGGATCAACTGCACTATAATTGGTGAGAGGGGTTATCCAATGTTTAGGATTCCGAGGTTTTAGAAGGGATGGTTTGTAGAGGTTTTAGGGATGGTGATCCAGAGGTGCTTGAACAGCCTCAGTCTTTAGCAGATGACTCTGCTTTGACCAGGGAAGGGAAATTTGTGATGGGTTTATCACTCCCAGTCATTCTGGTGAAGGAAGGTTGGGTTTTCCAAATTAATCCAGAGGTGTTGTAGCCTCAGGTGGGTAACTATCCCTTTCTGGATTCTGATGCAAATCCAACCACTTTGCTTTCTCTAACTGCAGACTGCACAGGAGGAATGGTTCTAAATCTCGTCCTATTTTCACCTAAAGTTAGGAGCCTAGGTTTTCAGTTGACTCCCATGGTCTGAATATCAGCCTCCATAACTTTAACAGCTCTTGATTTTCTGCGTTTGCCTTTTTTTTTTAAATTATTATTCATTTAAACTGGCACACTTTATTAGATGGTATTTCTTGGAGGATCATTTCAGACTGTTGTATTTGGGCGTCTCTGTAAAGGTGATATATCGACTCCAGCTTTTACAAAACACAGCTGCTCAGGGCCAGATTAAGGCCAACTGATGCCTTAAGCCAATGACTGTCAAACATTTTTAGCTCCGGCACGCTAAAGGGAGCAAATGTTTTTCGCGGCACATTATAATTGAAATGATAAAATTGCAAAACCAACAGAAAATTAAATTTGAGAGTTATTTATTTAATGTTCTTTAAGCTAAGTATGGGTAATTGAAACTAAAGTAAATAGAATGGAATTGCTAATCAATGCAATGGATGAGCTTTTTTTTGAGTGCAAATTGACAAAAAATGCGGCTCGATAGTTGACGAGCAAACACACATTTCATCATCTTTTTTTTTTTTTCAATTTAATTTCTGTCAGAGCTGAAAATCCAAGTTCGCAAAGATAAGAAGATCCAAACGGTAACAAAGCCTTGATTGCTTTGTTCCTCGAGTTAGAATAACTACTGCCTAAAAAATAAAACTAAAATGACTTGCCGTTAAGTTTTCAAGGCCCAATCACCTCCAAGAATTAGGCTTGTCTGGGTCGTTGTATCCTTACACACGTTGCGTACGCGACGTACATGTCATCTATTCTAGTGTATACTTATGAAGGGAATTTCTAAAAATAAAGTCAAATTCTGGAATCTCTTTGGAGCACTGCATTAAGCCCTTCAAACTTTCCATTGCTGAACTGACAAGCCATACAGGGGCTCCTTTTATGAAGCTGCAATAGCGTTTTTAGCGTACGCAGGATTTTAGCGTGCGCTAAACCCACGCTACGCGGCTAGAACTAACGCCAGCTCAATGCGGGCGTTAAAGTCTAGCACATGCAGCATCTCAGCGCACGCTAAGTGCACGCTAAAACCGCTATCAAAGCTCAGTAAAAGGAGCCCTAAGATTCAGTAAATGCTGAGAAATATCATTGTATGAAACAAAACATCATGTACTCTATTTAAATGATTAGAAAAACACTGAATCTGATTTTGGACGTGGCAGATGGCAGTGAAAGAGTTAAGGGCGAAAAACCTCTCTGTTGCCATCTTCCTTTTATGCATTAAGCCAGGGGTGGCAAAGTGTCTCCTCGAGGGCCGCAATCCAGTCGGGTTTTCAGGATTTCCCCAATGAATATGCATGAGATCTATGTGCATGCACTGCTTTCAATGTATATTCATTGGGGAAATCCTGAAAACCCGACTGGATTGCGGCCGTCAAGGAGGGACTTTGAAAATCAGTCTAGTAGCAGCAACCCTGAATTAACAATTAAGCAAAAGAAACACTGCTTAATGCAGGGATCTCAGAGTGAGGAAATATGATAGAATTAATCCGCGATTGATGAGGTTACATTGGTTCCAATTCAAGCTCAGATCTTGTATCATTTTTAACACAGTTTGAGGTCTCAGTCCAGAGTCCTTTTCACACTCTTCAGCTTTGCTTGCATCTACATAGTCAAGGAGTAAGTGGCATAGTTTGGGAGGGGTGCGGACGATCCCCGGCAACACACCATCCCAACCCCCCCACCCCGTATCTCCGTATCCTCTTCGCTAGTACGAGCAACTTCTGCCTGTTGCTCGTGCCGGCCTGGTTCCCTTCTGAATCACTTCTGGGTCACAGGCTAGGAAGTGACATCAGAGGGAAATTCAACGCTGCCGCAAGGAGCATGCTTGCAGAAGCCACTCGTATTGGCAAAGATTAAGAGGTATGGGGGGGGAGGGAGAGTGAAAGTGTGAAATGAGATGGGAAGGAGCGGGGGGGGGGGGGGAGGTGCGGAGAGGACCACCGCCCTGGGTACCTCCTACCCATGGAGTAGGCCTCATTGTTTACTCAAATTTCTGTCTAGTTGAGGAATTCAATCTAAGCTCATTTTTGACTCTTTCTTTCCGATTCCAAGCAACCGAGCTCTTGAATGCTCTCCCTTTATGTCTGAGACAAATCTCTTCTTAGCTGAGCTTTTGGCAGACTATGAAAGCTTTTTATTTTGCAAAGTATTAGGATAATAATTTGATTTTCAATGGATTGATTTTGTAGCTCCTGGCATATGCACCAGTCAGGTGCCCTTTTGCTAAGCTGCGCTAATGGATTTAACATCCGATTCGATTGTAAGATCCGTCGAGTAAGAGTTGTCTCTGTACAGCGCTGCGTGCGTCTGACAGTGCTATAGGAATGATAAGTAGTAGTAGAGGAATTGGACAGTAGTTAACACACATTCATTAGCATGCGCTAAATCTGTTATTGCATCTTAGTCAAAGGAACACTTCATTCTTCTGTATTCTTCTTAATTCTTCTAATATTAGGGATCAGCCAATAAGGAATATAGGTCCTCTTTCACTAAGCTGCGACGCCGCTCTGACGCTTATGAGCGTTGGAGCATATAGCGCTCTGGGTCACGGTAGAAACCTCTATTGGGATAAAGACTTGTTTTAACCTTTGGGTTACCACAGAATCTGACTCCTTTAGCAGGTCTCCACCTTCCTCCTAATTTAGGACAAACTCTCCCCTTTGTTTTCCTTTGACCTGGGGGCCGCTGCGTGAGCGGACTGCTGGGCACGATGGACCACTGGTCTGACCCAGCAGCGGCAATTCATATGTTCTTATGTTGAACCGCCTTTCCCCCCTGCAAGCTGTCCAAAACTCTGCTGCACGACTTATCTTCTGTCAACCTTGCTACACTCACCTCACCCCTCTCCTCAAATCTCTTCGCTGGCTCCCAATCCGTTGTAGACTTTGTTCCTTTCATCTCGACACCCTGTAAGCTCAGGAATAAACCACCTGTTTGCCACCCCCCCTTTCCTTATTCAAATGTAGGCTGAAACCCCATCTTTTTTTTTTTTTGACAGAACCCTGCCCCCGTCTGCCCTCTGCTCACCACCCTAGTCAGCAGATTAACCATCCCCATCAACTGTAGCCCCTACCCTGGCATCCTGTTTGGCTGTCTTGATTGTTTAGACTGTAAGCTCTTGCGATCAGGGACTGTCTCTGTCGTGACTCTGTATGTCTGGTAGTGCTCTAGAAATAATTAATAGTTGCAGGATTTGGATTTGGATTTGTGGCTCCAGACAAATTAGGGTCAGGTATTTCCGTAACCATAAAGGACTTAGAATCTAAAGAGTTAAATGCACTAACATGAGTTAATATGATTTAACACATTTTATTTAATGCAAGTTCCAGCATTATTAGGGAGAGGGGTCTCTGTCCCATGTTTAAGGCATATCAGTAGAGAATGACCTGGGGACGCGTTTTCCCCCGTCCCGTCCCCATGAGTTTTGCCCCTGTCCCATTCCTGTAAGCTCTGCCTTAACCGCACAAGCCTCGAACACATGATTTTAAAGTGTTTTGAGGCTTGTGCAGATGAGGACGGAGTTTGCAGGAATGGGGCTGGGGCAGGAAAAGAACTCGCAGGGAAGGGACGGGAAATAATCTGTCCCCGTGTCATTCTCTACATATCAGCAACTCAAGCCCTAGGCTTCTTCCTTAGAGAAACCTGGATAGAAGCAGTTGGGAGTTGGGGTATATAAAATCCTATGCAAAATGCAAATACTTCCTGCATATGTGTCTCCATTGCTCCGTGTAGTGGGAAGATGGGGTTGAATTAAAAGCCCTTAATGTCTAAAAGCTTTTCCAGTTTGCTGGTGAGCTCTTGTCCTTAAAAATAGCCACTTGCTCCTTTTAACACTTTTATTTTTCCACTCAGTTGCCTTCCCACCAGCTTGTTTCATTCTGCTGAAGTGATATGACTGTCAATTAAAGACCCATTTAAGTAGCTCATTGATCCATTAAACTGCCTGAAATAAAGCATGCTCCCAGATACGCTTTCTCATTGCGTGGATGTCCCAATAAACTGAGAACTCCTGTTCAAACCGGGGTTGACTATGTGACCTGTGGTTTATACGGCTCCATTAAAAATGGGCTAGTTTAGCACTATAGATCCCTAGCGTAGGAACCTGCGATATTTAGCATTACCTCTGCTGGGTCTTAGAAAGGAGCGTTGAGTTTAGACACGCAGCTCAGAGGATTGTGCGGCGCCCACAGAAAGTTATCAGTTTCCAGTCAGGAAATGGAAAGACTAAGATTGGTAGTTACAGAGGAGGGGGGCAGCATCATGGAGAACGTGCACAATTGTGGGCCAGTATGGGTTCTTAAATTTGACAGAGGGGCTGGACCAAGAGCATCTTTCTATCCTTCCCTCCCTCCCATCCCTTGTGCAACAGAGCCCTTGAGCACCCGCCCCGCAGCCAAACCCCCGCTGACCATCCTTCCCTCCCATCTGAACCCCGCCGACTGCAAGCCCTACAGAACTCCCTCCAGAGCTGTGTTAAACAGGCTGCTTCGTGGCCTTCTGTGTGCTGCGTCACTGATGACATCGTCAGTGATGCAGCAGAGGGAGTTTCCAAGATTCTGGAACCCTAAATAGTAACAACATTCCAGAATCCCAAAGAGCAGCCTGTTTAAAGTGCTGCCGGCCTGACGCTGCTCTGGAGGGAGGTATATAGGGCTCGTGGTTGGTGGGGTTCGGATGGTCGGAGGGCTAGATTAAAAATCTAAACGGGCCACATATGGCCCACGGGCTATAATTTGCCCATGACTGAACTAAATACAGAGCAGCCCCAGACCATGGAAATTGTAAGGCAGGGGCCAAAACGAATACAGCCTCTTCCGTTTATGAATGCAGCGGCTTGGCAGCCTGCAAGGTAGCCCCAATCTCCAGACTCCAGCTTTCTCTGAGGCTCTGGGCTCGGACTGGGTGAATCGATTCCAATTCACTTTTCCTACCTGCCCATTACTATATGGGCTGTCTCAGCTCCAGAAAATCGAGCAGTCTCTATTCATCTACTCCTGATTAGGTTCTCTGGGAACATTTTAACATGTCTGATTAAGCAGCTTTTATGAAGTCCGCTGTCCTTCTCGATTTCTGTGTATCTAAGTGGATTAATAAGGCAGTCACGAGACCACCCATTGCCACACAATGGTAATGCTGTACAGGTTGCATTCCTGAGCCAGAGTTCTGCTCCTACCAAACTGAGAGGGCTTGTGGATGCTTCTGGGTGGTAATGGCGAGATGCTACCAGTAGCCGACTCCATGTTAGCTCAGTTCTTGAGTGAGCTGACCCTGTCCGAGCAGATGTTCCTGCAAGCTCTGGGCTTGGGTGAAATGGTGTATAAAAACCGGAGAAACCTCTCCCACTCTCCCACTAGGATAGTGCTGCACTACAGACAAATGTAAGCTGATTCCAAGTGAGCTCAAAAGACCCCAAAAGTGAAAGAAAATGCCAGATGACTGTGTCTTTTTAATCAATCTGACAAAGCCAGAGTTAAAGCTGTTCTCCCTAATTCCTTCGGGTGGAATGGGTCAGGTTGGCTGTGAGCTGGATCACATTCGATTCTGTCCGGAGGTTAAACGTTTACCAATGCTTGGACAACCACATCTGAGCAACGCCTGACCATCCGGTGCACAGTGTGAAACAGACCCCCAAATAGGTTCTCCTCTGTTTTGCTACTGACACAAATGACGAATGCTGAGAGCCCTGTTCTGAGGCTGTCTGATAGTTACAGCAGGTAAATGACATTGTCAAGTAAAATGTAGTTACTTACCTGTAACGTAGGTTCTCCGTGGACAGCAGGATAGTCGGCATCATATGTACAGAGGTTAACCTGTTCAAGGACAAGGTTACGGAGACAGTCAATGGCACCAAAGATGACTGCACCACCCTCAAAACCATATATTGATGTTGCGAGCGCTGGGGCACGGACTGCTGCCAGTGTGGTGTTCTGGGGTATCACATGGGGGCAGTGAAAGACATGCGAAGTTGGTTCCTCTGGTGTCTTCATGGGTATGCCCCGCATTCTAAGCCGTTGGAGGCGAGGGTTTTGAGGGTGGTGCAGTCATTTATGGTGCCATTGACTGTCTCCGTAACCTTGTCCTTGAACAGGTTAACCTCTGTACATATGTGGCTGACTCATCCTGCTTGTCCTAGGAGAATGAAGAATATTTCTAAAGCAAGAAGACGCTGCTTTCTTCCCAGGTGAGTCTGCAGCAGAGATCTTCAGTTACATGAGATGCCTTCACGGTTGTTCCGGTTTGTACTCAGTCCTGTGTGTTTTGTGCTTTCAGGGGACGACGCTTGTGGAGGAACCTTACGAGGCCAGAGTGGGATTATTTCGAGCCCTCACTTTCCTTCAGACTATGGCAATAACATGGAGTGTATGTGGACAGTATTGGCTGAGCTGGGAGACACGATTGCCCTGGTGTTTACTGACTTTCAGCTAGAGGATGGATACGATTACTTAGAAGTTACCGGCACTGACGGATCCTCACTTTGGTAAGTGCAGAAATTCCTTTTTTTTTTTTTTTCCCCTTCGTAATCTGCAGAATCTTAATCTTGGCTCCTTTAATATTTATCAAATTTGACTGCCCAGGCTGGTGCTGCGGAGAGCATGAACTTGCTGGTCACGTGAAACTTAGCCTGGTTTAAAAGGGGTGGGGGTGCTTAAAGGTGTTCCCAGGTTGGAACATAAGCAGTGCCTCCGCCGGGTCAGACCATAGGTCCATCCTGCCCGGCAGTCCGCTCCCGCGGCGGCCCACACATGTCACGACCTGTCTGAATCACCAGAAGGGGCTCCCTTGCCACCTTGGTTTCTCATTGAAGTCCTATCTTCCCATCGAAGTCCTAACCCTCCGGTCTTGCACATGCACGACCTGTTGGGTTTCTATACTTATTACCTGGTTAGCTTTCTATACTTGTGTTACATCCCAGCTCCTCCCTCGGTATCCCACGATCCCTTTATCCCTCAGGAATCCGTCCAATCCCTGTTTGAATCCCTGGACCGTACTCTGCCTGATCACTTCCTCCGGTAGCGCATTCCAAGTGTCCACGACCCTTTGGGTGAAGAAAAACTTCCTTGCATTTGTTTTGAACCTATCTCCCTTCAGTTTCTCCGAATGCCCCCTCGTACCTGTTGTCCCCTTCAGCCTGAAGAATCTGTCTCTATCCCTATCCCTATGGCAAATCTTTATCCGGTGTTCATAGCCAATGTTAAGCAGACTACTCAGTGCATGCAAAAGTGATCTAGAGTTCGAAACATTTGTTCACACAAGTCCCCGCTAAAGCCCTCTTTTTACATAGCTTAAATCGGCACTTAATCATTCGCCTTGCGTAAATGTCTAAGTCCCCATTATATCATGGAAATGCCAAGGGGGTGTGGTCTGGGCATATCTAAGGCAGAACAATGGCATGGTCAGTTCATAGGTGTTTATTCCCCATTTCAGAAGGAGACTAAGGCTCAGATTGTATCAACGGCACCTGAAGTTAGATGCCTAGATCAGCAAAGCCTAACTGAACTAACCGCCTAGCTTAATTTTCTTAATTAGCTTCCTTGGTGCCATTAACTGAAAAGTGCCCTTTCAAGGTAGGCATCTACTCCTAGCTGCCTACCAGGAAGTACATAAGAACGGCCACACTGGGTCAGACCAATGGTCCATCTAGCCCAGCAGCCCATCCTCATTGTGGCCAATCCAGGTAATTAGTACTTGCCCAAAACCCAAAGAGTAGCAACATTCCAGAACCCCAAAAAGTAGCAACATTTCAGAATCCCAAAGAGTAGCAACATTCCATGTGGAACCCCCAAAGAGTAGCAAGATTCTGGATCCCTAAATAGTAGCAACACTCCACGCAAAACCAGGGTTGACTACGTGACCTGTGGTTTGTGCTCCATTAAAAACGGGCTAGTTTAGCACTATAGATCCCTAGCGTAGAAACCTGCGATATTTGGCATTACCTCTGCTGGGCCTTAGAAAGGAGCGCTGAGTTTCCACACGCAGCTCAGAGAGGATGGTGCGGCGCCCACAGAAAGTTATCAGTTTCCAGTCAGGAAATGGAAAGACTAAGATTGGTCGTTACAGAGGAGGGGGGGCAGCATCATGGAGAACGTGCACAATTGTGGGCCAGTATGGGTTCTTAAATTTGACAGAGGGGCTGGACTAAGAGCATCTTTCTATCCTTGCCTCCCTCCCATCCCTTGTGCAACAGAGCCCTTGAGCACCCGCCCCACTGCCAAACCCCCTCTGACCATTCTTCCCTCCCATCTGAACCCCGCCGACCGCAAGCCCTACAGAACTCCTTCCAGAGCTGTGTTAAACAGGCTGCTTCGTGGCCTTCTCTCATCAGGGCCTTCAGTTATGTGTGCCGCGTAACTGATGACATCATCAGTAATGTGGCAGAGGGAATTTCCAAGATTCTGGAACCCTAAATAGTAGCAACATTCCATGAAGAACCCCTAAAGAGTAGCAACATTCCAGAATCTCAAAGACTAGCAAGATTCTGGAACCCTAAATAGTAGCAACATTCCAGAACCCTAAATAATAGCAACATCCCAGGCAGAATCTCAAACAGTAACAAGATTACACATGGAATCCCAAAGAGTAGCAACATTCCATGTGGAACCCCAAAGAGTAGCAACATTCCATGTGGAACCCCCAAAGAGTAGCTAGATTCTGGATCCCTAAATAGTAGCAACATTCCATGTGGAACCCCCAAAGAGTAGCAACATTCCAGAATCCCAAAGAGTAGCAAGATTCTGGAACCCTAAATAGTAGCAACATTCCATGTGGAACCCCCAAAGAGTAGCAAGATTCTGGAACCCTAAATAGTAGCAACATTCCATGTGGAACCCCCAAAGAGTAGCATTCCAGAACCCTAAATAATAGCAACATCCCAGGCAGAATCTCAAACAGTAACAAGATTACACATGGAATCCCAAAGAGTAGCAACATTCCATATGGAACCCCCAAACAGTAGCACCATTCCATGTGGAATTCCCAAAGAGTGGCAACATTCCAGAATCCTAAAGAGTAGCAAGATTCTGGAACCCTAAATAGTAGCAACATTCCAGAACCCTAAATAATAGCAACATCCCAGGCAGAATCTCAAACAGTAACAAGATTCCACGTGGAATCCCAAAGGGTAGCAACATGTCTGTCTCAGCATGGTTGGGGCAGATTTTGGTCACGGTGTGACTTAGGTGCTGGTAGGTGCCTAACTTAGGCGTAGTCATTTAGACCAAGAAAACCCTGGCATAACTGGAGAGTGCCTAAGGGTTTCAATGCCTACCAGTGCCTAAGACCGCTTAAGCACCACTCTAGGCATGATTCTATAAACTGTGGATGATTGGCCTAAATGTCCTGAACGATTGACGTTGGAAGTTACGCTTGCTTTGAAGCATATTTAGCAATTGGTAAACAGCTGCTATTGAATGGCACTGCACTGGAGGGATGGGGGGAATTGCCCCCTTAAGCCCCCAGTAATTTTTGTCCTCTCAGATGCCAAACTCACAAGAGAAACTGGCAAGAACATAGAGTCATGATAATGTTAAGTTTCATATCCTCTTTTTTATAATCTTTTTTGGGTGCTCCGACGGGGGGGGGGGGGGCGTTGTGCTGAGAACTTCACTGGTTAAGGTGCGCTGGCAAAAGGTGGCGGGGCTTAACTTTCGGCGCGTGCACTTTTTCCATTAGTGGCGGGGCTTATCTGGAAAAGATCCCATCATTTCCTATGACCATCATTTGCTTATTATCAAATCCATTCTCGATCTGATAACATTGGCTCTTTTTTCAGCCTGTGGAAATTAGCAATAACTGGTTTCCTCTCATTGGAGAGATAGTAGTTGGAGATTAATTTAAGTCCATCTCGTAGGATCTGTTTTGTTCAGCAGTGTCACTAATGAGTCATGGTTTAGGTGGCCTAGCAAAGGTTGATATGAACTCAAGCTTTGGGAGTTGCAATACCACTTTTGCTTGAAAACACAGATTCTTACGATGGAAACCATTGGTGGTAAATTCAGGGTCAAAACCACATGTGAAAACTTCTGTTTTGCAAAAAATTATATTTTTCTGCAGAAGACACTCCAAAATAATAAGGATTTAATTTAGACATGAGAAAATATGATCTCAGACTGAAAGGCATAAATATCTCTGTTTATTAAGGTTGACAGAGTGGGCTGTGTGTTGGGGGCTATGAGTCAGACTTTTCAGTCTATCTGTGGGTGCCAGCTGGCGAGAGGTTCTTGCCACTGTTTATGTGTGAGCATGGAATCTTAATCTACTGTCACTTGTCAAGAATTAATTGGTTGACCAGAGCCTGAACTGGAACAGGTGGAGGGGCATAATAAAAAAATATTGGATGCAGGGCGATAGTCGCTCAAAGTCGGCAATGGCAAAATGTTCATTCTCGAAAAGAACTTCAAAAAATTTTTTTTTTTTTTTTTTTTTTTAATCGTTTATTTGTACGTCCAGGTGTTTGATCGTCCAGAGTGCCACTACGTCTATCTTTATACCACATTCTCTACCCATAATTTATCCAAGTCCCAAACGCCCAGGACAAGACCTTATGGATGTGGGAGGGACCAGCATTGTGATGGACTGGCCACCCAGACATGGCAATAGAGCAGTGGGGCACCTTACAGGGCACTGCTGTGAACTTCACAAAAAGGGTGCCAAAAACATCTCACCAGAACTCTCTTATAGGTTATGGTTAGCCCCCCAAAACCTACTATACCCACCTGTCTACAACCCCAATAGCCCTTATGGCTGCAGGTGGCACCTAAGAACATAAGAACATAAGCAGTGCCTCCGCCGGGTCAGACCATAGGTCCATCCTGCCCAGCAGTCCGCTCCCGCGGCGGCCCAAACAGGTCACGACCTGTCCAAATCACCAGAAGGGGCCCCCATGCCACCTTGGTTTCCTATTGAGTCCTATCTTCCCATCAAAGTCCTAGCCCTCCGGTCTTGCACATGCACGACCTGGTCGGGTTTCTATACTTATTTTCTGGTTAGCTTTCTCAGTATCCCACGATCCCTTTATCCCTCAGGAATCCGTCCAGTCTCTGTTTGAATCCTTGTATCGTACTCTGCCCAATCACGTCCTCCGGTAGCGCATTCCAAGTGTCCACGACCCTTTGGGTGAAAAAAAACTTCCTTGCATTCGTTTTGAACCTATCTCCCTTCAGTTTCTCCGAATGCCCCCTCATACCTGTTGTCCCCTTCAGCCTGAAGAATCTGTCCCTATCCACCCTCTCTATGCCCCTCATGATCTTGAAGGTCTCTATCATATCACCCCTGAGCCTCCTTTTTTCCAGAGAGAAGAGCCCCAGCCTATCCAACCTCTCGGCATATGGGCAGTGTTCCAGCCCTCTTACCAGTTTCGTTGCTCTCCTTTGGACTCTCTCGAGTACCGCCATGTCCTTCTTGAGGTACGGCGACCAATATTGAACGCAATATTCCAGATGCGGACGCACCATCGCTCGATACAGTGGCAAGATGACTTCCCTCGTCCTGGTTGTTATGCCCCTTTTTATGATGCCCAGCATCCTGTTTGCTTTTTTTGAGGTCGCTGCGCACTGTGCAGATGGCTTCAGTGATGCATCCACCAGCACTCCCAAGTCTCTCTCAAGACTGCTTTCTCCCAACAATGCCCCCCCCAATTTGTAGTTGAACAACGGGTTTTTTTTCCCTATATGCATGACCTTGCATTTTTCCACGTTAAAGCGCATTTGCCATTTGTTCGCCCAGTCTTCCAGCTTGTCTAGGTCCCTTTGCAGGTCCTCACACTCCTCCCTGGAGCTAACTCTGTCGCACAGTTTGGTATCGTCTGCAAATTTTATAACCTCGCACTTTGCCTCCTTTTCCAGGTCATTGATAAATATGTTGAAGAGTAACGGCCCCAGCACCGATCCCTGCGGCACACCGCTCGTGACTCCCCGCCAGTCAGAATATTGGCCCTTTACTCCGACCCTCTGCAGTCTACCCGACAACCAGTGCTCTATCCATCGGTGCACATCCCCTCCCACCCCGTGGTTCCACAGCTTCCTAAGCAGTACAGTAGGGTTTGGGGTTTTTTGGTGGACTCACATTTTCTACCATGAATGTTGTAGTTAGAGTGGCTTATGAGCTCTAGAATGTTGCTACTTAGGATTTTAAAGGGTTTAAGGCTTGTGCAGATGAGGACGGAGCTTAGGCATTGGTGGAATGAGGCATTATGACATCACAGTCTGAGCTCTAGAATGTTGCTACTTAGGATTTTAAAGGGTTTGAGGCTTTTGCAGATGAGGATGGAGCTTAGGCATTGGTGGAATGAGGCATTATGACATCACAATCTGAGCTCTAGAATGTTGCTACTTAGGATTTTAAAGGGTTTGAGGCTTGTGCAGATGAGGACAGAGCTTAGGCATTGGTGGAATGAGGCATTATGACATCACAATCTCAGCTCTAGAATGTTGCTACTTAGGATTTTCAAGTGTTTGAGGCTTGTGCGGATGAGGACGGAGCTTAGGCATTGGTGGAATGAGGCATTATGACATCACTATCTCAGCTCTAGAATGTTACTTAGGATTTTCAAGTGTTTGAGGCTTGTGTAGATGAGAACGGAGCTTGCAGTGATGGGGCAGGGACAGGAAAAGAACTCGCCGGGATGGGAAAATGAGTTCCCATGGAAACGGGGAAAAATTTGTCCCTGTGTCATTCTTTAATGGGAAGAGAAGGGACTTCACAGTTTTCAAAGGTGAAAATTTAGCCTGTAGTAAATCAGGGTTTTGAATGGCTAGTGGGTAGAGGTGGGGAAGGAAAGTGGTCCAAAACCTGGTGCTTGAGGGCTACGTGGCCTTGATTGGGTTGAAAAGGACGTAGGGTGGGTTGGGGCTGGGATTTTCAAAATTTCTAGTCAGACATTTCTCAAGTTGAGATGCAGCATTAGTTCAAGTAACATTAATATCATAGGGGAGGGGGGGGGGGGGGTATGCCAAACACAGCCTACAACCCTAAGAGAAATCCTTCCACGCCTGGGCTGCTGTCCTTGTAACTCAGGATTGGTTTTTGCAAACTAATAGCTCAGTTGCGCACACTAGAAGCCCTGCCAGGAAAACTCAAACAAATTATCTCTGATAAGAAGAAAGAGCCATTATATCCCCAGACGTAGCAGGATTCAAACAAATGTGTTTCAGATTCCATTGCAAATAAAGCTTGAAGAAAAGTAGCCAGGACAGCATGTGCCGTACATCTGAAATGACTGATCTCTGCGTGAGCCCCCTCGCTGAAAGATAAAACAATTCCTGAGCAGAGGTGATGAGCAGAAGCCTCTCCCTCTCGCAAGATGCGATGCCTATGCTTTGAGTCGCGATGTTTCAACAGGTTTTTCAGAAGCCAAGAAAATCATAACAATGCCGCCATGCTAATTAGCAAGAAAGCCTGCTGAAACAATTAAGAAGGATGAGCAACCAGGAGATACTTTCTAAAGAAGAAGGAAAAGCTGGGATTGGGGCTCATTACGGAGCCTTTCTTTCCAAGCACACAGCACTGAAGGATTTGGGTTATGGTTAGCTCTGAGAATCTCAGTGCACTGCAATGCCTTTGAAAGGCCCGACGTGGGCTTTTGAGACTCCACAGGTCCCATCTGTTGATGCTATATAAGGAAACTGTCACTCAGTTGTGTTATCCTGCACACATGCACTAAGGACGCTCCCAGCCCCTCAGCTGTCTTATCGCAGATGCACACACCGAGGACTCCTAGCTGCTCCGTTGCTCAATTGTCTTATCCTGTACACATGCACTGAGGGCTCTTCCAGCCCCTCGGTCATCTTATCACAGAATCACACCCTGAGGACTGTTGCTCAGTCATCTTATCCTGCACACATGCAATGAGGGCTCTCCTAGCCCCCTCAGTTGTCCTATGGCTATTTCTTAACTCTTTTCTGCCAGTGTTATAGGTCCCCATTGACCCTCCTACCACTGGGCTTCTGTTCTTCACTGCATTAGTCCCCCCGTCAGGACTGGTCAGCCTAGCCACTCTATTCAACTGCACCAGGCACCATATCAGTATCAGTCAGCAGTAGCCTTCATTGCTTACCAGGGGTTAGGCCAAAGCCAGCATTCCTCCTCCCAAAGGAGCTTCTGCGTTACAAGTTGATTCCTGTCTGGGCGCGTCAAGTTCATAGACCTTTATTCCCCATTTCAGAAGGAGACATTTTTAACCCCTCACCATCTGTTTTAACCTTATTTGTAACTTTTCTCCTCTATAATAAAGATCTGGAACAACTGCTTATGCATACTACTCAAGGGGAATTTAGGAAACGCCTAAAAACATATCTGTTCTTGAAGTATTTAGGTAACTGACCTATACAATCTTAGTCCACAACAACTGATCCCCAGAACTGTTAATCACTAACCCTTAACTTTGTTAAATCTACTCAATCTGTAACATGTTTTAATCATTGTAAACCGCATAGAACTTCACAGTCCTGCGGTATATAAATGTTATTATTATTATTATAATGTACTTCTTGCCTTTCACCCCTTTGTACGTCTGAGTCCTTTGAACGTTGTATATGTGTAAAACCAAAATTTTGTTGTACACCGCTTGGAAACATTGTACAGGCGGTTTTAACAAATTTTTATATAAACTTGGAAACTTACAGCCGCTAGCAAGCACATTTAGGAGCTGGTAAACAGCTGCAATTGAGTCGACCAATTGCAAAGCAGAATTTTTGCGTTCCAAAACAGCAGAGTGGTAGAACTCAAGTTTATTCAAAATGTCGCTTATCAGTCTTCTAAGCGGGATACAGAAATTTAAAATCTGGGTTATACATTTTGGAGAACAAAGACAGATGGATTTGACACGTAGAGGAATAGAGCGGGGGGGGAGTGTGTGAGAGGGGGACTACATCAGTGGATAGGACAGAAAGACATATAGGGTTAGTCCACGTCTGTGAACTATGTACAGATGAGATACGTCACCTCCAAAGAGCAGCAGCGGCCTTGTGGAATGGTCCAGTTCCCGAGTCCTCTTCTTAAGCATGTTGAGGGTACTTTTCAGCCGCGGCAGTCGGTGTTGGTTGCCATGGTTATTTCATACCCTGATATTCAGTGCCGGCATATAGATTTCGATTGGTGCTGAATATTTCTGCATGGAACGTGGTCCCAGGCACTTGTCCTGACTTCATCTGGGCAGTTGCCAAATTAG
Organism: Geotrypetes seraphini; assembly: GCF_902459505.1. NCBI lineage: Eukaryota > Metazoa > Chordata > Amphibia > Gymnophiona > Dermophiidae > Geotrypetes > Geotrypetes seraphini. The sequence continues at coordinate 23,873,538 of NC_047091.1, forward strand.
TAGGCTGAAAATCACTGCTAAGCAGATAAGTGGGAACTCCAGCCATGCCTAAGCGTACCCGCAGTGCCAGCGCAGCCTGTCCAGTTACTTAGCATCACTGACTGGATCAATGGCACTGAAAAATTGGGATATTGACCTCCTTTGTCTGGTTAGGAGCTGCTCTGTTGGTTTTAACAAAACTTGGAGCGGCTGCCGGGGAGAGCCATTATTGTCGTCTTTAAAAAAAAAAAAAAATCGAGTTTGAATAAATGACTCAGTGCCCCAATTATCTGAATTTCTCAATTCTAAATTTCCTACTTAAATCTTAATAAATAAATGTCTCGCTGCAGCTCTGCAGCCTTTATAAACAAGCAAATTGCTGTCAACCATTTCTCAACAATTAAACTTGCATTTCTCTGTTGCTTGGGGTGGAAAATACAGACTGAGGAAAGTAGAACTAATCGCTTAAGAGGTAAATTGAAGTCTACAACGGGCTGGCTGTAGAATCCTATTCTTTGGGCGATGGTAAGAAACCCCCAAACCTTTGCCTAACCCAGGTCCTCCTCTGCCCTCCAACCTAGCCAGCTGATTAACCGTTCCCCTTAACTGTATCCATGACATCCTGTTTGTCTGTTTAGACTGCAAGCTCTTTGGAGCAGGGACTGTCTTCTTTGAGACTCTGTGCAGCGCTGCGTGCCTCTGGTAGCGCTCTGGAAATAATTCATAGGAGTAGTGATAGTACTTAAATTCCTAGTTAGGACTCTGTCTGCCCTGTGACAAGAAGAAAGGAGGAGGAAAGAAGCCCCCCCCCCCCTCAGGTTAAGGGGACCCTCTTGTGAACTCTGCTTCCTCTCTTGTTTGTTTTCTGAAGGATCTGATTATTTCACTCAAGCCCCATTCTTCAAACACAAGCATCTTAGCTCTGCATCTGCCACCGCCATTTAATTATCTTAATTAAGAGAATCTTGCCACCATTCCGAAGACAGTCATTATGCAAATTTACAAACAGGGCTCCGAGAGGTGAGCGTGATTACACGACTTCCGTCGTACCTAACGCTGGAGGGCCTGGCTACAGGCTTTAATTCTTCCCTGTTTGGATCATTGTAATGTGATGTTATGGTGTTTACAGTCTGTGGTCCTGGTGTTGAAGGGAGTGGACCCCGTTGCAGTGACGCTGAATCGACCGCGTTGATTCCCAGTAAGGCGCAGGTTTCAATATGAAATACTGGTGGTGGTCTTTAAGATAAGGAGAATGTTTGTGCTTCTGTGCTAAGTTTTGGGTTTTACCATACCATACCGTTCCAACTCTTGAATCCCGCAAATGCCAGCTAGGAATCATTGCGGCTTACACAATATTAGAAACGCTACAGCAGGGGTGTCCAATGTCGGTCCTCGAGGGCCGCAATCCAGTCGGGTTTTCAGGATTTCCCCAATGAATATGCATGAGATCTATTTGCATGCACTGCTTTCAATGCATATTCATTGGGGAAATCCTGAAAACCCGACTGGATTGCGGCCCTCGAGGACCGACATTGGACACCCCTGCGCTACAGAGACATAGAGATATCGTTCAGGTAACTGCATAGGAATGGGTCGAAGCAGTGAGGAGAGAAGGTGTGCTTTCAGCGCTTTCCTGAAGTATGCGGGTGTTTGTCGAAGGCTGCCCGGGAGGCTGTTCCAGATTCTGGGGCCCCCGGAACTCGAAGGTGGTCTCGAAGTGAGCCTTCCTGTGAACATGGCGGGCGGAGGGAGGTGGTAGTTTCCAGCATTGGATTGTCCTCGAGTTGTGGAAGAAATCAGAAGACTACAGATTATACAAAATACATCTATTAAATTAATTATGGGGGCCAAAAAGTTTGATCATGTCACTCCTCTACTACAAAAGGCTCATTGGCTCCCAGTTGCGCACCGAATATTGTATAAATTAGCTTTACTCACCTTTAAATCATTGTTATATAAAACTCCATCATTTATTTATAAAGACTTAATTCCTTACTCTTCTCAAAAAACTTTACGATCTAATGAACAACTGTTATTGGTTATTCCTTCTCTAAAATTCATAAATACTCGAAGACAATATATCTTCACCGTTACTGCACCACAAACATGGAATTCTCTCCCACTATATTTAAGGGTAGAGAAAAATCTTGAAAAATTCAAAAGCCAACTTAAGAGCTTTCTTTTTAAAGACGCTTTCAATACTTAATTGAAATGCTAATTGCTCTTTATTACTTCCATTCATTCCAGTCACTTGAAGATTTCTTTTATAAATTTATTTCGTTTTTCCCCATCCTTTTGTAATTTACCCTCAATGTTCTCTCCTTTCCTATTATAAATTGTATTTCTTGCCCCTCTATCCTAGTGTTTCCTGTAGTAATTTGTCTAGTATTTTAATGATTTTTATGTTTTTATTTATATTATTGTTATGGTTTTATCTTGTATTTTTCTGTATATGTAAATCGCTTAGTAATTATGATAGGCGATCAATCAAATATTGAATAAACTTGAAACTTGAAACTTGTGTGATTTGGATGGCGGATGCGAGTCTGGAGGGACAGACTGAGAGTCATTTAGACCAGAGAAGGAAGTGGTGGGGTTGGTGGGCTGTAGGTCTGTCCCTTTTTTTTCTGTGGGTAATTGCCAGTGCGTATGGTGATGTTTGTCCATCTAGCCACTTGCAGATTGTGTCAAAACAGCTGATTATGTAGCCAGAAAGAAAGTAAGCTGATCTCCAAGGCAGTAAGGAAGGACTCAAATCCCGCTGATCCCAGAAATGACCTTGGGCGAATCACCTGCCACTTTTACCTGGTTGAGGAAAAGGACTTTGTGCCTCTCTCTCTCTTCCTGGAGACTTCACTTCGAAACCTCTCTCTAATCTTTTGCCTAAACTTCCTATCGTAGCTGTTCTGGATTGAATCAGCATATTATCAGTCCTTCTCTAACCTACATTTGCTCGCTGTACTTGAAGAGAAACCAACTTTTCCCAGTGCACACACTCCCGTATTTAATGAAGAGAGAAAGACTTTCTGGTGGCGTTGGAACGCATTGATTACTGAACAAAATCTATTAACTTCCATCATATCACATCTGTTCCCCCCTCTGTCTGAGCAAGTGCAGTAAAGTCAAAAGTAGAACTGCTTAACAAGATCTTAAAATACGTTAGAACAAGCCCACATCAGCTAAATATAGCATTCCCTGGTATGATTGACAGTAATGAGTTACAGCCCAGGCAGACTCTCTCTCTCTCGGTCTTACACACATCCAGAAAAGAGCAGGAACGTCTTTAAAATATCTGCCTGGCGCTGGCGTCCTTCTTAATCCCTCTTGCTCATTAAAACTCTCCTCGTCTTCCCTATATTGAGTGGTTGCGATAGTTCTGCCATATATATATTTGGTTTCTGTTCAAACCTGTTTTCAAAATGTCCCATCGCTTACTATCTGAATGCCATCTCGTTGCCATGGTAGCTGACAAAACCAAGCGGCAGCGTGCCCAATTCATACCAATGTGTAACGAGTGAACTTTCATAGGGTTACTAGAATGTGTGAACGTCTTTCGGTCTTTTGAAAAACTACATTCTGTATTCTTCACAAAGCTCCAAGAATAATCAGTGAGCTATTAAATGGAAGAGTTACCAGGGAATGGACGCATTTCAGATTAGGCTACGGAGCAAGATTTCCCAATTAGCAGTCTGAAAAAAATTCATTGTTTCAGGTGGGAAAGACTTCCCCCAACACACACATGTTCATGCAAACCACTCAGAATTGACTCCCCAGCCGTTACGCGCACACTGGTAGAATTACAGAGCATGAATTCATAGCATGGGATGAAATAGTCAAAGTGCAGGCAGTTGCCTAGCCAAGTCTTCCTTCAGTCCCTGCACTGCCCCAGGCCATGCGCTTCCGCCCAGCCCTCCTACCATTCCATAGTCCGAGTGCCACAGTTTGTGTTGTGCTTACAGGACCCTCGGTAACCAGAGGACACTCGCTGAAAATCAGGGGAGGGAAATTTCGGGGTGATGCTAAGAAGTACTTCTTCACCGAAAGGGTGGTCGATCATTGGAACGAGCTGCCTCAGCGGGTGATTGAGGCCAGCAGCGTGTTAGATTTCAAGAGAAAATGGGATATTCATGTGGGATCTCTAGGAGAGTAAGAATCAGGGAGTGGGTCATTGGTATGGGCAGACTCGATGGGCTATGGCCCTTTTCTGCCGTCAATTTCTATGTTTCTATGTGCTGGAGGAGTTTTTACAGCTGATTTCATTGAACAAACATAGAATTACTATGGAACTCGCACTGGTTACAGCGGCTCTTGGGAAGTTGGAAGATAAACACAGTAAATTCCTAATTTGCTTTCATAGATTTTATACACCATTGGCTGATTATCGTTAAATATTATGTGAAGTAAAGCATCCTAAAATGATAGAAATTTTACTGAGATGAGAAGGTTGCCATTAATTATTTTAACTGCCAAACACTGCTCCGTAATTATTATGAGTAGCCGTATATTTTAGGGTTTAACCCCTGCACTTGCTGAATATGTCCCCAGCTTCAGAACCCACCACATATGGCAGGCCTGGGCTGGTCCTACCTGACACAAGCCTTTGCAAAACTGTGGAAAGACACTTCTTCATATTAACTCCCCCCCCCCTCTCCTCCGAGAGCTGTCCAGCCTTTCAGCAGAATGTGTGAAGGACCAATATGAATGTCAGGAGAGGGGGTGGCCAGGTGCTGTGCACTGCCATGGGGGAAGTCCCTCCACTCCCCAGGTCGGCTCGGCCGGGAGGCAGCATTTACAACTCCCAGGAGACGATGTCATAAGAGTGTCACTTAGCAGTCACAATCAGAGCCCACAATTGCAGGGTTTGGATGGAAGGGAACTATGGAGCCTAGCCCAGGATCATCACTCCAATGACTAGACTCGTTGGCCAAGATGGGGTGGAGGATGGGAGATGACATTGGTTCAGACAGGCTCTCCGAGAGGTATTTTTTTTAATACCTTGCAGACTAATTGATCTCAGTCCATTCCTTGGGACACACCCAGCCAGTTGAGTTTTCAGGATATCCATCCAAAGCAAACCTGCAGAGAGAGTTTTCCAAGCACTGCCTCTATGGTATGCAAATCTCTCTTATGCATATTCATTGTGCATCTGCATCTGCTGGTTGGCTGAGTGCATCCTCAGGGGCTGGATGAAGAGCCTCGTCCTAGCCAATTGACTTCAAGTTGCTTTTGTAGCGGAGCAAACATGGCCATTACCAGTGGTATGCAATCTTTCTCCAGGTTAGCTTAAAATTACATTGCAAATGGGCATCTTCAGCCTTTATTAGCCTGTAAATTAATTAGTTCTGTGCAGTATCCAGCAGCACTCGGTGTCCCTGTTACATGGGCTGTTTGCCCATAGAGCATAATGCAAGAGAGGCTGTTTAGGAACATTTCATTTGGCACTGGGCCTTTCAAACAGTATCTTGAAATGCTTCGCAGATCTAAGTTGGCATCTGGAATAATGATTGCATGCAAGCAGAATAAAGTGCCGACTCTAAAAGCCGATAAGACACTCATATGACTGCAAGATTCTTATTCGTGTCTTTATTTTAAAAGTTTTATAACCCCACTTTCTGACAATCATCGAAGGCAGTCTACAAAATACAGAACATAAATGCACTCGTACATTTAAAACTCAAAATCTAAACAGCCACCGATCAGACAAATCAAAGCACCCTGGCAAGGTCATTCCAATGCCACCCCCATCCTGTGGGGGAAGGTGAAGGCAGCAAAGGGACCAGACATGTGGTCACGCTTCAGGACAGCTTCGCCACACTGGACGAGTAACAGGATTTTAACCTGTGAGAACTGCGTTTGCCCATTTGATGCAGCTTAGCATGAGATATGGTAACGCTCTCTGCCACACAGCACATTCAGATGTCAGTATCCATTGACAGTGGAAGGAGCGACACGCTTAAGGACGCGTTGACCAGAATGACACAGCAATGACCAGAAAGATATCCAGAGAAAAGTAAAGCAGAAAGCTTTTAGCTGACATAAGAAAAAAAAGTGAAAGCAATCAGAGAAACAGAGGAATTATAAAATGTATACCTAATTTTAACTACAGTCTGACTTTTGGCAGCCCATGCTATGCCAATAAATTTTCCTGAATCTGAGAGAGAGAAGAAGAGGGAGAGAGCAGAAAAAAAGAACAAACCTCTCAGCATTTGAGTCCTAATGGCAAAGAGGCCAGATTCAAAGCAGTGGAAGGACGGTGGCAGACGACGAAGAGAAAACAGAGGCCCAGGGATCAATGACAAGGGAGACAGGGAGAAAGTGAGGCGCATGGTGGAGGGAGGGCTGTAATATGAGAGAAGGGGATCTGTGTGAGAGGACAGGGCAGGGGGAGAAAGGAAATGTGGAGCAAAGTGGGAGGGAGAGGGGGAGACAGGACAGGGAAGGGAAGGGGGAGAGAGGGGAAATGTGGAGCAAAGTGGGAGGGAGTGGGGGCGACAGGCTAGGGAAGGGGGGAGAGAGGGGAAATAAGGATCAAAGTGGCAGGGATAGGGGGGAGACAAGAAAGGGAAGGAGAGAGAAGGGAAATGTGGAACAAAGTAGGAGGGAGAGGGAAGGGAAGGGGGGGAGAGGGGGGAAATATAGAGCAAAGTGGGAGGGAGTGGGGCGACAGGCCAGGAATGGGGAGAGAGGGGAAATGTGGGGGAGAGGGAGACATAATATGCAAGAGGGCAGGGAAGGGGGGGTCTGCTTGTCTGCTTAATTACATTACATTACATTAGGGATTTCTATTCCGCCATTATCTTGCAGTTCAAGGCGGATTACAAAAGAATTATCCAAGATGTATTACAACAAGAACTTACAAAAAAAAAAAAAAATTGGTCATTTTCAAAAAGAGTAAGAAATGGGTAAGGTTATTTGTTTGGGGTAGTTGGCTTTAGTGAGAGGTGGAGTTTGGGACTTGCGGTATTATTTCTTTTTTCAGAGTTTTCTTGAAGAGTATGGTCTTTATTTCTTTTCTAAAAGTCTTGTAGTCGAGGGATTGGCGATTTGGTTGTCTAGTTTGGCTGCTTGAGTGGCCAGGAGGCCATCATATAGTTTTTTCCATTTGACCTCCTTAATTGGGGGGTATGAGAATGGGATGTGAGTTTTCCTATGTCTGGTTGTGGTGTTGTGGATAAGGCGGTTATTCAGGTAGTTTGGACTGTCTCCATATAAAGTCTTAAATAGTAGGCAGTAGAATTTAAATTGTATTCTTGCTGGGATCGGAAGCCAGTGCGATTGGAGATATGCTTCTGTAATGTGATCATGTTTCTTTAATGAGTAGATGAGTCTTAATGCTGCGTTTTGGATAGTTTGTAATTGTTTTGTTATGGTTGTAGGGCATGGGAGGTAGAGGATATTACAGTAGTCAAGTAGGCCTAGTATTAAGGACTGAACTATGAGCTGGAATTGAGTTTTCTCGAAGAATTTCCGAACTTGTCTTAAGTTTCTCATGACTAAGAATGACTTTTGTATTGTTTTATTGATTTGCGGTTGCATGGTGCAGCATCTGTTGATAGTTATTCCTAGCAGTTTTAGGGTGGTTTGTATGGGGTAGTTGATTGCGTTGATTTCAATGTCGGTTATGGTTGGTATTTTGTTGTTTTCTAGGAGGATGAATTTTGTTTTATCTGGGTTCAATTTCAGTTTGTGATCTTTTATCCAGGTTGCTATTGATTTTAGTGTTTGGTATATTGTGTTCGTCATGGAGAGTTCAGGTTGATCGAAGGGTATGAGAATGGTAATGTCATCGGCATAGCTGTAGGAGGTTATGCCTTGTTTGTCCAGGTGAGAGCTGAGGGAGGCTGTATAGAGATTGAAGAGAGTTGGGGATAGAGGGGATCCTTGGGGAACTCCACAGGGGTTTGACCAAGGTTCAGATTTTTGTTTGTCTGATTTTACTCTTTAGGAATCCTTCAAACCATGTGTATACTTTATCTGTGATACCTATTGTATCCAGGATTTGTAGTAGAATGTTATGGTCCACCAAGTCGAATGCAGCGGTAAGGTCTAGTTGTATGAGCTTCATTTTTTTTTCCTGTGCTGAGATGTTGTCTGGCTGTGTCCAAGAGAGATCCTAGTAGTGTTTCCGTGCTGAAGTTGTTTCTGAAGCCGGATTGTGTGGGATGGAATATGTTATGGTTTTCTAGGTAATTGGAGAGGAATTCGGCAACTAGTCCTTCTATTATTTTGACGTAGAGTGGAATAGAGGCAATGGGTCTGTAGTTGGCTGTTTGGTCTATCGGTCCTTTGGGGTCTTTGAGGATCAGGGTGATGATGATTTCGCTGAGGTTGGTAGGGTAGTGGTCGTTTATTAGCGAGATTTGTATTCAGTTTAGAAGAAGAGCGCGGAATTTTGTGCTGGATGTTTTTAGGAGATATGGTGGATAGTTGTTGAGGTCACAGGATGCATGGCTGTATTTTTTGTAGTATTTGTTGAATTCAGGCCATTGTATGTTGGGGAATTGAGACCATATTTTATCTGCTGCAGTAGAATTACCTATCTATGGGGAGAATTGTGAATTCGTTAGGATGGGTAGAAGTGTCATTGAGGGTAGCTCTTGCATTGGTAATTTTATTTTGGAAGTGTTCTGCTAATAGAGTGGCTGAGGGGGGAGGGGGGGTAGTATTGTTAGTGGCCAGGTAGGGTTTGGTGTCAAGTTTCAAGTTTATTGACTTTTTAATATACCGACCATCACAAAGTATCTGGCCGGTTTACAATAAGATTTATAAAAATTTTAAATATAAAATGTAGTGAGTGAACATTAAAACATAATTTGACTAACATGAACGTGCAGATAGGAGGGAAAGGGAGGGGGAAAGTTACATATTTTAGAGAAGAAAGGGAGAAGTGGGGATGGGAAAAAAACATATTGGGTAGGATCGCTTTTTTAAAGCGGTTGGTTGCATGAATTGGAATCGGAAGAGTTTATGAATAAAGAAAATGGGAAGAAAAGGGAAGAGAAAAAAATAAAAAATAAAAAACTAAGAAAAGGAAAATGCATCTTGAAATAGAAATGTCTTCAAATTGATCTTGAATTTATCTAGATGTTGTTCTTCTCTAAGTTGTTGAGGTAAAGCATTCCATAATGTAGGGGCAACAACTGTAAAATTTATTTTTTGAGTATTATAGAATTCTTTGATAGAAGGGATTCGTAATAGTTTTTGGTCAGTAGACCTCAGAATTCGTGGAGAGCTATGGGGGATAAGTGTCGGTTAGGGTTTTTAGAATTTGGAATAGTTTTTTGGTGTCTTGGGTTTCAGTGCCTATTAGGTTGGTGTAGTGTGCTTTTCTCTTGTCCTTTAATTGTGATTTGTATTGTTTGTTGATTTTTTTCCAGGCGGATTTTGTATGATCCGAGTTCGGTTTTCTCCATTTTCTCTCTAGTCGTTTACATTGTCTTTTGAGTTGTAGCAGTTCGGAGTCAAACCATTTATCTGATCTCCTGCTGGGTCTGGATTTGGTTTGCAGTGGGGCTAAATCATCAAGGGTGTTGGAGCAAAGTCTTTTCCAATGTAAGATGAAGTCCTTGGGGTTGTTTTCTAGAATAGTTTCATCTATTTTAGACCAGAATATGGAGGGTTCGATGTGTTTGCGTGGTGTATGTTATTTTATTGAGTTTTGGTATAGTTTTTTTTGTTGTTTTTGGTCCAGTTGATGTTGAAAGTGTAGGTGTAGTGGTCTGACCAGATGGATCTTGACCATGTTCCGTTAGATGTATGAATTTCTGTTAAGGATGGTTGGTGGGTCATGAAGGCTGCAATATCAAGTTGGTGGCCTTTTTCATGAGTTGTTTGTGGATTTAGCATTTGGAAGGATAAAGCTTTGAGAAATGAGAGAAAGTTGTCTACTTGTTTGGATGATTGATCATCTAGGTGTAGATTTAGGTCTCCTCGGAGTAGGTTGTAGGTTGCTATTACTGAGTTTTGGTATATGAAGTCTTCCACTTCGGTTCTTGCTAAAGACCAGTTTCCCGGTTATGGAAAGTTCTGTCTCTCAATGCTCCTTACAAAAATAAATCAGCCTGTATCTCAAACTAGCAGGAAATTGAATAAGAAAATCTGTTTTCATATCCTGTTAGTAACTGGCACTGAAATACAGGATCATAACCAAACCCCCTAGCCCCACCCCCCAATAATCAGCCTGAGCGATGGGAAGAGAACTCACGGAAGCAGCTGGTACTTAGGTTTCTTTTTGGGCCTGTGAAATTAGGAATCCTTCACATGCCTGGGAGCCCCTGTTTCACTGAGGACAGGGTGGTTTCGTTTTGGGGTTCTAAGGCCCAGATTCTCAGCACTTTAACGCCGTCACTAAACTGTTTTCCAAAGGTTTAGCCTGCATGCATTTTAGCGATGGGCACATGCAAATTTAGCGAGTCTTCGCTACTCTCCGTCAATCTCATTTGCATGAGCTTTTTTTGGGAGAAATGCCTCGCTTTTTTGAATTCACTAGCAGAACAGCTGTGATAGCAACCCGTCACTTTTTTAACGCAGTTTTTTTAAAGAATCAAGACCTATGACTTTTTTACACATGAGGTTGCAGTGAGTGAGAATCTCCTTTCCCAGATGAGGACAAAATCCAGTAAAGGTGATATTAGATCTGGAAATCGCTTCAGTTTCACATCATCTTTAGGGCTCACAGACACATTCCTCTAAATTAAAGAGATGCCGAATGTAAAAAAGCCATTAGGAGAGAAAAAAAAAACCATGCCAGCCGCGAGATTGAAGGGAAGCGAGTATTTTTGTCAGGGAGGGTTGAAATAAGACACAGTGGAGTCCGTTCCATAAAGAACTGGAAGGGAATATTCAGTAACACAGATCTGGGCGTTTGGGTACCCAACACTTATATCATATAAAAGGCAGGTGTATGTCGTAGCACCTTAAATGGCGTCAAACTAGCCAAGAGGGAACAAACAGGGGTATACGAACGGGATGTGAAGGAACTCGGCGAAACCTTCATCAGGGCTCCAATCAATAAATTCCTTTACAAGGTTCAAGGCTGGAAATAAGAGCTATGGGTAAAAGCTAAGCTCTTCAGAGCAGCAAAGTAGAGCTTAAGTGCACAACTTAAGTGGTGTCTAACCTCCCCATGCTCCACCCACATCCAACTATGACCATTGCTTACTGCCTGGCCACACCCCACCTGTGCCCTGCCCAAATTCCATCTGCAGCCTCCCACTCCCTGGCCAATCAGGGCCTTAGGCCCGTCTCACTGCATCCCAAGATGCATTGAGAGGGAGAAGATCCATCATTCGCAGCACTCCTGCCCTGTAGGAAGGAGGGAATGGGCTTTCCTCCTGTCAATTTTGCAGCGCAAGGTACAGGAGTGTCAGGTGATGTGGGGGGTGTTGCCAGTGCCGTCGGAGATGTTGAGAAAAATTGGGGGGGGGGAGGGTGGGCTCTCTGTGGATGGGGCTAGGGGCTCGGTGTCTATGAGGGAGGGAGAGAGAAATCTCCCAGCCAATCCTGGCAGGGGGAAAATCCCCATCAGCTCAGCCAGCAGCAATCCCCAAAACTGGCTCTACAAAACTTGCTTTTGTGCATTTTTCATGTGAATGTTTTTATTTTTGAAAATGGCCAAAAAAGATGGACGTCCTAAGGACCAAAACTTGTGCATAGGTCATTTTCGAAAATGAAAGACATCTGGCCCAAAGCATCCAACCTCAGACTAGAGAGTTGTGCGGGGACAGAAATCCCACCCATCCCCGCCCGTCCCCGCCAGGATCCTCTCCATCCTCACCCGTCCCCATCAGGATCCTCTCCGTCCCCACCCATCCCCATCAGGATCCTCTCCGTCCCCAACCGTCCCCGCCAGGATCCTCTCCGTCCCCACCCATCCCCGCAAGGAATTACCTCCATCCCCGTCCGTCCCCATAAAAAGCAGCAATTACTTCTGACAGGATCATCAATTCCACAGTTTCTTTTGTGTTTGCGCTGCCGATTTCCTTGTGGAATCTCTTTGGTGGAGCCCTTTTTGTTTTCTGTTCAGGTAATTAACTTATAAACCTCCTCTTTTACTAAGGCTGACGTGTCCATTATATTATATGGATGAACCCTGCTTCCAAAGCTTTCCATCCCCGTGGGAGTCCCGTTGGCTAGAGGGGGGTCCCCATGGGAGTCCCGTGGGCCAGAGGATTAGGGGGGGGATTCCTGCAGGACCCGCGGGACTCCTGCAATCCCCGTTCCCGTGCAGACCTCTACCTCAGACATGGATGACCTATTGAAAATGCCCCTCCACTTGTCATCAATTTGGAATTTTATTAGTGTCTAACAATTTTATATATTGTAAAAATGGGCCCAGTCTGTATCAAAGGTATTTTTCTAGCCTCAAAGTTCGTTCCTATGCTATTTTTCCCTGCTAACAACTTGACACACTTTTTTTGGGCCTCTTCCAGTATCGAGCAGTGACGCTTCTGGCTGCTAATGACATGCTGCTTGTTAGTTTTGTGTATTTCGGTGGAATTAGCCATGTGGGGTCTTCTCTCAAAAGCAGAGCTCGGCTCGTACATGTGTTTCTTATTTCTAGTTACAGTATTTCTCCGTCTCTCGAGGGCGTACAATCTACGTTTGTACCTGATTGGGTTTTTTTTTCGTGTTCTACACTGCCCAGCTCCCTTGACAAGAGTATGGAACAATCAATTAAAAGATTGTACTAAATTAGATTAAATTCTGTGCCTGCCTGTACTTCTGAGCTGTCCTTATTCAATGCAAATCAGGGAGTGGAAGCAAAGACAATTTCTTTCATGTCATTTCAGCCTTCATATGCGTAATTTAAAAATAAACCTGTGTAGAAAAACTGAAATGTCTGGGGTTTTTTTGCTCCATCGTTTCTTTTCAAAATGGCAGGAGCTGATTTGGAAGTGCCATTTGCCTAATCTAAGATTTTGGCATTGGCAGACCTGACATCCGTTGCAATGGTAAGACAAATTTATGGTTTTGAAGGCACCGAAAACACGTATTAAGGTTTGAACCCTAAAAAATGATGAGCAAAAAATTAAAACCTTTGTATATTTAATTAATTTATTTATTTATTTGGATTTCTATCCCGTTCTCCCGGGAGCTCAGAACAGATTACAATTGACATTCACAGTAAAATACAGGACAAAATTTGCAGGCGTTCGTAGAGACAGGTGAGAAGAGGAGGAGCGAGGGGAGCATGGGAAGGGAGGAGGGTGGAGAGGGAGGGAGCAGGAGCAAGGAGGGGGCTGTCCGTTATATCTCAGCTCTCACCCGTTATTTGAATTCAAGATTGTAAGCCTCACTTCAGTGATAGGGAAAATAATGGAGGCAATGCTTACGGAAAGGATAAGACAGTTTCGGGAATCCAATAGCTTACGAGACCCAGTATAAAAATTAAGAATGTGCTTTCACTTCATTATTAAAACCAGAGAAATGAATGAAATATCAATCCTCTTCATCTGTTTGGATTTTAAAAATGTCACCCCCCCCCCCCGAGTTCTCCTTGGGTCCCACAACCACAGGTCTTACCCCTTCCACAGGAGGTCTAAGTAGGGTTACCAGATATCTGGATTTCCCCGGACATGTTCTCCTTTTGAGGACATATCTGGATGGCTTTTCAAAACTCGACACTTTATCCGGGTTTTGAAAAGCTTCTCTGAAAATTGCCATCAGCCAGGAGGGCAACTTGATGACGTTACGCGCATGTGTGTGTTCATGATGTCATCATGTTGCATGCGCGCATGTCCTCCTGTCTGACCAGTGCAGGAGGTGAGGCTAGGGTGGGATTGGGGGCGGGACTGGGGTGTGATAAGGCAGGGATGGGTGGAACTAGGTAGGTCTAGGGGTGGGTCTAAGGGGTCCAGATTTTCCGAATGGAACCCTAGGTCTAGGACGATTCAGCGTGCTGATGAGTCGAAATGGGTTGTTATACCTGATTTTAAAGGGAACAGTCTTCCTTGCCGCAATAAAATGTCCCGTGATGAAATGGCAGTGGTGAAAGTACTGAGATGCAATGTCCTGCGATGAACCTGCCGCGCTGAACTACCTGATGGGTAAACTAGATGGGCCTTTTGGCCTTTATCTCTCATCATGTTTCTATGACCTCACAAAGCAGGTATAAAGAGCCTTAGCCTATAGGAAGAGGAAATGTTAAGAGCCTTAGCCAATAGGGAGAGGAGGAGATAGTAGATGCTGTCGATGGGCCATTTGGCCTTTATCTGCCATCATGATTCTATAACCATAAAGCTCTATGACCTCACAATGCAGGGGTAAAGAGCTTTAGCCTATAGGAAGAGGAGATGCAAATGTTAAGAGCCTTAGCCAATAGGGAGAAGAGGAGATAGTGGATGCTGCGGATGGGCCATTTGGCCTTTATCTGCCATCATGTTTCTATAACCATAAAGCTCTATGACCTCACAATGCAGATGTAAAGAGCCTTAGCCTATAGGAAGAGGAGATGTAAATGTTAAGAGCCTTAGCCAATAGGGAGAGGAGATAGTGGATGCTGTGGATGGGCCATTTGGCCTTTGTCTGCCATCATGTTTCTATGAGATGAACTGGCCATGCTGTATTGGCCGCATTGAATCATCCCATTCTGTCCACAGGTGTTGAAGAGTTGCACGGCAAAAAATTTTTATGTTTCTCCTTTGCTGTGTCTCTCTTCACATTGAAGGACTTATAGCCAAACCTTCTGTTATATTTCTTGGCATTTTTTCCATGTGAAGCCTGCTTAAATGAGGAAAAGGGGTTGTATAAACTTGCTCGACCACATACACATGTAAAGCGTGAACACACAGAATGCATGTGCTTGCTTTTACTGAGCTGTGTAATCTGGGCGCATTTTTTAAGTCTGTGTTTACCCCATTTCTGGAACAAGTATACATTTGTGCAATGGTGTTGGTGAGCTCTTGGAGCTGGTTTCTACGCTGCATTTATAAACTGGGCTCTTTTGGACCTCTTACCTGGTTTTCCTGTCGTGAAATCACCTTCTCTTCATACGAGAACTTTTCTCGCTAACCTGCCTGTGGATTCACTTCCAGTGCAGAGCAAATGGATTCAGATTGGCTGTAAATTATCCCTGCTCTTTTCTTTAATTTGGTTTGGGCGTTGAATGCTAATATGTTCCATGTCCCTTGATTCAGTACTGTGTTAATTCTCCATAAAACAAATTCAATTTACAATTGGCTGGTGTGGAAGGAAAATTATGGAGCTGTTCCATTAAATCCCTAACCTGGTCTTCAGTTCTTGTCCTTACCGCTTGCATCTGTACAATCAAAAAATCTGGGGGGGAGGGAAGAGGACAGGGGAACAAATTAAGCATAGAAGCAGCAAGCAAATATGACATTTCCAGATATCCCATTGGCCAACAATAGCATTCTGTCTGCAGATCTCAGTGCTGCCCCCCAATGGTCAAAAAATGTTATAACTGTTGAGACTTACACACATTGGCCCATCAGAAATATTTCAAGCACTTTTTATAAATTATTAATAGTGAATTAAATTAGGAACATAACCATTGCCATACTGGAAGAGACTGAAGGTCTATCAAGCCCAGTATCTTGTTTCCAACAGTGACCAACCCAGGTCCCAAGTACCTAGCTAGATCCCAAGTAGTAAAACAGATTTTATGCTGCTTTTCCTAGGAATAAGAAGTGGATTTCCCCAAACCATCTCAATAGTGGCCTAGGGACTTCCCTTTTAGGAAATTACCCAAACCTTTTTTTTTTTTTTAAACCCCACTAAGCTAACTGATTTCACCACATTCTCTGGCAACAAATTCCAGAGTTTAATTATACATTGTGTGAAGATATATTTTCTCCGTTTTGTTTTAAATCTACTACTTAGCTTCATCGCATGTCCCCTATTCCTAGTATTTTTGGAAAAGAGTAAACAAGCGATTCTTCTAAATATACAAATCGTTCAACTGTTCTCAAAAATATATATTAGTAGTCCTCATTTCAGAGGTGAAACTCCCAGTCGGCATGGGGACTAACTGTCCAACATGAGTCGTGTTTTGCAAAATGCTTTTTCAGGGAGAGTCGCTGTTATAGCATTGCTCTTACAGGTCTAAAAAATCTGTGACAAGAGGGACCCAGAAGCAATTTTTTTTTTTTTTTGCCAGTAAGGGTAAAGTTTTCTAAGAGCATCAGAGGTACCTCCCAAACTCCACCCCTGGGATGCCTACACACAGGTGGCATAGCCTTGTGGCTTGCATGCCAGTTCCCAGGGGTGAAACATTTTTACATCTTATATAATCGGATAGTTGCATAGAGGACACGCTCACGGTCACAGCGTAACTGCACGTGTCAGCATTTGTACATGACGGGGGACTGGTCTTATAAAGGCACAGGAGGGACCTGCAGTGCCTTTCAAAGAAGTGCTTTTGTGGATTTTTCACACAGGCATAAAATAACCCCTTAGAGCCTGTCTAGCAGGATCTGCCGTAGCAAAATCGTACAAAATGCTTTTACATGCTAGGAAAAGGCACCATTAATGGATGCTTCTATTGAAAAGAGGAACACTGGGATTCCTTAGCACTCTTTCCCAAAAGCGTACACTGGGTTCTTATTTATTTAAAAAATGTATATACCGCCTGGAGTCTCAGCGGTTTCCATACATAATTAAACACAAATCTTGCAATTGAGAAAAAAATCCTTCACATCAAACTGGAGTAGTAACTCCACCCATTTTCCACAGACAACAAAAACTTTGGAATTCCTGCGAACAGATTATTCAACATGGATGAGTAAAGCTAATCACTTATGTTTTCCAAAAGGACCGAGATTAACTTAGGCGGAAGCGGTTCTAGAAACAGCATCGTTTTTAACAGTTTCCTAAAATTGTAATGATCAAGTTCATAGGCTATTGTGTATGTATGATCATTCCCCACCAAGGATGGGTTCTAAATGCATACAGGCAGGATTGCAACACCCTGCTAAGAATTCAGGGTGATTTTTGAAAAAGCAAAGGCAGACTGTGTCACATTTGGTAACATAGGCCCTTTACCCTGGAGGATTTGAGGGCAGCCTTTCTGCTGTACTAATTTATTTGGACAGTTACCTGATCAGCGGACCGAATATTGCAGCTAACGTGGTAACTCCTGGATCTACCCAGACCACCTGGCACTGGCAGTCTCACCAGATTTTCAGCAGCACTCTCTGGGTAAGTGTTTCATATAATCTGTGTAAAGAGAACTTATTCGGGCGGAATCTGTTTCTATCCAGACAAGCCTCGTGGAATATTTGGGCCCTAAGGGGAAGATTCTCAAACTTAATGGTAAAATCCAACAGGCTGCTACCGAGGTTGCTATTGGAACGATTCTGCCGGTCATTCTCCAAAGAGGGGATGGGAGACTTGCAGGGCTTTTGATTATGGAACATAGACCAAGGCTGTGTTTTATTTGCATATTGAATTTTAGATATAGTTCCCTACTTCTAAATATTCAGATACAGATGGTAGGACTCTAATGTGGTGTGTTTGCCATCTACCGTAAACTGTATCTGAGATGATGGAGGGTTACGTAACTTACCCAAGGTCACAAGGAGCCACGATGGGATTTGAACCCTGGCTTTGCTGATTCTCAGCCTGCTTTAACCACTGGAAAGGGGAAGACCCACCATTTTGTAAGAGGCGGTCCTGTCTTATGGAGCAGGTAGAAGTCCTTCCGGAGGTTGTGCAAGCGCGGTGGGAGAGAGTGGGCATCTCTCCTGCCAATCTTTGATTTTTTCTTTTTTAATATGCAGGTGTATTCTGCGCCTGTGCTGATCGTTACAACCAGCAACTCATCCACAAACCTCATTTGCATGTGGGGGGGTCTTTTGAGAATGAGTCTCCTTTTTGAAATCGTTCCAATAGCAACCTCGGTAGCAGCCTGTTGGATTTTACCATTAAGTTTGAGAATCTTCCCCTTAGGGCCCAAATATTCCACGAGGCTTGTCTGGATAGAAACAGATTCCGCCCGGATAAGTTCTCTTTACATAGATTATATGAAACATTTACCCAGAGAGTGCTGCTGAAAATCTGGTGTTACTGCCAGTGCCAGGTGGTCTGGGTAGATCCAGGAGTTACCACGTTAGCTGCAATATTCGGTCCGCTGATCAGGTAACTGTCCAAATAAATTAGTATAGCAGAAAGGCTGCCCTTAGTTATCTGGGTGATGGTCTGAATGACACCAGTACCCAATATGAGCTGGTGGTATCAAGAACTAAAAAGTCTGTGGCAGCTGGTAGTTTTAAAAATGCCGCTCTCCATGGGCTGAATATTGGCCTGTTAGGAGATAAACCTGCTGGTGACTTGCCTATTGATGGCATCCTGTCTTTTAAAATCCCAATAACTAATAAATAAAATAGGATTATTTTTTCTCCACGGAATACATTAACTGCGAGTTCTCTGGCCTACCGCAGGACAAGGAATCCAGGAAGAGTTTGAAGCACAGATATCATGTAAAAAAAATAGAGGCAGAAAATATATGTAAGAGATAAAGAGGACTTTTAATTCCAACTGGTCTTAAGAGGAGCCTTTGGGAACGAGGATTTAGAGGTTTTGCTCCCGTCAGAGCACATTTGGGAGGGGCTTCCAGGATCCCTGTTCTTCAACTCCTTCTTGATAAATTCTCAGCAGACTTGACGGGACTT
Source organism: Geotrypetes seraphini (assembly GCF_902459505.1). Taxonomy (NCBI): domain Eukaryota; kingdom Metazoa; phylum Chordata; class Amphibia; order Gymnophiona; family Dermophiidae; genus Geotrypetes; species Geotrypetes seraphini. Next base: position 23,892,146 of record NC_047091.1, read on the forward strand.
CTGTCTTTGACTAATACCTTCAGCTCTCCGTGAAAAATGGCTCTGCGGCTCCCGACTTCATTTAGTTCTGAGCTACTTAAAGGGAAAAAGAAGTGCTGTTGAAAAACTTGTGAGGGCTTTTGATGGCTGGCGTTCCTCAAAGGAAGAAAACGTGACATACTGCAAATAATAGACTGGAAGGGGAGGGCTTTCACGGCGAATGTTTTGCTTGCTTTAAATGACGGTCAGATCCACTTGGTGTCTTATCTCCTGCGAGGGGAAGGGAAGGGGCTGTCTTTAAGGGGGGTTAATATTCAACTGTCAGCGGTGAGTGTTTGATGACCACTGCCATCGTTATTCGTAGATATTCAATTCTGGGCCATGTGACGGCTTCAGCATGGAATATCTGGTTTATGCGGCACCTTCAAACACATTTCCAATTAAGTCGATATTCAAAACTTTACCAGTTATGGAGCACCATATAAAGATAGGAATGTGTTTTATGCGGTGGCTGGACAACTTGTGACTCCGCCCCCAGAACATCTCCAAAATAGTGGTTTTCACTTAGGCACTAACTGTTAATTTTCAGTGTTAAATCATTTTGAATATCGACTAGAAAATTGTCGGATATCTTTCTGCTTATCCATGAAAACCAATCGTGTGATTGAATGTGTCAGGCAGGGGTCATCCTGTGGTTGTTTACCGTACTACATCACATTTCAGTCTGTTGAGGTACTCCAAGAATTCTGTCCAGATACAGTTAATGACAGAATCTTATGCTGAGGCTGAAATAGTTGTGTTGCCCTGTAAAGTGAAAATCGCTCCTCCTACCCTCGCTCTAACACAATATACATTTTAGATCCTGAGGAGCTATGAATGAGCTTCCTTCTTGTTGTTATTGGGTGCATCCATTTTGTGCCGACATCAACATATGGACTGCAAAACTCCCTGCTTTTAGTAAGTCTCTAAACTCCTTGCTACAACTTATAGGATCCTTATGTTCAATCTTCTTTTTGATGGCAAGGTCAATCAAGTAAATAGTTCTTTAGTCACCAGTCCTTAATTCATATCGTTATAGTCTAACACTGAAGCTCCTCAGAACGCCATGGCAGAATATTTCTATGGAGCAAGCTAAATGCTAAACGCTTGAATATTTTTGCATGCTTATCATCCCCGACCCTGAGAAAAAATGAAACGAGTCGGAGGAGAATGAGGCAATAATGTTTTCAAGCCAAGTCTCACTCTAAGCTATTTAAGTTAATTAAATTGTTATAAATTATTACTAAGTATTTATGTGTAAGAACTGGCACCTTAAATTGATTTAAGAAAAGTTATCAAAGTTACAAAAGATGCATAAAAATTTTTCTAAAATAAGCACTGATATTTAAAGTTCCGGTGAGAAGGGCTACCACACTACCTAATCCATCTTTAAGCTTTGGTGTGGCGTTCTGAGGAGCTTCGGTGTTGGACTATAACCATATGAATTAAGAACTGGTGACTAAAGAACTATTTATTTGGTTATTTCTAAATATTGTTGGTGCCTTTATATACTTTGAAGGTCAATAAAGAACATACCCAGCAAAGATCACACGGGAAGTCATTGTGATAATGAAGTTGGTTTTATCTTTAGTAGATATATTCATATTGTACATATGTGGCTGAGCATTTGAGCGTGTATTTTTGATCAAATCTGCTGCTGTAATAAACAGTGAACTTGGCGTTACCCTGCTCTCGTCTTTGGCTTCATCTTTGTGCGATCGTACAGCTTCTCTAACATAGTAACATAATAGATGACGGCAGATAAAGACCCGAATGGTCCATCTAGTCTGCCTAACCTGATTCAATTTAATTTTTTTTTTTCTTCTTAACTATTTCTGGGCGAGAATCCAAAGCTTTACCCAGTACTATGCTTGGGTTCCAACTGCCGAAATCTCTGTTAAGACTTACTCCAGCCCATCTACACCCTCCCAGCCATTGAAGCCCTCCCCTGCCCATCCTCCACCAAACGGCCATACACAGACACAGACCGTACAAGTCTGCCCAGTAACTGGCCTAGTTCAATATTTAATATTATTTTCTGATTCTAAATCTTCTGTGTTCATCCCACGCTTCTTTGAACTCAGTCACAGTTTTACTCTCCACCACCTCTCTCGGGAGCGCATTCCAGGCATCCACCACCCTCTCCGTAAAGTAGAATTTCCTAACATTGCCCCCGAATCTACCACCCCTCAACCTCAAATTATGTCCTCTGGTTTTACCATTTTCCTTTCTCTGGAAAAGATTTTGTTCTACATTAATACCCTTTAAGTATTTGAACGTCTGAATCATATCTCCCCTGTCTCTCCTTTCCTCTAGGGTATACATATTCAGGGCTTCCAGTCTCTCCTCATACGTCTTCTGGCGCAAGCCTTCTATCATTTTCGTCGCCCTCCTCTGGACCGCCTCAAGTCTTCTTACGTCTTTCGCCAGATACGGTCTCCAAAACTGAACACAATACTCCAAGTGGGGCCTCACCAATGACCTGTACAGGGGCATCAACACCTTCTTCCTTCTACTGACTACGCCTCTCTTTATACAGCCCAGAATCCTTCTGGCAGCAGCCACTGCCTTGTCACACTGATTTTTCACACGATACGTTCTCTCAGTCTAGAAGACAAGAGTCAATTATTTGATATTCTGTGCAGGAGTTACTATTGATGTGGCTCATCACTGGATCTCAGAACTTGCTCGAAACGTAATAGCTTTGAAGATTACCATCCCTGGTAAATAACGCAGGACACAAGTTTTACATTTCTTTCATCCATTCCCCTGCAGTGTCTGCATGATTTTGGACATTCTCATCCAGTGTATGATGTCATTCACGACATCATAGGTAGCAGGGACCAATCACATCCAGCGAGTGTGGGGTTAATTCGTGGTTGTGGTTGCAGTGCCGTCATCTGGGAAGCTGGTTTGAGAATTTCAACACCCCTCGTTAACAAAGAAGTAGAAAACAAGGAGCCAAGCAAGGAAGAGACAGAATGAGTCGGTCCCTAGGGGGGCTCTGCTTTCTGTCCTCTTGTCTCATTACAAAAGAGACTATTATAGTCCGAATTATAAATGACTTCAGAGAAAATTCCTAGAGAATAACATTGCACAGGTGCAATCCTAGCTATGTCTAGAGTTTTTTTAATCAAGTGATTCCCTGCTCTCTGCAGTCACTGCAGGGGAAAAGCAACACCACCTGCTCTGAGCATCCAGTAAGCCACAGACATCCCACAGTTTTAGTTCAGGTTGCTATGGCAACTCGCTTCTGTTCCGTAGGCTTCAATGGGGTTCAATCGTGCATTTCCGTGGCAAGAGATGCTCAGAGCAAATGCATTGTACAATGATTATACGATACCATACGCATTGTTTCGTATATCCCGCAGTGGTCTACGAGGAATCATTGTGGCTTACGTAGAATTAATAAGGTTTCAGCAGAACATCTTCAGTCATAGAGAATGGAATTTAGGTTCTGAGTTATAGTGAGAGTAGAAGCGTTTTTAGCGCCATCCTATATTGATAGGTAATAATAATAATTTTTATTCTTATATACCGCCATACCGAAAAAGTTCTAGGCAGTTCACAACAAGCTGAGCTAGTGCATACGATACAGATAAAATACAACAGATTGGAATGATAGAAGCTTGCAACAGATAAAAGCAGAATGCATTTACAATACAATACAGATAAAACACATCGGATTAAAACATAAGAACATAAGAAGTTGCCTCTGCTGGGTCAGACTAGAGGTCCATCGCGCCCAGCAGTCCGCCCATGACCTGTACGGTGATCATTGTCTGAACCCTTAAATCCCCTTGGTCTCTATCTATACTCTCTCTATATCCCATCTCTACCTCTATCTGTATCCCTCAATCCCCCTATCTTTCAGGAATTTATCCAATCCTTCTTTAAAACCCCGTAGTGTACTCTGTCCTATCACAACCTCCGGCAGCGCGTTCCAGGTGTCCACCACCCTCTGAGCATTGGTTCTAAACCTGTCCCCTTTCAGCTTCTCCAAGTGCCCCCTTGTACTTGTGGTCCCCAATAGTCTGAAGAATCTGTCTCTGTCTACCTTCTCGATGCCTTTCATGATCTTGAAAGTCACTATCATGTCTCCTCTGAGTCTCCGCTTTTCCGGGGAGAAGAGCCCCAGCCTTTCTAACCTGTCTGCGTATGAAAGGTTTTCCATAGCTTTTATCATTTTTGTCGCTCTTCTCTGGACCCTCTCAAGCATCACCATGTCCTTCTTGAGGTACGGCGACCAATACTGGACACAGTACTCCAGGTGCGGGCGCACCATCGCCCGATACAGCGGCATGATGACTTCCTTCGTCCTGGTTGTGATACCCTTCTTAATAATACCCAACATTCTATTTGCTTTCTTTGAGGCTGCTGCACATTGTGCCGTTGATTTCATTGTTGTATCCACTAGCACACCCAAGTCCTTTTCAAGGTTGCTTTCCCCTAGAGAAAAAATTATTGACAGTTAAAAGAATGCATTTAAAATACCAACCTAACAGGCCAAGCTGATGCAAATAAGAAGGATAAAATACATCAGGTTGAAATTTAAGAAACTTATTAAGAACTAAAGCAGAAAGCATTAGGATACCAACCTATCGAAAAGTTGCGTCTATAACAATTTTCTAAAATCAAAATAGGAGGAGACCTCTAACATAATTTTTCCAAGCCATAAATTCAGTTTGGTGGCCTGAAATGCGAGGGTTCTCTCAAGGAACTTCTTATACCGACATCATTTTATGGAAGGATACGTAAACAAGTGTACTCTGCGTGCAGTCTTCTTAACGTGATTCAAGGAAAAATGAGGCACAAGATAGATAGGTTTGGGGCCTTGGAACTCAAAGGTGGACTCGAAGAGTGATTTCCTCCTAGATTTAGGGGAGGGGGTGCTGAGTGGATCGATATCTGCTGTTCTCTGTTGCAACAAACTCCATACAACGTACACAGAAGGAAGGAGCGCAGATGACTCAAAGCAATTGCAATGCTGAATTCAATCAATAAAATTAAATACAATCAATATTTATTGAAATCCTTCAAATATATTTGGATCAAAGCAAGGAGCCCTGTTTCAGCATATCCACCTGGAGTCCACACAGTTCATTACAAAAGGATTATTGCAAAGGTTAAATGGCTTAAAAAGATGCACTATGAGCTGGATGGGGTTAGTCCATCTCAGGTCACACCCCCCCCCCCCCTGCTTTGATCTAAACATATTTGAAGGATTTCAATAAATATTGATTTAATTTTATCCCATCTCTGCTTCTCATCCACAAAATGGATCCCTGCAATTCTAGCACCTTCCATGTAATCTACAATTCTCCGTCTGGGCCCTACATTCATGTCATGTGCACGAAGAAACTTGTGGCTTTCATGGCATTTAAACCTTGCAACAATGGCTAATGGCTGGGAAGCTTCTTAGAAGTGACTGCAGAGTGACATTGATGCTGGGGGTGGGTGAATCTGCGATCCTGTGTATTGCTTGCAGACCGGCTCTGCAGCAATTGAATGGTTTTGGAAGCTTTCTGCGTCTATTAATTTTTATATCTGATTCAAGACTGTATTTGCAGTGCATACGAGGGGAGCAGTGAAAAGTTCTCAGCCCAACCAACTTCCTAAATCTGATGTCATTTTCCCACTGTAGCTGAAAAGAGTGTTATTTTAGTTTTGCAAAGTGCCAATTTGCAGATTCTAACAAAACAGACTAAAATAACACTCTTTTCAGCTACAGTGGCAAAATGACATCAAATTTAAGTTGTTGGTTGGGCTGGGAACTTTTCAGCACCCCCTCGTGGAACAAAGCAGGGCTAATAGACTAGGACTCTGGAGGCACAGGATTAAGTCCTGCTTCTGAGGTTCACTGTTAAGCTGACTCTTTAAGAGGAAAATGGCTCCTCATGCATAGCCACAATAACTGGTTCCAGAGAAATTACCCTTGAAATAGATCATTACATGCAGGGTTTGTAGGACTGACTGTCTCTGAGAGTTAATAACCCTAAGTAACACAGCATAGGCAGACAAAGATGAAATGGTCCTGAGTTGAGTCTCCCTCCAACTTAGGAATCAAGGAAACTCTTATATCTTGGCATCCCAAGTCCTCTAAATTTTCTTCACACTTCTACCTCTAACCCTCTGTTGTAGTTCGTTCCTATTTCTCCTACTGTAAACCGCGTCGAGCTCTACGAACGTGGAGATGATGCGGTATACAAACCTAAGGATTAGATTAGATTAGATTAGAGTTAGGAGTGAGCATAAACTTGCAGGTAAATTATGACTTCTTTTTCCTGTGAGGACTGCCTTCTCTCTTGAGTTGGGCCTACAGATGCTGGTGACTGTCAGGATTTACACTAGAGAGGCCAGAACTAGACAGAAAGAGTCAGATTCTGAATAAGGTGCTTCGGGGCAACAGTAGAAGTAAAGAAGTTAGATTTGAACCATGAAGTGGGTCTCAAGAAGCAGAGTTGCAATGTACAAAATAAAGGAGGTGGAAAAGTTCTAGCATATTCAGATTTGTTAAAGGGGGAAACAAAATGGCCGCCAGAAGGAATTGTGGGTCATAGAGCTGGGAGGCCTAACCAACTAGTCAAAGAGTCCATAGCAGCCCCTGTTGGCAGGAAGCAAGAACTGCCTATCAAGTCCTTACAGTGACTGACTGAGGGGAATGATTTCCATGCTTTACGTGACGAATTGTACATCACCTTGAACCTACGTAGGCACAGAGCAACTCACAAATTGTAGATTAGTAAGTGAAATGATGCTAGTCAGTCCTTCACAACTTCACTGTGTGGCACAGTGGTTAAAGCTACAGCCTCAACACCCTGAGGTTGTGGGTTCAAACCCACACTGTTCCTTGTGACCCTGGGCAAATCACTTAATCCCCTCATTGCCTCAGCCTTGGTTCCTTCCCTTCATGTATGTTTTCCTATTTTTCATAAATTAGTCAAAGCCTTTCATTTACACAACTTTGTCTCCCTACTCAGATTTCAGGGGAAATTTTCCTAATAGAAAGAACATCTATAAAACTTATAGCAGGGGTTAAGCTTCTTCCTAACTGGGGTCATGAATTCAAGTGTCTCAATTAACTGGTGAGATTGATGGAAAGCATTTTGCAAACTCGGGGATGAGCTTTCATTAGAAACGAAAAGCAAACAACAACCCTGCGTATTTTAAGAACAGTACAGTCCCTCCCAGGCCCTCGTCCAAAGCCTACAGACCCTCTACCTAACCTTCTACTACATCTGTTGTCATGTCAACAGTCATCATGAAAGGTTCCTCCTGCTACCACTATGAATAACTAAGGTAGAGTGGTTCCACCCTTAGGCCAGGTGCTGCTATTGCAGGTTACTGCGTCAGCGGTGGGGACAGCGTGAGATCACGCCTGTCCTGTTTCAGGTTTCAAATTGATTTACTTCTAGTTATAATGGATATCGGGAATACCATGTAGGCAATTGCTGTGAAGAACTATGGATATTGGGGAGGGGGTGCAATCAGTCTCTTACTTCATGCAATAGGGTGGTGGTGGGGGGTTTAGCAGTGGCTGGATGCTACATTAAAAAATATATTGTTTTTTTAGGTGCAAACACAGCAAATATAACACCAGCGCACCCCAAAGGTGCACAGTGTAAATAATAATGCATCATCCTCTATAATAAAACCCTAAGCGCACATGCGCACTTACGATCCTTGCTGCCGTGATGTGTGCTTCCGTGCCGCACATGCGCACTGCCTGCCTTCTGCCCCAATCAATGCCGGGTGACTTCCTGCCCTGCTGCTGCCGCCAGTACACCTCTTCTCACCCCTGGACCAGCAAACGCAGCAGCTGCGGTTTCATCTTGCAGCTGCGGGGCATTTGCTAGGCCGGCCCACTTTGATAATGCGAGGTGGGCCGGCCTAGCAAAAGCCCCGAGGCTGCCCAGGCTAGCGGATGCTGGACAGGGGGAGCAGGGAAGGGGTGCTGCTGGATAGTGAGGAGGTAAAAGGAAGGGAGAAGGGCTGCTGCTGGACAGGGGAAGCAGACAAGGGGTGGTGGTGGACAGCCGAGGAAAGAGAGAGACAGAAAGAAAGACAGACAATGGCCAAGGAGAGAGAGAGACACACACACATCTATTCTAGCACCTGTTAATGTAACAGGCTTAAAGACTAGTATACAATAATAGAACAAGCATATACAATAAAAGAGTAACATCAACCAAACTCCCTCCCCTTCCTTCTCTACATAGGGCAAGTGAGATTAATGAGGGTGGAAAGGCACTCCAAAGCCCTGAACCCCAAAAATGTCACACCACCCCTTCCCCCCCCCACCTGAGCCACTTATCCTATCTTTGACTAATTGCAGAACCTTCAGTACACCCCCATTTCCCCTCCCCACCCCGCCCCACCAGTACTCACCATTACTCTCCCAACCCAACTAACTAACAAATTAGGACACCCATCTTAAAACCGCACTGCGACCCTTAGGATGTAAGACTTGCAGATAAGGCTCCCATATATTCAAAAACATCATCTTTCGTTTCCTAGACCCTCTGGCATCTCGCGCCTCCCAAATGACCAACTGATGCAATTGGTTCCGCCAATGCCAATATGCCGGAGGGTCCGGAACTGTCCAGCACTGAAGAATACATTGTTTTTTTTAAAATTTCATGTGCTTTTTATGTTGAAAATAGAACAAAGAATGAAGCAAAATACAAAGTATCTGTGCATAACCCCAAACAAAGCTCTTCACTTTTAAGTGCTCCTTTTACTAAGCCGTGTTAGGGCCTTAACGGGCGGAATAGCGCATTGAGCTGGCGTTAGTTCTAGCCGCGTAGCGCGGAGTTAGCGTGCGCTGAAATGCTGCATGAGCTAAAAATGCTAACGCAGCTTAGTAAAAGGAGCCCTAAGTCTCCTTATTCTGAATATGTCCAACAGTCACTTTTTTTTTTGCCGTTGGCCTCTTATTCTGGCTCCTGTAGACTTAGCGCATAGGTTTCCATGTTTTTTAAATTAATCCACAAGTCTGCTTATAGGACCAATAGGGACCCCTGAAGAAGACAATAGTGTCGAAACACGGACCGTGTTGGCTCCATATGTTTCCAGTGGTTCAGGCCCTAGCCATTTTCATGTGGATTATTTATTTGTTTTAATAAAGCCTTCATCTTGGACACCGACTCCCCACAAGTCTCTTGTTTTTTGGTCGTGCCCCTTTTGTGGAGGGATCAGGGTCAGTTTTCTTGTTGCACCATTACAGAAGCTCACGTAAACCAATAAACAATAACCGATGCACTGGGTTTCTGAAAATGCCAGACTCACTTGCTCTGTGACCCCCACGCGGACCTGTCAGAGAATACGCAGCTGTACAAGTTGATCTTTGCCAGACTCCTGGAAGACCCAAGAGGGCCCTGTAGAATGCATTTCTTAATAGAATTATACTAATTCAGTCCAGAGATTTGATTTCCCACCTGCCAGCATGCACCGATCAGAAACTCCATCAGCTTTCTGCTAATGGGAATTAGTGAATGCGAAGTGCAGGGCATTGGAACAGGATTCTTTCGTCTTAACATCTGTTTTGTGAAGTAATTACAGCAAAGAGAGCAAACAGGATGTTGGGCATAATTAGGAACGGGATCACGAGTAGATCGGAAGAAGTCATAATGCCACTTTATAGAGCAATGGTCAGACCACACTTGGAGTACTGTGCCAACACTGGTCTCCTTATCTTAAGAAGGACATAACTCTGTTGGAGAAGGTGCAAAGGCGAGCCACGAAACTAGTCAAAGGAATGAAAAATTTGAGCTATGAAGAACGCCTCAGGAAACTGGGACTGTTCACACTCGAGAGGAGAAGACTGAGAGGCGATTTGATAGAGACTTTTAAAATATTAAAAGGATTTGATGAAATAGACCAAGAAGCAGCATTACTAAGATTTTCAGATGTGACACGGACAAGAGGTCATAGCCTGAAACTGGGTGGCAGCAGGTTCAGGACGAATGCCAGGAAGTTCTGTTTCTCACAACGAGTGGTGGGCGCTTGGAATTCTCTTCCTGAGGGTGTTGTGGCGGAGACTACTCTTCGGGGTTTCAAGCACAAGTTGGATATACACCTTCTTGCAAATCATATTGAGGGATACAGTAATTTCAGGTTTTTCATAATAGAGAACCTAAATGGGCCGCCGCGTGAGCGGATCGCCGGACTTGATGGACCTCGGTCTGATCCGGTGAAGGCATTTCTTATGTTCTTATGTGTGAGCACGGGGGTTCCCAAACATATCTCCCAGCCAGGATACCGCGATAAATTTGCATACACTGATTCCATCACGCGTATTTATCTGATGGATTTCCATGGCAGTAGAGCGCATTCTACACGCCCCTTGAGACAAGAGTCTGTGGATTTGGGGTGGCTAAGCTGATCTCTTCCAATATGAGTTTTGTGATATGAATATTTTAGGAGGGAAAAATAAGATTTTTTTTTTTAAATCTCGGGGTTTTAATAACATGAATATAAAATTTCCATAAGCAATGTAAAGAATAACCCCAAAATCTAATCTAATACACAATTTATTAATCACACGGTTCAAGGCGATTTCAAGTTTATTAGGTTTTTATAAACCGCCTATCAAAGTTATCTAAGTGGTTTTACAATCAGGTACTCAAGCATTTTCCCTGTCTGTCCCGGTGGGCTTACAGTCTGTCTAACGTACCTGGGGCAATGGGGGGATTAAGTGACTTTCCCAGGGTCAAAAGGAGCAGCGCGGGATTTGAACCCACAACCCCAGGGTGTAGCTCCAACCACTGCGCCACACACTCCTCCTTGAGGCCGTAAAATCTACGGGAAAATACAAAAGCAATTAATAATTAAAATATCATCATGACATGAATATTACATATAAAAAGTTTTCAAATTTTTATGAAACCTAAAGTAATTGATATCGGTCCTAATGTGAACCAGGAAGATTATTCCAAATTGTAATGGCAGCGTAAGCGAAAGAGGAGTTGAAATGGTGTTTATACCGCACTCCTCTAATCTGTGCAAAAAGACGTAATAAAGCACCACATAATCTGGTGGAAGAATAATGCAAATGAGGAAAAAGCAAAAGAGTCCGTCTGTAATATACGATGAACTAAGCAAGCTGATTTAAACTTAATTCTCCTTTCAACTGATCCAATTAAAGATTCTTATTCGCTAGGTCAACACTTTCATATCTTTTTAGGCCCAAAATGAACCAAACTGCAATATTCTGGAGCAATTGTTTTGATCAGTTTTGATGTTTTTAAATTCAAATATAAAGATTTACAGGAACTTTAGGCAATTTCTTTAGTTGTGATGGAAAGGTTGAAGAGATGGGGGGGGGTCGTGGTAGTTCAGAGAGGAGACGTACAATCCCCCTGTCCCCAGGAGCCGGATAGTTATAGGTGCTTGTTTTGGAGGAGTTTCGAGCTAATTCCCTCAATTGGCTACTTGCTTTGATGTTTTAATTAATCTGGTTATTGCTGTATTTGATTATACTGTACTGTGAACTGGATCTGCCTCTGCATTCTTCAATGCTACCCCTGCAAAGTTTAACTAAATGTACATATGGGATAGCGGGAGACAGATCCCCATATGGCATGGCTCTACTGCAAACATAAATGAACATTAGACCTTAGCAAATACTTGGCAGAATGAAGTTTCCAGCACTTTAATTAAAAATAAAACACCGATAAAGCAAGCATAGATGCAGACATTAATTGGGATAATAATAATGCTTTCTGAAAGCAGTGAAAATCAGTTTTGTGGAAATAAGATAGCAGCAGAGCCTGCCAGCAGTGGCGAGGCTCTGATATTTCTCAGTGACTGCTGTGTGTAAGTAGCTGTGACAAGAAAAACCCGTTTCCTACAATCAGAGATTTACTTTGCACCCATCACAGCCCAGATCATGAGTTTTAGGTTCATAATTTATATGAATTGGGTTACAGGACTCACTTTAGAGAGTTGCTGTATTCTTTTATGAAAGACACACCTTTCTATAGCAGAAACGTTGCTAAATCAGAACAGACAGCAGCTGTGACTTGCGTCTCTCTGCTGTTTGTTTCTGGTGACTGTAATAGCCAGAGCAGATTTTAGGGTGAAGCCTGCGCATACAGACACATATGAAAGGTGCAACAAAACTCTTTATTAGTTCATAAATCTGAGTCATGTTACTTCACAGGCTCAGGGAAAATAAACGTAACGGCAAACTGTCTTTCTCTAGTCAAGTGTCACGGTCTGGTCCCAGCCAGACCCCAGAACAAAGGCCACATATATTCTGCATAAGAGGTTGCCTTATGTCAGCCAAGCAGATAACAAACATTTCCTCTTGCCAGTCTTTCTCACAATAATTTAAGGACCAGTCTGCTTCCCTGGATTTTTTCCTCAACCCACAGCTAGGGAAGATCTCTCCTTCTGGAGACCTCTAGTCTCAGGGCTTCTCTCTGGGCGGTCTCTTCCTGCGGGACCTCTCTGACTGACTCACCTCTAGGGCATATGAGTGCCTCTTGCCTGAGTCCCACCCCACCTATATTAAGGTGGCTTAATCTTCCACTGTATGAGCTAGCACCCCTTACTGTATAGTGGTGTACTTGCAGAATCAGTGAGGGAGTACCCCTCTCTCCCTCATAGTTATTACATTTGTTTAAATGTTTACCTTTGAGATTATCCTTTGGATGTGATAAGCTGCAAGCGCTCATACGTCCATGGCTTCAAACTATGATATGTCAATCTTTTTGCATTTAAGACAGCACTTATCTTAGAATGCTGTCTTAGCCCAACGGGACCCGTTTCGCCGATCCTTCGGCTTCTTCAGGGGTCGTGACACTTATTAGTGGGCTGCTCTGCTTCTGATTTCTATAGCAGAAAATGGCGCTAGCGCCATCAGAAGCAGAGCAGCCCACTAATAAGTGTCACGACCCCTGAAGAAGCCGAAGGACAGCGTTCTAAGATAAGTGCTGTCTTAAATGCAAAAAGATTTACACAATTGCACTAGATCACTTTATATTTATTAGAAGTATGTGCACAGAGCATTGGCACTTTACAAAAAAGCAGTACCCAATGAATGATATCTCTAACCTGTTGAAGCTGTTTAAAAGAAATTGTTTGTGATTAACAGCACAGGTATCTGAGGGTACTGCTGCAAAAGAAAAAGAAAAAAAGGAAATACTATATATGTCTTTCCAAAAGTCTTGTTCTTGTTGACATTTTATATTGGACAACTAAAGGCGAGCCAGCATGGCTTCTGCCAGGGAAGGTCATGCCTCACGAACTTGCTGTACTTCTTTGAGGGAATAAACAGCCAGATGGATAAGGGGGAATCCATAGACATCATTTACCTTGACTTCCAAAAAGCTTTCGACAAGGTACCTCACGAACGGCTACTTAAAAAGCTGTGGAACCACGGGGTGCAAGGGGATATCTACCGATGGATCAAACACTGGTTGGCGGGCAGGAAACAGAGGGTTGGAGTAAAGGACCAATACTCAGACTGGCAATGGGTCACGAGTGGAGTTCCACAGGGGTCGATGCTGGGACCTCTACTGTTCAATATATTTATTAACGATCTGGAGACAGGGACAAAATGTGAGGTTATCAAATTTGCTGATGACACCAAACTCTGCAGCAGGGTTAGAAACACGGAAGACTGTGAAGAGCTGCAAAGGGACCTAACGAGACTGAAAGACTGGGCAAAAAAGTGGCAAATGAGTTTTAACGTAGAGAAATGCAAGGTCATGCATGTAGGAAAAAAGAACCCGATGTTCAGCTACAAAATGGGGGGAACACTGCTAGGGGTGAGTAACCTTGAATGGGACCTGGGGGTGATGGTCGACACATCACTGAAACCATCGGCGCAGTGTGCGACAGCCTGAAAGAAAGCAAACAGAATGCTGGGCATCATCAAAAAAGGTATAACAACCAGGACGAAGGAAGTCATCATGCCGCTGTATCGCGCAATGGTGCGCCCGCACCTGGAGTACTGTGTCCAATACTGGTCGCCGTACCTCAAGAAGGACATGGCGGTACTAGAGAGAGTGCAGAGAAGGGCGACTAAACTGATAAAAGGTATGGAAAATTTTTCATACGCTGACAGGTTAAAAATGCTGGGGCTGTTCTCCCTGGAGAAGAGGAGACTTAGAGGGGACATGATAGAAACCTTCAAAATCCTAAAGGGGATAGAGAAAGTAAATAAGGACAGATTCTTCAAACTGAGGGGAGCCACAAACACTAGGGGTCACTCAGAGAAATTGAAGGGGGACAGGTTTAGAACAAATGCTAGAAAGTTCTTTTTTTACCCAGAGGGTGGTGGACACATGGAACACGCTTCCGGAGGAAGTGATAGGCCAGAACTCTGTACAGGGGTTCAAGGAGGGTTTGGATAGGTTCCTGGAGGATAAGGGGATAGAGGGGTACAGATAAAACTTGAGGTAGGTTATAGAAGTGGTCAGAAACCACTTCACAGGTCACAGACCTGATGGGTCGCTGTGGGAGCGGACCGCTGGGCGAGATGGACCTCTGGTCTGACCCAGTGGAGGCAACTTCTTATGTTCTTATGTTGTCTACATTGTAAATTAGTTGAGGATTATTTGTACAACATAAATAACTCATGACGTAGAGCCAGGCTAATGGTCAGTCTGCCCCAACAGAGGTCAAGTTGTTCCCCGGCAGAAAGTTCAATGCTTAGGAAGTGAAGCTTAGCGACTTCTGAGAAATTAGGCCCCTACATATTTTCAGTTTGCAATGTGAAGGAAAATACTAATGAAATTATGATTGCAATGAACAAAATGAACACTGCTGAGATGTGCAATTTATAATTGGATGATAATTTTGAGCTTGAAATCTGATTGGAGATCGTATTAACCATGTATGTTTAATAATAAATGAGCTTAAGTCATGATGCCAATAAAAGGGGTAATCCCTAGGGTCTGGGGTGGCTCTTAGTTGGAATACTGCCATTTAGCAGGTCCCTAAGAACTCCCAATAAGGCCTTGGTGTTACTTTTACCTGTGTGCGGTTGGCTATCAAATTCCTTAGTGTTTCTTAGAACTTGGAAGATAAGGGCTGAGGGCTCCTCCAGAGAGTCTCCCATACCAAACAGCATCTCTCTCCTCTCCTTTCCTTCCATCTTTCCCTATCCCTCCCCCTTCATGCTATGGCATCTCCTCTCCTTCCTTTCCCTCCCTCCGCAAAAGGATGGCTGTCTTTCTTACCCCTCCCTCCCTTCCTTCCTCTCTCCAATCAGGTTCCTCGTTTCCCTACGCCCCCCTCCCCCCACGGGTACCTCACTCTCTCTCACTGTCAGCAGCCTTCACAACATGCTGCTCTGCCAGCGTCAGTAGGGTTACTAGATTTTGCCTTAAAAAAGAGGATGTATGGCCCCGCCCCATTCTGCCCTGGCCCTGTCCCATTCCACCCCCAACCCTACACAAACCTCGCCTCTTCAGGGTCACATCTGGAGGGCATCCTCGCATGCGTGGATGTCACTGTGTCGTACACAGATGCCCTCCAGATGCAGCTCCGATCTCAATGCTTTTCAAAACCCGGGCAAAGCAGTCCAGTCGTTTGGGCAGTCCTCTAAAAAGAGGACATGTCTGAGTAAATCCGGATGTCAGGTAACTCTAGGCGTCAGGCCTTTCTCTCTTCTAGGTCCCGCCTGCTTCCGCAAAGGCAGGACCCGGAAGAAAGGAAGGCCCAATGCTGGCAGAGCAGCGAGTTGTGAAGGCTGCCGCTGCCAGAAGGGGGAAATTCTCGGACCACAATACTGACCCCGTGAACACCCTCTTATGGTCTGCACCTGGGAAGGGCTGTCCCCCTTCCTTGATACACCACTGGGAGAATGATTAGGCTTTACCCTACTTTCTGAAGAAGATAGTCTTATGTTGATAGCATGTCCCCTCTAAGTCTCCTCTTTCTGGGAGAGAGCTCCAGAGTGTGAGGACTCCTCCAGAGAAGGCTCAACGCAGAGTGTCGCATCACGTGATTTATTTTGGAGGGGGGTATATTTAGGGATATATCTTGGAAGGAGCATAGCAGCCTTTGAGGTGTATAGAAAGAGATTCTCTATGTTTTGTACTCTGGCCCATTATCTTTAAGGGCCTTGAAGATCAGATGAATTCAGCTTTACCACTAGTAGCCAGTGATCTCTTTGCATCAGCTCCTGCAGCGACCAATAGAAGGTTGTAAGTGACATGATCATGTCACACTATTGCTTCAAAGTCTTTGTAGCCAATCCAGTGAAGAGCACATTACAGTAATCCAGTCTTGATGTTATCACGGTGTAAATTACTGTGACACAAGAGTGGACGGAGAGAGAGAGATCACAGCTGTTGCAGATAACAGAGGCAGCTTCTGAAGTTTGCATGGATTTGGAGGGTTCAGGTTCAGGTTCAGGTTTCAGGTTTATTTAAAATTTGATAATATCACCTATTAAACTTCTAAGCGATGTACACGATAAAACATAGTCATCATTATATTACAGCTTAAAATCTAGACAGAGTCGGACAAGGACTAACTTGATACAAAAAGGACTGGAGTAGAACGACATTAATTATAGGAAAGCACAATTAGGATTATAAGGGAAAATAACCATAGCCTCATTTGACCTCAAATCTTAAGGTACTTATGTTTTAGAAAAAGTAGAGTATAGATCTTAAGGGGCGCTAGGGTTTTTAGCGCACGCACAAAATTACCATGCATTATAGCACGTGGTAGCCGAAAATCTACCGCCTGCTGAAAAGGAGGCAGTAGCGGGTAGCGCGCTCAGGAATTTAGCCCATGCTATTTTGCACGTTAAGGCCCTAGTGCACCTTCGTAAAAGGAGCCCTAAATTTAGACTTCAAAAGCATCTGTATACAAGAAAGATTTCCGGGAGCTTCTGAATTTGTCCAGAGACAGCACACTTCTAAGGAGCGAAGGCATGGAGTTCCCTAGTGGTGCTGCATATACTGCGAATATCTCATTTCGCCTTCTGCTAGTCATTTTTAGAGAGGGCATTGTAAGTAAGTTTTTATCCATGGACCGTAAGGTTCTAAAAGGAATATACAGAATTTAAAAAACAGGAACATACCAGCCCTTACTACCGTCGGCTGCACTGGTTGCCAATAGAAGCAAGAGTACTTTTTAAATTTGCTTGTATTTGCTATAAGATATTATTTCAATTAGCTCCGCTATATCTCTTCTCTCATTCTGAATGGTACCGTTCGACTAGGTCTACTCGGCGTATTGGTTTATTCACTTTTCCTAATCCCATAAATTGTCGTTATAAAAAATATTTTGATCGATCTTTGGCTTATCAAGCAGGTAAAGTTCAAGTACGGTAAGACGATCTGATTCAACAATCTGCATCTTATTTGCACCTTTAGAAAATTGGTTAAGACCTATTTGTTCAAAAAAATTGTTACTTGATTGATGACTGTCATAGTTTCTTATTGTATTTTTCACTATTGAAATCTTTATACTGCTTTTCTGTGTGCTTTGTATCATCACTGGAATGTCCAGTCCTTTTTATTTTGCCTAGAACAGGGGTGTCAGAGTCCCTCCTCAAGGGCCGCAATCCAGTTGGGTTTTCAGGATTTCCCCAATGAATATGCATGAGATCTATTAGCATACAATGAAAGCTGTGCATGCAAATAAATCTCTTGCATATTCATAGTGGAAATCCTGAAAACCCAACTGGATTGCAGCTCTCGAGGAAGGACTTTGACACCCCAGGCCTAGAACTTTCTGGGTGTTGGCGGTACAGAAAAATAAAGTTGTTATTATTATTATTATTATTTTGTAATTCTTTATTCATTTTCAAATTTACAATAAGTGTAACAATATATCCAAACAAATTAACAATAAATATAACACTTAATAATCATCAATGGTACAAATAATATGCTCTTATCTCCCACCCTTTCTTATCATATAATCAATACCTTATACAATATGTAACAATAAATTTACCCTCCCCTTCCCCCCTCACAATCAAACTTGTAAATTTAAGGGAAAAAATAAAAAATAAAATGTCATCTAATCAGTACAATACTTTGTAAATGGCTCCCACACATCCTGAAATTTCCTGAAAAAAACGCGCTGTATTGCAATAAATCTTTCCATTTTATAAACATGACATAAGGAATTCCACCAGAAATTATAATTTAATCTACTCCAATTTTTCCAATTATATGTAATTTGTTGAATGCCAAGAAGGCAGTGCAGGCAAATCTCTCTCATGCATATTCGTTGTGGATATCCTGAAAACCTGGTCTGACCGGTAGATCTCGAGGACCGGACTTGGGCAGCCCTGCATTATACGATAATTTTTGATCCAAGATCATGCCGAGAATTTTAATGCTCGAGACCATTTAGAGAGGAGTATCATCAATTTGGACTGAAGATGATAAAGATATACCTTCCTTCCAGGGAAAGAAGATGACTTTAGATCTTTCTATTCTATTGTATTGATTACAGCTCGTCCTCAAGGTTGCTGAATTCATAATTCCCAAAAGGGATTTTGATGCTGAGTGTATGGGGTGGGAGGGGATGTGTATGGGGTGGGAGTGTATGGGGTGTATGGGGATGTGCACAGATGGATCAAGCACTGGTTGTCGGGTAGACTGCAGAGGGTCGGAGTAAAGGGACAATATTCTGACTGGCAAGGAGTCACGAGCGGTGTGCCACAGGGATCGGTGCTGGGGCCGTTACTCTTCAACATATTTATCAATGACCTGGAAAAGGAGGCAAAGTGCGAGGTTATAAAATTTGCAGACGATACCAAACTGTGCGGCAGAGTTAGATCCAGGGAGGAGTGTGAGGACCTGCAAAGGGACCTGGACAAGCTGGAAGACTGGGCAAACAAATGGCAAATGCGCTTTAACGTGGGAAAATGCAAGGTCATGCATATAGGGAAAAAGAACCCGTTGTTCAATTACAAATTGGGGGGGGGGGATTGCTGGGAGACAGCAGTCTAGAGAGAGACTTGGGTGTGCTGGTGGATGCATCACTGAAGCCATCTGCGCAGTGCGCAGCAGCCTCAAAAAAAACCAACAGGATGCTGGGCATCATAGAGGAGCATAACAACCAGGACACGGGAAGTCATCATGCCATTGTATCGAGCGATGGTGCGTCCACATCTGGAATACTGCGTTCAATATTGGTCGCCGTACCTCAAGAAGGACATGGCAGTACTTGAGAGAGTCCAAAGGAGAGCAACGAAACTGGTAAGAGGGCTGGAACACTGCCCATACGCCGAGAGGTTGGATAGGCTGGGGCTCTTCTCTCTGGAAAAAAGGAGGCTCAGGGGAGATATGATAGAGACCTTCAGGATCATGAAGGGCATAGAGAGGGTGGATAGGGACAGATTCTTCAGGCTGAAAGGGACAACAGGTACGAGGGGGCATTCGGAGAAACTGAAGGGAGATAGGTTCAAAACAAATGCAAGGAAGTTTTTTTTCACCCAAAGGGTCGTGGACACCTGGAATGCGCTACCGGAGGAAGTGATCAGGCAGAGTACGGTACAGGGATTCAAACAGGAATTGGACGGATTCCTGAGGGATAAAGGGATCGTGGGATACTGAGAGAGGTGCTGGGATGTAACATAGGTATAGAAAGCTAACCAGGTAATAAGTATAGAAACCCAACCAGCTCGTGCATGTGCAAGACCGAAGGGTTAGGACTTCGATGGGAAGATAGGACTCAATGGAAAACCAAGGTGGCAAGGGGGCCCCTTCTAGTGATTCAGACAGGCCGTGACCTGTTTGGGCCGCCGCGGGAGCGGACTGCTGGGCAGGATGGACCTATGGTCTGACCCGGCGGAGGCACTGCTTATGTTCTTATGTTCTTATGTATGTCTGTTTGTGTTAGGGAACCAAAGGAGCTCAGTTTTATTGGGGTTCAGACAAAGCTTGTTGCATTCTTGAGTGCTATATATGTTCTGTAATGGGTCCAGAGTTGAGTAATCTTAGCATTTGTCCTACATTCTCCGTTATTCTCAATTGACTTCTTGTGCTGTAAAGCCAGGAGAGTTTTTCCAGCCTAATCGCTGCGTTCTAAACTCACATGGGGATACCCATCTGAAGCCCGAGTGTCCCATTTCTGGGCTCTTCGCAAACTTTGCATCATTCAGATATCGCCAGCATTTCTTAAGTCTTTGCTGAAAACTTTGTGAGACTACTGTGGCTGGCAAGAGGAGACAGCCTTCTCGCACCCTGAGTTATTAAGATCCAGTGCGGTGAACCAGCAGGCAGAGCATGACGGAGGCATGAAGTGCCCATCCAAATATTTATTTCCTCACTCTAAATGATAATGCAAAGAGAAAAGGTTAGGAGAAAGCGCGCTCTCTCTCTCAAAAAAAAAAAAATGCTCATCTAATTGCAGTTTTAATAACATAGCACCTGTCCTTTTGTTGTTAGATGTATGAAGTAAACAGATGGCTGCTTGGTTAGTGACAGCTCTTCATTGATCAGGGTCTCTGCATCATTATTCACGGTGGGAAAGCACAGAGCGTCTCGGTAATATTCAGGAGTGCGACATCGGCATAAGGAATTCATAATAAATGATCTTGCTAGAAGGGGAGAGGGATGCTTCTTCCGTTACAGCACTGCGGAGGTGTACGATGCGGGGATTTTTAATTAAGTGTAAACGTTAGGTTTGGGTTTCAGAAATGCAGATCCTGTTTGAATTAAGCTCAGGAGTTATTGGTATCCTATCAAAAAAACAGTGCCAGGGTTTCTATTTTTAAAAATAAGCATGCAGATAACATGGGCACTGCAGTCACCCAGGAAATGCAATGACACCGTGTCAGAGACCCGGCTTGCTTGATGGGAGTCGGAGTTTCTCAGCTCTATAATTTTCATTGAAATCCAGGAAGGCTGCAAAGCTTGGAAACCAGAGGCTCTCACGTGTGGTTGTCCTGCCTGGCTCCACCCCAGAATGAGATTTTAGGCCTTGGGCCAATCTGGTTGAGCCCGGCAATTATCTGCAGTGGTCATGCATGGCCCAGCTGCCCTCCTTCTGCACCAAAATGGACGTGAGGTGAGAAACCAGGAGCAGCACCAAAATTTCTACATGGTATGAAGGAAGGCTTTCTGTATTATTGCGTGATCAGGTTGGCAGGGATCAGAGAGTGGCAAGTAGAGTGGTCCACAGTAGAATGGAAAAAAAACCAACCTTGTCAAATCTTATCTCTACAAAGATTATTTTTGTCCACTTGGTATGTCTTCCTCATGTGTCAAATTTCAGCTTGATTAGACAATATTTAGAGGCCACCCCAACATGCATTGTTTGCTTGTATGTTGTGTATGTAGGTGATTGCACATAATTAGTTTGTATGGTATCATTTAGTTTGCGATCTGCACCCGAAAACTGGCTCCTTGGGAAGTCAGTCTGTCAGCTGTCAACTGCTAGACTGCCACGTAGACTGGATGTTGGAAAGTTTCAGATGACAGCACGACAACTCAGCAATGTAGCTGACTTGGCTTTGTCGGTCTTGTGTACGTACGACTGTGGAATGAAGCGCCAATGGGAATTAGGGCTCCATACAATGATGTCGAACTGTTGTCTACTCTCAACACATAGCCAAACAAAACTGTTGCAAACAAGGCGTTCATAGCCATTTCCATTCATCTATGGTTTCTGTCCGAATACCTAGCAGCACTTGGCAAGGCTTTTTTGATGACAGAATTGCCCCAGAAACAAAGGTACGAATAGTGCAAAACTTACAACGTTCACCATTACCAGACATTCCATGACGTTCAAGGATGAAATAGATCCTGTGACCTTTGAAAGACTTTTAACCCATCCATTTTTGATCTCTTGATTGAAGGTGGATCAACAAAAGTGAAAATGTTCCCAAAGAAACATCCCACAGAGTGGACTGACGATCCAGTTTTCAAGGAACTTTGGAATTGGGCATACAAACTGGCTGTTGTTAACGATGCAGCAGAATGAAGGATAAACCTCACTGAACAATACAACGATACTTTGACAAAAGATGAAGAACAGAAGCACAGTCTGGCATCTTCTCCCCCTCCTTCCCTCCTCCCCCTTTGTGGTCTTGCATCTACCTGCCCTTCTGCAGAGGATCACCGGTGCTGCAGCGATTCTAACAGGCTGCCCACGGCCTCAGCTGCGCTTTTCCTCTGCTGCGGTCCGTCCCAGACTGAAACAGGACGTTATGTCAGAAGAGGGAAATTGCAGCCTGTTAGAATTGCTGCAGCACTGGTGATCCTCTGCAGACCCTAATTATTTTTTAACTTAGGCCAGGGGGGGGCGCCAGACGAGGGTGGTGACAAGGAGGAAACATGCCGGCCTTCGGAAAGCCCCCTAATACCTCTGGGCTTAGGACAACTGCCCTGTTTGCCACCCGACACCCCCCCCCCCTCCAATGCCAGTCCTAGTAGTAGAAGTAGTGCATCTGCGGTCACATGAGGTCCCCAAAACATTGGGATTGCTTGGACAGCCACAGAGGAGCCACATTAGGGAAGCCGTGCCTTTTTCTTTCTCTGTCCTATTGTATTATATTGGCTTTCTTTTCTTTTTCTGTGATGTTTTTTTTCTACTCCCCCCTCCCCCGAAAAACAGTCCCTAGGCGGTCAATAAAATGTAATAAATCTTGAACCTTGATTAGTTTGCACGTGGCCAGGAGCGGCTTACAATCCACTTTCCAGTGCAGACTGAATGTTGTCCCCACAGTTCTTAACTCCCGAGTGCTGCCTTCTCACAGAGCTTGCGTCTACTCTACTGGAAGGACAAGTTCATCACTCATGATGTTTTTACTGACATGCAATGATTATTGCAGTCATGCTATTTATTTTCCACTGACAGTGAATTTCCAGGAATAAGGGTGCAGACTAGGAGGGCTGATTTGCTCTTTTTTCCACTGATAGCCACTGCGTTGCTTTGTTAGTGACATAGTAACATAGTAACATAGTAGATGACGGCAGATAAAGACCCGAATGGTCCATCCAGTCTGCCCAACCTGATTCAATTTAAATTATTATTATTTTTTTTTTTCTTCTTAGCTATTTCTGGGCGAGAATCCAAAGCTTTACCCGGTACTGTGCTTGGGTTCCAACTGCCGAAATCTCTGTTAAGACTTACTCCAGCCCATCTACACCCTCCCAGCCATTGAAGCCCTCCCCTGCCCATCCTCCTCCAAACGGCCATGCACAGACACAGACCGTACAAGTCTGCCCAGTAACTGGCCTAGTTCAATCTTTAATATTATTTTCTGATTCTAAATCTTCTTTGTTCATCCCACGCTTCTTTGAACTCAGTCACAGTTTTACTCTCCACCACCACCTGTAAGTGATAGCTTACATCCAATGCTTAGTAGGTTGTACCTGGGATTTTAAAGCCATATGAATCCTTCTTCAGAAAATGCAATGACTAAAGATCACATGTTTTGTGGGTTGTTGGGGTATTGTTGTTTTTTTGTGGGGGTTGGTAAAGGTTTTCTCCTTTGCTGTGCTGATTTTTTGAAACGGAGCTCCTACTATCGAGGGTCATTCTGGCAAAGTAGTTGAGATGCTTTTAGAGTCACATTGGGAGGGTCTGACCTTCACATTCTCAGAAGCAAACCGGTACTCGTTGATCTTCTGGGAACCAGAAAGTTCAGTCCCAAAGACATGAAGCACAGAGATGCTTTCTGCTGTACGTGAAAGGATTCCTCTGATCTTGGCTTTGGCCGTCCTTGACAGCTGCATGGAGAATTTTGCAATCCTGATGCAGATGTTAACGAGGGATTACGGAAAAGACATGACTTGTGTTCAGAAGCAGATCTCAATCAGAAACTTTCCTGCTTCATTCGATACCATTTACAGCAGTTTTTCTCAACTTCTTCAAACCAAGTACACCCTAAGCCTAACAAATACCTTCCGAGTACCCCAGCCAAGCTCCGCCCCAGACCTGTCCAAGCTCCACCCCCAGACCCGCCCAAACTCCTCCCCTGACACCACCCCCCACAATATTTGTAGTAGTTGTAATGCAATTTCTTCCATCCATTTTTATATACACACAATATAATTTTATTAATACATAATGGTAACCACAAAATTTTTTAAAAAAACAAAGCACACTGTATGCAGAGAAAATGCTAATTATCATTTATATTCAGGGGGGTTTTCAAAGAGGTCAAGGCAGATGACTTTAAAATATGCAATCAGTAACAACTATAGAAAAATAGACAAATATAGAGTAAAATATAGGCAGCAGATATAAATTCTCAAAACTGACACATTTTGATCACTAAATTGAAAATAAAATCATTTTTCCTACCTTTGTTGTCTGGTGATTTCATGAGACTCTGGTTGCACTTCCTTCTGACTGTGCATCCAATATTTCTTTCTTTCTTCCTCCTGCACGCTTCCTCTCCTCTAGACCTCATTACCTTCCCCAACCAACATCTCTCTCTGTCCCTCCATGAGTCCAACTTTTCTTCCTCTCTCCTCCATCCCTATTGGCACTGCCCATCTGTCTTGAGAGATCCAGGCATCTCTCCTACTGCCACATCCAACATTTTTCCCTCTCTCATTCCCCCGGATCATCAATTTTCACCACTGCCTACCAGCCCCATGCCCATTTCTCCTTCTATCACCTCTCTCCAGCACAATGCCACATTTCTCCCTCCATCACTATGTCCAACATTCCTGCCCCTTGCATCCCCTTCAATCTGTCCCTCTAGTCCATCTCCACCACCCTATCCAACATTTCTCCCTCTCATCCTTCTATTCCCCATGCATCTTCACCTCATTCCTCTCTCTGTATGCCCAATTTTCCTTCCTTTCCCCATGTGCATCATCTCTCACACACTCATGCCCATCAATTCTCCCTTTTTGTTCCCTCCCTTCTGTGTCCCATGTTCATGCCCCGTCCCTTCCTTCTGTGTCGAGTTCATACCCCCTCCCCCTCTCTGCCTTCCAGCTTTGTCCCAAAATTAAGTTGCACGTCGAGGATCCCTGCCTGCCCCCCCCGAAGCTAACCTTTTTCACAGAAGCTGCAGGCGATCCCTGCCCACCCCCTGATAAAGCCACTACCAGGGATCCCTCCCTGCCTGCTGCATCAACCCCCGAAGCCGACACCAGTGTGTGTGTGTGGGGGGGGGGGTGCTGCAGCAGGCAGGGAGGGATCCCTAGCAGCAGCTTCAGCAGGGGGCGGGTGGGCAATGAGGGATCCCCAGTGGCGGCGGTCAGGCCGCATACCCCCAACAAGTGGCCCGCATACCCCCAAGTTGAGAAACACTAATCAGGATAGCAGCGCTTTTCCTGCCCTACTTTTCTGCTCATCATTACCATCGGGGCTTTCTCTATGCAGTGTCCTAATGTCATACATTCATGTCATACATTAACAGGTTTCTGGTACCCGCCTGGCAAGCTCTCTCACCTAATGCTGGTGGGCCTTGGCCAGTGAATCAGTCGTCCAAACAGTAGAAATCTCAACATGCCACAGAACATCTGTCCAAGACTTTAGAGAATTCTTACATGTCCAGGGGAATCTGGACATCTGGTAACCCTAGGTTCCAGGGCACTTTTGCGTGGTCTTTCCGGTAAGCATATGGTGTTGGATCTTGAAGTGAGAGTACAGCATCACTCGTATCACCATGCGTGCTGTATTTTATAACACTTTGAGAGGCGCCCCTCCCCCTCTCTCATCTCCACCCCCCTGCTCCTTCCCCAACCCCCCTGTCATGCATGCCCCCCTTTCCCCTGTACCGCTAGTTCACTGCCATGGCCAACAACTTCAACATGCTCCTCACGACCATGTCTTCTCCCTCTGACATCACATCCTATGCGCAGCACCTGGAAGTGACGCCAGCGGGAGTTGACGTGGTCACGAGGGGCACGTTGAAGTTACTCACGGTGGTGAACAACTGGAGGAACGGGGGAAAGGAAGGGGTCGCTCGTGCGGCAGGGGGAGGAGTGGGAAGAGGCAGGGCAGAGAGGAGGAGGGGAGCCGGCTCCCCCATCGTGATGGCACCTGGGATGGACCATCCCCCATCCCCCCTTACTACATCACTGGGGGCCCAGAGTAGATATTTGGACCTCAGAGTTTGGCAGCGGGCTATATCTTCAGCTTTGAGCAGGTTTTGGAACCCCTCAGCAATTGCGCTATTTGTATCTGGAGACGTTCCGAGAGTTGAAAGAAAAGAAAAGGCAAAGGGGACTTTATCATTGGTTTAACCAAAGTGGTGCGGACTTTGTGGTCTACAGTGGTCTCACAATCGTAATGCAATAATCAGCGATCAGTTTGGGAAGTTCAGACACTTCCTGCTTGCGGTGGGTACTTTGACATGGCGAAGGGTGGGAAGTTATGGAAGAGACACTTGAATTTGGGGGTCCCAAAATGCAACGAATAATCCTGAGAAATTGTCAATGTACTTAGCTGCAGCCGCATTGATTTCATGACCAGCCTATTTATGTAAATTCCTGCTAAATGGCTTTGATAGATCCAGCGAAGCTGGTACAAGTTATCCAATAATAGCAGGGCGATGATGAAAGGATTGGTTCTGTTTCCTGCTCAATTAAACACAAAGCAAATTAATCTCACCTACCAACCTAGAAGGATTTATTGATACTGTACCTTATTTCTGCCAGAGTAATTTACTGTTGCAAGCGCAAGCCAACATGGCTGATTTCTCAACAGCAAATAAAGCAAGCAGAGGTCCATTCGTGCAGCACCTTTTACTCATGGTGAAAGGGAAGCAGCTGTTCAACCGCAGTGTGCCACTGGAGGTTCTGTGCCAGGGACTGAGGGAAGCCAGATAAATAGTCCCTCTGTGCAGAGCTCACTGCAGTCGCACCTTGCAGACTCTAAAAAGAGTAAGTTGCCTTTTGTGTGTGATTTACATGTATAAAAACCTGCATTTGCATATGCAAACCCCAGCATTTACAGGTGTATATCTGCACTACATGTAGATTTAGGGTTACCAGGCGTCTGGGAAAGCCCGGTCATGTACTTTTTAAAGAGGACTCTCCAGGCCTGGACAGTTGGGTTTGTTTGTTTTTATTAATGGGGGAGTCTGTCCATGACTCAAGACAGCTCTCCTGACTCCCCCACCTATCTCCTTCCCCGGGTCTGGCCACTGTAATTCAGCTTACAGCAGCAAGATAGTAACATAGTAGATGACAGCAGATAAAGACCCGAATGGTCCATCCACTCTGCCCAACCTGATTTAATTTAAAAATTTTTTCTTCTTCTTCTTAGCTATTTCTGGGCAAGAATCCAAAGTTCTGCCTGGTACTGTTCTTGGGTTCCAACTACTGAAGTCTCTGTCAAAGCTCACTCCAGCCCATCTACACCCTCCCAGCCACTGAAGCCCTCCCCAGACCATCCTCCACCAAACGGCCATACACAGACACAGACCGTGCAAGTCTGCCCAGTACTGGCCTTAGTTCAATATTTACTATTCTTTTCAGATTCTAGATCCTCTGTGTTCATCCCAAGCTTCTTTGAACTTCGTCACCATTTTCCTCTCCACCACCTCTCTCGGGATCACATTCCAGGCATCCCCTACCCTCTCCATAAAGTATAATTTCCTAACATTGCTCTTGAATCTACCACCCCTCAACCTCAAATTATGTCCTCTGGTTTTACCATTTTCCTTTCTCTGGAAAAGATTTTGTTCTACGTTAATACCCTTCAAGTATTTGAACGTCTGAATCATATCTCCCCTGTCCCTCCTTTCCTCTCAGGTATACATATTTAGGGCTTCCAGTCTCTCCTCATATGTCTTCTGGCGCAAACCTCCTATCATTTTCTTCACCCTCCTCTGTGCTGCTTCAAGTCTTCTTATGTCCTTCGCCAGATACGGCCTGCCCTGGAAGCCACTTAAGTTTCCAAGTGTATTTAAAATTTGTTATTCCGCTTATTCAAGCTTCTAAGCGGAGCACAATAAATACAAGGGCTATACATATAATATATTTCATATATACAAAATAAGATTAGCAAACAGACAAGACAGACATACTGGAACGATAGGAAAAGGGGGGAGAACTAAGTAAAGAAAGACAGAAAAGGGAAGTCCATATGGCAGGGGGAACCTGTCAAAGATTCGGGGAAATGGATGCGATGCGTCCTTAATAGGATGGTTATAAGTCATAAGCATCCTTGAATAGAAATGATTTTCATTTAGATTTAAAACATTCCAAGCTTGGGAAGCAGTAACGGAGACGATTGTCCAATGTCTTGTCGTAAGGAAGGAATTGAAAATAAATGCTGAGAATTACATCAAAGTGATCTTACTGGGAACAGGAAGTCACTATAGAGAAGCAGCTTCCGAGGCAGGCTGGTGGCAGCAGGCTCACCTCATTGCTGCTGCCGGCTGCCCAAAGATTAAACTACAGCTGCTGGGCCCGGAGAGAAGATAGGTGGGGGAGTCGGGAGCTAGAAAGGTCGTGTGGGGAAACAGCATCAGAGGTCAGAGGATGGAGGGGAGGGGAGGAGAGGGGAGCTGGAGAAACAGCATGAAGGGAGGGCTGCAGAAACCAGATGGGGAGGGTGAAGAAATGGGAGGGAGGGAGAAGACTGGAGAAGCAGCATGGAGGGAGGGAGGGCTGCAGAAACCGCATAGGGAGGGTGAAGAAATGGGAGGGAGGGGGCTGGAGAAACAGCATGGAGGGAAGGAGGGCTGGCGAAGCATTGTGAAAAGGAGAGAGTGCTGGAGAAAAGAGCATGGACTAGGGTAGTACTGGATGGGAGGGGAGAAACAGAAACAGCAGGAGAGGAGGTTGGAAAGAGAGAGAGGGGCATGTACAGTTCCAATATTATTTTAGAAAATGATATAACCACTTAGAACAGGGGTGTCCAACCTCGACCCTCGCCAGGCCTTATTCCACCAATGCCTAAGAGTCAACCTCAGCAGTGATGTCACAATGGCTTGACTGTCCTATAATCGACTCACATAGGAACATAAGAGTTGCTGTACTGGGACAGACCAAAGGTCCAGCAAGCCCAGTTTCCTGTTTCCAACATTGGCCAAGAGATTCTATGCTGCTTATCCTAGGAATAAGCAGTGGATTTTCCCAAGTCCATCTTCTGGGGGCTCCAAAGAGCAGCTTCTGTCAAAGGATAAGAGGTCCTGAGAACCACACTTTGCTAGGAGTGGCTTTGATACAATTATTAGATGAGGAGCTCAAGTGGCCCCAGAGAGGGGAGAAGGGTAAAGGTTGACCTAGTGCATTGGCATCCTTGCATCAGAAATGTTCTCGGAGGAGTGAAAGGAAGAGCAGAGAGCCCTCTGAGTAGGTGGTACTGCAGTGGGTAGGCGGGTGGGCCTGCTTTCTGAATCTGCCATCAGCTCCTACGGAGAATATGGAATTTTTTTTTCAATTTGTACTTTGGCAAAAAGAAGTGATTTGGAAAAATACCATGGCCCAGGGAGCTTAACCATCTGCAACAAGGAAATGAATTTCTATCAGCTTAGGAATGATTTTGTTTCTCCTAACATGGATACTATAAATTGCAAAAATAAAAAAGCAAAAACCCTCAGAAGAGAGATGAGATGAACTTCAGGGATGGGAGATATTAGAGGTGCAGGGGTTAGAGCTACACCCCGAGGTTGTGGGTTCAAACCCACCCTGCTGCTTGTGACCCTGGGCAAGTCACTTAATCCCCCAATTGCCCCAAGTACATTAGACAGATTGTGAGCCCGCCGGGACAGATAGAGAAAGTGTTTGAAGTACCTGTATGTAAACTGCTTTGAGTGTGGGGGTATACAGGTCCCAATCCCTTTTCCTGATGTCATAATGCCTCATTCGACCAATAAGAGCCAACCTCATCAGTGATGTCACAATGGCTTGATTGTCCTAGACTTGGCTCATTTTTACTACATTTTGATTTCTAGAGTGGTGCAGTGGTTAAAGCTACAGCCTCGGCACCCTGAGGTTGTGGGTTCAAACCCACGCTGCTCCTTGTGACCCTGAGTAAGTTACTTAATCCCCCCATTGCTCCAGGTACA
Organism: Geotrypetes seraphini; assembly: GCF_902459505.1. NCBI lineage: Eukaryota > Metazoa > Chordata > Amphibia > Gymnophiona > Dermophiidae > Geotrypetes > Geotrypetes seraphini. The sequence goes on from NC_047091.1 coordinate 23,922,081, forward strand.
TTAGATGGATTGTGACGGAAAAATGCTTGAGTACCTGAATAAATTCATGTAAACCATTCTGAGCTCCCCTGGGAGAATGGTATAGAAAACTAATTACCGTATTTGCCGGCGTATAAGATGACTTTTCAGTACCTTAAAATCCTCCCCAAAGTCGGGGGTCGTCTTATACGCCGGGTACTGTTTACATGCCCTTACTTTACATGCCCTAACATCTCCTTCCTTACCTCCTTACGGTGCTTACGGTACTAGTAAACCTGCCGGGACATCAGCGGGGCCATGGCGGGACATCAGTGTGACAAGGGTGCCAGCTCCTTCATCCTGCGCAGCGGGAAGCAGCGGCGCTCTGGCCCCATCCCTTTTCTCTTGACTACGTCTCTCGCACATGCGGCCGTGTGTGGAGTCTAGCCCTTAAGGAAGTTGCGGGGGCGAACAGGAGGCTTTTGAAGGCTTTTAAAGGGAAACTGTCATGCCAGCAAACTTGCTAGGGACTTGCCCGGCACTTGCTCTCTCCCTCTATGTGTTATCTTCCTTCTATCATTGACAGTTTCAGTTTGGTTAACAGTTTAGAAAACAAATAGCATGATAGCTCCCATGGGTTTATTGTTCTATTCAGCTTTAGTGAATTAATTAAAATTGTTGAAATAAATTCTGATGTTCTTTTAAGTTTTATTTGTTGTGCAGAAGGTGTGCGGAAGAAGGGGTAGTCTTATATGGCGAGTATATAACAAACTCTATATTTTAACTGTAAAAGTTGGGGGGTCGTCTTATACGCCGGCAAATATGGTAAATATATTTCCACTGTATTCTTCTGCATAACATTTCCACAGTTAAAACAGTATCTCACCTGTAGAAGTAGTTGCCCAATCTCTAAATGTAACAGGGGCATTCCTGGGAGATGGGGGTTAGGGAGAGGTTTGCAAAAACCCTGCGCTGAAGAGTCGCTATAAAAAAAACAACTCATAAATCCCCTGAGGTCATTTTCAAAGCCGAAATGTGTGTGTACTTGTGCTTTGAAAATTGGGCCCAGCCCCAGCAGAGGAAAGGGTGCAAATGCTTCTCACATATCCAGTTATAAAATGACTCCCTCATTTGGAAATTTCTGTGTTGGGGACTTAATTGACACAATGCCGCAGCTTTTTCCTGGTTTTTGAATTTCTCTGGCTATGACAGTGAAGATCATGTTGTGTTTGCAAATCAGACGAAGGCAGCTAGACGGCGTTCGGCCCTTCTGGTGTTGCCCATTAATGTGAGAAGGGTGTAGTCATATGTCAGAAGATAGGGGCAGGTGACAGTTGCATCTTGTTTTCTGCCATTTGAATTCTCAGCTCTTGGATTGCAAGTTGAATTTTCTTGGCGGTACTTTCCATTAATTAGAAAGATTCAAAGAGTTGAAGATCCTTGATTCATTGCATGTTTGAATCAGTGGAATGGTAACGAAGCACAACACGAGTTGTTGTCTTTCTTTTCCAGTTTTGAGGTTGACGTGAACATTTGCATGGCATACTGTACATAGTAATTATGGGGCTCATTTTCAAAAGAGAAAACCATCCTAAAAATGACATAAACTGGCACTTGGACAGAAGAACATAAGAATTGCCGCTGCTGGGTCAGACCAGTGGTCCATCGTGCATAGCAGTCCGCTCATGCGGCAGCCCTTAGGCCAAAGACCAGTGCCCTAACTGAGACTAGCCCTAACTGCGTATGTTCTGGTTCAGCAGAAACTTGTCTAACTTTGTCTTGAATCCCTGGAGGGTGTTTTCCCCTAGGACAGACTCCGGAAGAGCGTTCCAGTTTTCCACCACTCTCTGGGTGAAGAAGAACTTCCTTACGTTCGTACGGGAATCTATCCCCTTTCAACTTTAGAGAGTGCCCTCTCGTTCTCCCTACCTTGGAGAGGGTGAACAACCTGTCTTTATCTACTAAGTCTATTCCCTTCAGTATCTTGAATGTTTCTATCATGTCCCCTCTCAGTCTCCTCTTTTCAAGGGAGAAGAGGCCCAGTTTCTCTAATCTCTCACTGTACGGCAACTCCTCCAGCCCCTTAACCATTTTAGTCGCTCTACTACTATGAATTATTTCTATAGCACTACCAGACATACACAGCACTGTACAGAGTCACAAAGAACACATCATCAGTGATGCAGCAGAGGAATGCCCCAGTGGGAGAAAGCCGCAAAGCAGCCTGTTTAGATTGCTGCCGACGCTGTCGTTTGGAAGAAGGTATATCAGTCTTGTGGTCGGCGGGGTTCAGATGGGAGGAAGAAATGTAAGAGTCAGCAGGGGTTTGGCTGCGCAGCAGGGGGAGGAAGGGAGGGAGAGATAGAAAGATGCTGCATGGGGGATGGGAGGGAAGGAAGGATAGAAAGATGCTGTACGGAGGGATGGGAGGGAGGGAGGGAAGGATAGAAAGATGCTGCAGAGGAAAGGCACAAGGGGATGGGTGAGAGGGGAGGAAAGAGGAAGAATTGGGGTGAAGGAGAGGAAGGGAGAGATGATCATTGTACATGAAAAAATAAGACATCCCCCGAAAATAAGTCCTAGTTCATTTTTTAGGCCTAAAATTAATATAAGGCAGTGTCTTATTTTCAGGGAAACATGGTACTACTGCTATGAATTATTTCTATAGCGCTACCAGACGTACGCAGCACTGTACAGAGTCACAAAGAAGACAATCCCTGCTCAAAAGAGCTTACAATCGAAACAGCCAAGACAGACAAATGGGATGTCATGGATACAGTTAAGAGGAACGGTTATTCTGCTGACTAGGGTGGTGGGCAGTGGGGAGTAGGGTTATGGATTGAAAAGATGGGGTTTCAGTCTGCTTTTAAACAAGGGAAAGGAAGGGGCTTGAAGGACAAACTCAGGTAATTTATTCCAGGCATTGGGGGCAGCTAGATGAAAGGAACGAAGTCTGGAATTGGCAGTGGAGGAGAAGGGTAAAGTTAAGAGCGGCTTATCTGAGGAGCAGGATTCTGTCCCGTTTGGAGGAAAAAAAGATATGGTCACATTAGGTATGAGAAAACCTAGTGGAGCAGTAAGACACACAGTTGTCTTAAGTAGCCTGAGGGGGGGGGGGGGGCTAATGAACCATGGAGAGGAGGATCCAGGCCCATAAGCCACTCTAGCCACTACATTTATGGTGGAAACTGAGAGCCACCCAAAACCTACTGTACTGCCATATAGGAGACACCTGCAACCATAAGGCCTGTTGGAGAGGTAGACAGCTGGGTGTAGTAGGTTTTGAGGGAGTTTTGGAGAACTCATCTTACACTAAAAGGGGGTTCTGGTGAAAAAAGTATCTGGCACCCTTTAGGTGAAGTCTGCTTAGCCAAGATGCTGGTCCCTCCCATGTCCAAATAGGCTTGAGGTGGACGTTTTGAACATGGACGTTTTTGCATTCTAAAGGCCAAGAATTACAAATAGGTCATTAATAAAATCTGACATCCAACAGTTTCGAAAATGGATGTTTCACTGCCCTGAATCTAGCAGGAAACGTCCAAAGTTAGACTTAGACGCACTATTGAAAATGCCCCTCCACGTTACTATGTATGTCATGCAAATGTTTCATAGAACATCGTAATATAGTTAGAAAATAGAACTTTCCTTAGAACTCAATGATGGGGAAATTTGGTCCAATTTGAGGAAGGAATTCTGCAGCTTAAACAAGTGTAATAATAACCATATTATATGTCCTGCTACAGTGAGTGATCCCTAGTTGTCGGGACCAGCAGGAAACTGATCTAGGCTGGACATGAACCTCCCTGCCTTTAGGAGGTGCTGTGATTCCATCTTCTATGTTTTTCTGCAGGATAAATGTGCCCTCTTGTTTCTTATTGTACGTGTCTTGAGTCATTATTGAGGATGGGCTATCGTCAGCAAAATATCAAGATGAGTTAGCGTAATTCTTTGCATGTTCTCAGTGAATGAAAATGAGCTGGAAAAAGACACGTCTTTGGTTTGTTTTCCAGGAATAGTGAGCAGTCTTTTGAAAGCGGGTGCATGACATGAAAAGCGTGCACCTTCTTTCCTGATACTGCGCCCCCTGTGCCTGCATGCTCTGCGGACAGGCTGTATGCAAATGCAGTCTCTCTGATTGATTAGATCAGGGTTGACCGAGCAAATCCCAGGCAGAGCGACGTACAGAAGGCAGATAAGGAATACTGAGGTACTGAGCTGGCTGAAGATGGTTGTAACACTGGTGCATTTTTTTCAAGGCTGAGAAGGCCTCGGGCACCTACTTCTCTGCACGTGCAAAGCAGGAAAACAAAGTCTCTTCCACGGTTCACACTCAGCATGGCTACGCTGCAGCGCTGCAAGTCCCGAGAGCTTTGCTACAGAGTCCATGATGGTTTGGTTCTGACATCACATAGGCCTGCAAAATATTGGTCAGTCTGGGGTTACCAGATTTCATTGGCAAAAAAAGAGGACACGTGGCCACGCCCCATTCTGTCTCAGCCCCACCCACTCCAACCTAGGGTTACTAGATTTTCCGGAACAAAAATCCGGACCCATGGCCCCTCCGGAACCAGTTCCACCCGAGTCATGCCACATTCCTTTCCCAGCCCCGCCCCCTCAACCTGTTCGCTTCTCAGTAGGACATCTGTGCATGCACTGGTGTGACGCATGACATCAACACGTTGCATTATAAGTAGATGCTGTCTCAACGTTGCTGCTTGCTGGAAGCTTTTCAAAACCCAGACAAAGTGCCGGGTTTTGAAAAGCCGTCCGGGGAAATCTGGAGGTCTGGTAACCCTACTCCGCCCCATTCTGTTCCCGCTCTGCGCCATTCCACCCCCAGCTTCATTTATTCTTCCCTGAGCTTGGGGATGCATCTGGAGGGTCTCTAAGCATGCGCAGATGCTACATGAAAACATCACCCTATGTCCACACATGCTTGGAGGCCTTCAAGGTGCGGTCCCGAGCTCAGGGCCTTCCAGATCCAGAACCCGGAGAAGCTTCCAGGTTTTGGAAATCCCCCCAGACACCCAGTCCTCTAAAAAGAGGACATGTCCGCTTTTTCCCGGATCTCTGGTCACCGCTTTAGCTCACTCTTACCCCTCGGACGTCATGGAGGCAGAGATCTTAGCTTGCCCAGACTATTTGTTGGAGGAAGGTTCAGATCTGCTGAGATGCAATTGGAGAATTTCCATATAAATTGAGAAACAGTTCCTCCTTCAGATAATTTAAAAACTGCAGGAATGAGCTAAATATGTGTTGAGAATTAAAATGAAGGTATGTTTAATGCAATTTCTGGATTTGATAACTACTGACGTCTGCTAGCACTTAACATGGCAGTATATGCTACTTAGGATGCATGCATGAGCAAGGGGTTGTTTTCCTTCATGTAGAAGCCTTGTAAAGCTAATTTTGGCTCATTTAGATGTTTCTAGGCAGGAAAAGATGCTTCAGTCTCGCAGTAATCTCCATTGATTATGAACTGGCTTGTACGATGCGCCTACATCCCTTGGTTTTCCTTGATAACATGATGGCTCAGAATTCTCTTGATGATGTCATAAACCAACGCAATCATTGAACGCCCCCTTTCATTATACTTTGCAATTAATCTCAACAAATACAAAAATAAAAATCCAGTCCATCATATATTTTTTTCTTTTATTAACAGTCTTATAATAATTTTAATAATAATAATTTTATTTCTTGTATACCGCCCTGCCAATAGTTCTAGGCGGTTCACAACTGTAATTAAAAAACATTTCAGTTAATAAATACAGTCACTACACATTTCTATGGGCAGAATTATGCATCATGGTTAAAATACAATTTCTGACATACAATAATTAATATCTCAATTAATACAACATAGTTAAAAGAAAAAGTTACAGGCACAACCTAATAAAAATCATTAAAAAAGCTTATGATAAAGATCATCCTTCTTGTTTATCAAATAAATATGTTTTAGTAATTTCCTAAATATAGGGTAAGAGTGAGCCTGAGCAATCAGTGGACTTATCCAAGAATTCACTTTCCCGGCCTGATATTCTAAAGTCCTATCAAAGAATGTTTTATAGCGACATGCCCTTGGAATCTAAACGGGTTACAATAATACACACATAAAATCAAGTACAATCATAGCATAATATAAAATCAGACATCTTTCATCTGCTTTAGAAGCAGGTTGCACGTGTCAACAGTCCAAGGTCATGCTTTTATTTTATGCTGTGGGACAAAGTGGAAGGAACATGATCGCATCAGCCAAACAGAAATAATGTTTCATAAAGGCAAGTTAGCAAAGTGATTGAGTGCAATTCTACTGCCCCTCCCATAGCCACAAATTTAGCTAACGTGAAGGAAGACGTAAGCTACTGCCAACTGACCCCTTCTTGGTTATTCACCCAAAGATGTGACTCTGATAGTTCCTGAAAAATCGCATCTCTATATATAAAACCCTAAGCGCGCATGCGTTGTTGACAGATTGTGATTCCTGGTGCCGTGAGGTGTGCTTCTGTGCCAGTCCTCACGGCGCCTGCGCTAGCTGGAGGCGCGTGCAGTGGGTGGAGGCACGTGAGCGTGCAGCTCTTTCAATGGTGGTCGGCTTCAGGCGCATGCGGCTGTGTTTGGCAGTTTGTCGGTCCCCTATTAGTTGTGCCTAGAGGACCGGCAGGAGAGTGGCGGTGGCGGTTTCACAACGGCGGCGCCAGCAGTTTGTCCCCTGTTAGTAGCGGCAGGAGAGTGTCCGACAGAGGGCTCCGTTTTGAAGCTGTGGCTCTCATTGAACTGCCAGTTGGCCATCTCCCTTGCCGGAGTTATTTTTCAGTTTACAGGTGCCGCAGCGACTCCTCTCACGAGCCACACCTGCGTCAGAGAAGACTTCCGATGCAGGGAATCGTTAGAAGAGCTGCCGCGGCACCTTTAAACTTAAAAATAGCTCTGGCAAGGGAGCCGGCCAGACCGCGGGAAGTGTAGGGGAATGGAGAAATCCTGCTGCTGCACAGGGAAATGGAAGGAGAGGGAATGCTGTGGCTGCTGCACAAGGAAGTGGGGGGAGGGAAAAAAATTCTGCTGCTCAGGGAAATGGAGGGGGAGGGAATGCTGCTTCTGCTTTTGCACAGGGAAGTGGGGGGAGGGAAAAAATGCTGCTGCACAGGGAAATGGAGGGAGAGGGAATGCTGCGGCTGCTGCACAGGGAAGTAGGGAGGGAGACAGAAAGAAAGGAAGAAAGACACAGGGGCAGGGAGAGAGACAGAAAGACAGACAGACAGACAAAGGGGGCCAGGGAGTGAGACAGACAGAAAGAAAGACAGCGGGAGGGAGAGAGACAGAAAGAAACAGACAGGGGTAGGGAGAGAGACAGAAAGAAAGGCAGACATATATTCTAGCACCCGTTAATGTAATGGGCTTAAAGACTAGTCTTAAAATATTAGTTGAGCCAACAAAAGCATCATCAAAGTCATTACTGCTACATCTGCGTTTTTCTTACAGTGCACAATGCTGCAGGGCTTTGCCCTATCAGCCACCCTATTTAATGTCTATCTTTCTCCGTTGGATGAGTTGTTGGATAAAATGGGCGTGTCTTATAGGATTTGTGCCGACAACGTTCGGTTTTTCTTTAAGATCCATAGATGGGGGGATTAGCTGCTCCAGGAGTTAGATGGTTATATAAAGAAGATTAATGAGTGGTTGCAGTGGAAAGGGTTCTCATTGAATAGAGGAAAAACAGAAATAATGATTTTTGGAGAGGAAGATGAACACCTATAGCCTAGAGAGATCTATCTGTGTGACCATTTGATCAAGACCAGTGAAGACAGTAGGGTACTCGGGGTGCAAAATTGTCATTGAAATCACAGGTATCGCGAGCAGTGCAGATTGCGTACTTTGCTATGTGGAAATTATCTCATTTGAAGAATGTGTTAGCTAATTGGGATTTCAGGCAAGTGCTACAAGCGATGATGTTAGATTACTGTAATGGTATCTACTTAGGTATGCCTTCTGTTCGTATCAAAGCATTACAAACTGTTCAGAACTCAGATGCTGATTGGAGTGTCTCGTTACAAACACATCTCTCCTATTTAAAAAAAAAAATTATTATACAGCTTACCTATTCATTTTTGTATTAAACTTTAAATTTTGAAAGTTGTCCAACAGGGGTATTTGATACCTTGCCGGTCTATTTGGCAAAGTGTCTGTAATACAAAAATAATTCTTAATCATATTAAATGCTCCGTACAATTTAATATAATAAAATGATAGGCCGCGCATGCGCACTAAAAAACCATGTTCCCTGATCCGTCGCAAAAATACGAGTGCGCATGCGCGGCCCCAGCTGCGGCGGCGGCTTTCAAATAAAAAAAAAAGTTACACAGCTGCGGCGGCCTTCCTCACTCCCGGCTCTCACTGTGCATGGTACCGGCTCCTCTCTCGAACTGCACCAGGATCAAGAGAGGAGCTGTGGCGGCGGCTTTCAACGACGAAGAAGCTGCAGCTGGGGCAGTCGGGCCTCCCCCGCCACGCACAACCCGCTCCCTCTCCTGCAGCTCAGGCACCACAGAAGCTGCAAAATATACTGAGCATGAAAGCGCGCAACCCAGTCCCCGCGTCTGCCTACCCTTCCCCCCAACACAGCGCATTTCCCCCCCCCCCCTCTCCAGAATGAATCGATAAATGGAGCCGGGCCGCCCTCCACAACAGACCACAGGAGTCCTTTGCCGCTCACCCCCCTTCCCTTGCCGCTGACCCGACTACCTACCCGGCAATTTAAGCAGCGTGTGCAGGCATCTTCACACGCTGCTTCAGGCCCTTCTACTGCCCTGATTTGCTCTGCCGCGTCTCTGATGATGTCATCAGGGACGTGCCAGAGTAAATCAGGGCAGTAGAAGAACCCGAAGCAGCGTGTGAAGACTGCTGCACAGGCTGCTTGAATCGCCGAGTTCCTAATCGGGTACGCGGGAATGGAAGGGGGGGGGGGGCGGCAAGGACTCTATCCGAGTAAATAAAAAACTCTGGGGAGAACGGCAGAGACCGGCCCTGTACTAACTCCCGTGGACAGGGGGAGCAGGAAGAGGTGATTATGGACAGGGGGGGGGGGGATGAAGGGAGGCCTACTGCTGGACAGGGGGAGCAGGAAGAGGTGCTGATGGACAGGGGGGAGGTAAAACAAAGGGAGAAGGGCTGCTGCTGGATAAGGGGAGCAGTGAAGGGGTGCTGGTGGACAGGGGGGAAAAATGAAGGGAGGCCTAATGCTGGACAGGGGGAGCAGGAAGAGGTGCTGATGGACAGGGGGAAAAAATGAAGGGAGGCCTACTGCTGGACAGGGGGAGCAGGAAGAGATGCTGATGGGCGGGGGGGGGGGGGGGGGGGGGGGTGAAATGAAGGGAGGCCTGCTGCTGGACAGAGGGAGCAGGAAGAGGTGATGATGGACAGGGGGGGAAAAAAGGAAGGGATGCCTATTGTTGGACAGGGGGAGCAGGAAGAGGTACTGATGGACAGGGGGGAGGTAAAACAAAGGGAGAAGGGCTGCTGCTGGATAAGGGGAGCAGTGAAGGGGTGGTGGTGGACACAGGGGAGGTAAAAAGAAGGGAGAATGGACATGAAAAAGTGGCTAAGGAGACAGAAAGAGAAAGAAATAAAGACAGACACACACATATTCTAGCACCCGAGGGAGGAAAATGCTGCACAGGGAAGTAGGGAGGGGGGAAATGCTGATGCACAAGGAAATGGAGGGGGAGGGAATGCTGATATGGCTACTGTACAGGAAAGTGGACAAGGGGAGATAAATGCTGCATAGGGGGCAGAAAGAGAGACAAATAGAAAGAAAGACAAATAATAGGGAGGGAGACAGAAAGAAAAGAAGAAAGACACAAGGGCAGGGAGTGAGACAGAAAGAAAGAAAGACAGACATACATATATTCTAGCACCCATTAATGTAACGGGCTTAAAGACTAGTACTCAATATTACAATGCATGTAGGAAAACATATTCATGAGAAGAAATACCACTCAGTTATTTTGAAAAGTGGAGAAAAGACCTCAGTGTCACGTAGGATCTAATAAAAACCGATCCTCCGGACAAAACAACTGTCAACACATCCTCGGTCTTGAAAAACTCTGCATATATTTATTCCTTATTTGAGTAAAATCTAATATTTATCAATAGCATATAACTTTCCACTGCTATAAATGATCTTCTTAGCAAAACTGAAAACAAAGAAATAAATAGAAAACTTATCTGCCACAGGACAACCTTATACCCTGCTTATATACCATGCAGAAGAGATTATTCCTGTGGCAGATTTACTCAAATAAGGAATAAATATATGCAGAGTTTTTCAAGACCGAGGACGTGTTGACAATTGTTTTGTCCGGAGGATCGGTTTTTATTAGATCCTACGTGACACTGTGGTCTTTTCTCCACTTTTCAAAATAACTGAGTGGTATTTCTTCTCATGAATATGTTTTCCTAAATGCATTGTAATATCGAGTGTTGTTATACAAACCATCCAGAGCACTGAGATCTGAGAGGGGAAGAGTGTGGCGCGGTGGTTAAAGCTCCAGCCTCAGCACCCTGGGGTTGTGGGTTCAAACCCATGCTGCTCCTTGTGACCCTGGGCAACTCACTTAGGCCCAAATTCTATAACTGGCATCTAATCTTAGGCAACTATTTCGGAGGCACCCAACCAGATGGGCACCTATCTAAATTGAATAACAAGCTCCATTAAGCTTTTTAATCAGCAGTAATTGAAACGTAGGCGCCTATCGAGAAAGAGGCACCTCTAAAAATTTAGGCGGGCTTCAAAAAAATGGGCGCTGTGCACGTTAGGCGTGGGCACGGCTACGTGTTATGCGCCTTCTTACAGAATCTCTGCTCTTAAGCGGGCTTAAGCGCTCGCATGGCCGCCTAACTTTTAGTCGTGCCTAGAGCTGGCCTATTTCTTGGGCGCCTCCAAAATAGGTGCCGCTCAGCTCGATTCACTAAACAGCGCCCAATTTTACTTGAATCGCGCTGAACGGTGCCTAATTCGGCCCGAACGTTTGAGCACTTCTTATAGAATTTGCCCCTTAATGCCCCCCCCATTGCCCCAGGTACATTAAATAGATTTGAGTCCACCAGGACAGACAGGGAAAAATGCTTGAGAACCTGAATAAATTCATGTAAACCATTCTTAGCTCCCCTGGGAGAACAGTAGAGAAAATTGAATGAATAAATAGTGAGAAAGGGTTCAGCCTTTGATAACCAGAGCTGGTATTGTGACATCATAATGCCTCATTCCACCAATAAGAGCCAACCTCATCAGTGATGTCACAATGGCTTGATTGTCCTATACTTGACTCACTTTCACTACATTTTGATTTCTAGAGTGGTGCAGTGGTTAAAGCTACAGCCTCAGCACTCTGAGCAAGTCACTTAATCCCCTTGTGACCCTGGGCAAGTCACTTAATCTCCCCATTGCTCCAGGTACATTAGATAGATTGTGATAGGGAAAAATGCTTGAGTACCTGAATAAAGTCATGTAAACTGTTCTGAGCTCCCCAGGGAGAATGGGATAGAAAATTGAATATATAAATAGTGTGAAAAATTTCAGCCTCTGATAACCAGAGCTGGTACTGTGACATCATAATGCCTCATTCCACCAATAAGAGCCAACCTCATCAGTGATGTCACAATGGCTTGATTGTCCTATACTTGACTCACTTTCACTACATTTTGATTTCTAGAGTGGTGCAGTGGTTAAAGCTACAGCCTCAGCACTCTGAGCAAGTCACTTAATCCCCTTGTGACCCTGGGCAAGTCACTTAATCTCCCCATTGCTCCAGGTACATTAGATAGATTGTGATAGGGAAAAATGCTTGAGTACCTGAATAAAGTCATGTAAACTGTTCTGAGCTCCCCAGGGAGAATGGGATAGAAAATTGAATATATAAATAGTGTGAAAAATTTCAGCCTCTGATAACCAGAGCTGGTACTGTGACATCATAATGCCTCATTCCACCAATAACAGCCAGCCTTATCAGTGATGTCACAATGGCTTGATTGTCCTATACTTGGCTCACTTTTACTATATTTTGATTTCTAGAGTGGTGCAGTGGTTAAAGCTACAACCTCAACACCCTCAGGTTGTGGGTTCAAACCCACGCTGCTCCTTGTGACCCTGAGCAAGTCACTTAATCCCCCCATTGCCCCCAGGTACATTAGATAGATTGTGAGCCCACCAGGACAGACAGGGAAAAATGCTTCAGTACCTGAATAAAGTCATGTAAACCGTTTTGAGTTCTAAAGGGATAGAAAATGGAATCAATCAATCTGCGACGTGTATGTTGCTTGATACATGTATACCAAAATGATGCTTCTCCACTGCGGGACCTTTGACCGGACCTTTTAGGGCTCCTTTTACAAAGGTGCGCTAGTGTTTTTAGCGCGTGGTAGCCGAAAAACTACCGCCTGGCCAATAGGAGGCAGTAGCAGCTAGCGCATGCGGCATTTGTAAAAGGAGTCCTTAGTTTTTCTGGAAAGCTGTTGACGACCTCTCTCTTCGCACAAGCATTGTTACGACCACGTGGCCCGTCTCTAAGATGTGTACGACACAATGTGTATAGCTTGCCCTCTGCTTTTTCTTTTTTCTTGTCTGCTATGTGGATGTTTATTCTATTAATTCTTTATTTAATCTTTCAAATACATTTCCAAGCATAATAATCATCTTGAACAGAAAGATTGACAGAAATTAAAATTCCAAATCTCAGGAAAACACGAAATCAAATTTCAAGAAATATCAAACAATTTTCTTTCATTCTCAAGTCCTTAATTATAGAGGTTCCAAGATTCAATAAGTGACTTAAACATAATAATCAGGAAAAAGACAGCCTATAATGGCAGGAGATTAATTCGACATTTAGAGGTTGTTATAACTTATTCTTTATCAAGGCGTTTTAGGGACAAAAATCCAGTCAGCTGGGATGGATCGAAGAAAACATATTTATATCTAATTATGCACTTGCATGGGTAGCGCAGGAAAAAGACTCCACCAATAGAAGTTACTGCTGGTCTCAACAACAAAAATTCTCTCCTTCTTCTCTGAGGATCTATAGAGACATCAGGAAACATTAATATTGACTTATTTTTAAAAAAATAACCTCATTATCCATTTCTTATCAGGCGCTAAAGCCACTGTTACTAATAGCGTTGCTGGTTTCACAAGTGTTTCCTCAGAAGTTTCCAACAATTCGTAAATATCAAGAGGCTTCTCCTGCTAATTTTGATCTTGGTCCGATTGTTCCTGGCGTTTCTTATCAGGAAGATAATACACTTTAACAAAGGGGGGGGGGGGTAATGATTGTTCTGGAACATTCAGGACTTCCAAGAAGTATCTCTTCAGCATATCTCGAGGAGTTGTCATAGGATTTTTAGGAAAATTTGTATGTTTAATTGTGAGCCACTTATAAATGTTGAAATAAATCAATCAATTCTTACCTTTCTGGTGTCATATTTCAGCAGCTGAGCATGTCTTTGGCCCATTACACCGTGTGCAAATGTTCGACCAGTACGACAAATGATCGTTCATTTGTTCTGTATGTCCACAAGGGCCTTTCCTGGAGTTTTACGCGCCTCATCCACAACACCGCAACCAGACATAGCAAAACTCACACCCCATTCTCATACCCCCCCAATTAAGGAGGTCAAACGGAAAAAACTATATGATGGCCTCCTGGCCACTCAAGCAGCCAAACTAGACAACCAAATCGCCAATCTACTGACGGCATCCCCTCGACTACAAGACTTTTAGAAAAGAAATAAAGACCATACTCTTCAAGAAAACTCTGAAAAAAGAAATAATACTGCAAATCTCAAACTCCACCTCTCACTAAAGCCAACTACCCCAAACAAATAACCTTACCCATTTCTCACTCTTTTTGAAAATGACCCTTTTTTTTTTTTTTGTAAGTTCTTGTTGTAATACTTCCTTGATAATTCTTTTGTAATCCGCCTTGAACTGCAAGGTAATGGCGGAATAGAAATCCCTAATGTAATGTAATACTGGACATCGCATCTCCTCCGCCTCTTCCCCCTGTGTATATGATGTCAAACATCACCTTGAAAGTTAAGCACAGTTCAAGCCCATTTTCCATGAGCTGCCGTTGCCTCTGTGATGTTGGTCTCGTCACAGGAAACCTGATAATACATTTCAGTATCTTTACCGTCAGCAGTGACTTTCATGGCTCCCACACCACCTTTTCTTGCTACAATATATGGCAGAACTGTTCACAATATAAAGGGGACAAGAGATTTGGAAGAACATTTTGCAGGAGCTGTAATTTAACCATGACTGGACAGTTTAGATAGCAGCGTAAACATACAATCAGGCACTAGAACAGTCAAATATCAGAATCGTACTTTATATATTATCATATCTTGACTCCTTTTTTTCTTTTAAAATGTATACCTTCCTCACTCCCACTTTCTAGTAATTTTCCTTTTTTCATGTGTATATATGTCTCTCTATATATAAGGTTTCAATAATGGTGAAAGAAAGCCAGGAGTGTTTAAGAGGAAGGTAGAGTAAAGGACTCAAATTATCCCTTTTATCTTCTCAGAAGCCTGTAGCTACAAGAAAAAACCTACAATTTGATGTGTCTGTATACAAATGCTAGAAGCCTAAAAAATAAAATAGAAGAGTTAGAGTATATGGCACTGAATGATGAGGTAGACATAATAGGCATCTCAGAGACCTGGTGAACATTTTAATCCACTCCCTTGTTATTTCATGCATTTAGATTACTGCAACGCCCTCCTCAAAGGCATAACAAAAAAGGAAATAAGAAGACTCCAAATAGTACAAAATACGGCAGTAAAAATTATATTTAATGTAAAAAAATACGACCATGTTACTTCACTTTTACATAAAGCTCATTGGTTACCAATAGAACATAGGATCACCTACAAGATTCTTCTACTAATTTTTAAAACCAGAGAAAATAACCAGCCAGAATTTATCAATAACTTACTTATCCCATATAATCAAACTAGGATTTTAAGATCTACAGCCCACAACCTTCTTACCACCCCCTCATTGAAACATATCATCACAATGAGGACTACAATTTTCTCTGTTAGCGCCCCCTCTCTGTGGAACAGATTCCTACATTACTTATGTGAAAAAACAACTCTTGCCAATTTTAAACTGAAGTTAAAGACATTTCTCTTTCTCGATGCTTTTGTAACTTAAACTGTCCTTTTAAGGGCGACTTCGATCCAAGAAAGTTTTATTTACTTTCACTTTCCCCTCCCCTTGCTATTCTTTTCCTTGCATGTTCTCTTTCTCTCTATCAACTGTAGTTCCCGTTTGTCAACGTCTTTAAAAATTGTCATTACTTCTGGTCTATTTTTGTTTAAAATGTATTTTATTTAACACATTGTTTTAGCGTTTTTGTACACCGCCTAGAAGGCTTGATAGGGCGGTATAAGAAATTTTAAATAAACTTGAAACTTGATATCACAAGGATAGAGTAGATCAAACTAGATGGGGAGGGGGGTTGCATTATATTTTAAAGAGGGAAGTGAGTCAAACAAAATAAACATTTTGCATGATGACATGGATAGCAGATGAAGAAATGTTTCCGAGATTAGGAAAACTGGGAAATTGGGCAACAGTATAACATAGTAACATAGTAGATGATGGCAGATAAAGACCCGGATGGTCCATCCAGTCTGCCCAACCTGATTCAATTTAAATTTTTTATTTTTTCTTCTTAGCTATTTCTGGGCAAGAATCCAAAGCTTTACCCTGTACTGTGCTTGGGTTCCTACTGCCAAAATCTCTGTTAAGACTTACTCTAGCCCATTTACACCCTCCCAGCCATTGAAGCCCTCCCCAGCCCATCCTCCACCAAACGGCCATATACAGACACAGACCATGCAAGTCTGCCCAGTACTGGCCTTAGTTCTTCACTATTTACTATTATTTACTGATTCTAGATCCTCTGTGTTTATCCCACGCTTCTTTGAACTACATCATCGTTTTCCTCTCCATCACCTCTCCAGGCATCCACCACCCTCTCCGTAAAGTAGAATTTCCTAACATTGCCCCTGAATCTACCACCCCTCAACCTCAAATTATGTCCTCTGGTTTTACCATTTTCCTTTCTCTGGAAAAGATTTTGTTCTACGTTAATACCCTTCAAGTATTTGAACGTCTGAATCATATCTCCCCTGTCCCTCCTTTCCTCTAGGGTAGACATATTCAGGGCTTCCAGTCTCTCCTCATACGTCTTCAGGCTTGTGCCAGATAATAATGGGTCATTTCAATTACTATACTCGGAAGAGAAAGCACATCACTCAGAACCAAAAATTATAAACACAAATGTGCTATGCATATAAACCCAGTCCCATAAGAGGGGACACAAAAACAAGGAAAAAAGTAGAGAAAAAGAGCGCAGTTATGCAAGAGGACCTTGGGAGACTGGCCGTCCAGATAGCAGATGATGTTTAATGTGAACAAGGGCAAAGTGATGCCTATGGGAAAGAGGAACCCAAACTATAGCTACGTGATGCTGGGTTCTGTGTTAGGAGTCCAGGATACGTTGAAGCCCTCGGTGGCTTTGTCAGGAAAGGAATGGGACACAAAGATGAAAATGGTATCATGCCCTTGGATTTCACTCTATGATGCAGCCACAATTTGAATACTATCTGCAGCTCTGGTTGCCGTCTCAAAAATATATATAGCGGAATTAGAAAAGGTACAGAGAAAGGTGACAAAAGGTTTGGGACAACTTCTCTATGAGGAGAGGCTGAAGCAGCTTGGGATCTTCAGCTTGGAGAAGAGTCGGCTCAGGGGTGATATGACAGAGGAGTGGAAAGGGTAGATATGAATCGCTTGTGGACTAGGGGGCAGGCAATGAAGCTACTTTTACGAAGGTGCGCTAGGGCCTTAACGCACGGAATGGCGCACGCTAGCCCCTACCGCCTCCTTTTGAGCAGGCGGTAGATTTTTGGCTAGTGCATTCTATAGCGCGTACTAATCCGATGCATGCACTAAAAACACTAGCGCACCTTCATACAAGGAGCCCTAAAAAACCAGAGAAAATATTTCTCACACAATATAGAATTAAACTCTGGAATTCGTTGCCAGAGAATGTGGTGAAATCAGTTAGCTTAGCGGGGTTTAAAAAAGGCTTGGATAATTTCCTAAAAGAGAAGTCCATAGGCCGTTATTGAGATGGTTTGGGGAAAATCCATAGCTTATTCCTAGGATAAGCAGCATAAAATCTGTTTTACTACTAAGTAAATCAGAGGGAAGGCTTATGGCTCAGCCATGGGACACACGTAAGAGCCAGTGCTCATGGCTTTGTGAAGAGAAATGACTGTGGTTGGAATGAGGAGGGAGCCAGCCAGAAGAAGGTAAACACTCACGGGAGGGAGGGAGGCATGTATTTGGGGCACAGAATGGCGGGAGGGAGGGAGGGAGAGGGGCGTGTTGGGACATTGTAGGGAGGGAAGGAAAGAGAGGTGCATTGGGATTTGGGAGGGAGCACAAACTTCAGACAAAGGATGAAAGGAAGGAGGGAGGGGGCATTAACTTGGCACAAGAATAGAGGGAGGGAGGGGAGCATGAACTTGGGCCATAGGATGGAAGAATGGAGGGAGTGAGGGAAAGAGATGCTGAGGTGGGGCAGGGAATAGAAAGGGAGAATTGGATGTTCGAGTGTGAGGGAAAGAGAGATGGTGCACATGGGGAGATGAAGAAAGAGGAGAATTGTTGGGCATCGGGAGGGAGAGAGACTTACTGTGCATGGTGGTGGGCGAGGCGTGAGGTAGAGATGCATGGGCAAGAGAGAGATGAGAGGGAGTAATGTTGGATGTGGTGGTGCAGAGGGAACAGTGGGATGGATGGAAAGGGATGCAAGAGGGGCCTCAAGGAAGTGGAGAAGGTGGGAAGAATGCTAAGATCAGAGTTACATACAAATTCAACTTAAGAAGGTTTAAAAAACAGAACCTGTTCTTAATCCGGAGACTGCCTGTATCTATGCTTCAGTGTTACAGTCACTCCATATTTCATGAAAGTACTCCTACTTATGCAGTCAATACAAGTCATGCAAGCTTGAATACTAGAACTTAGCTGTGTATTCAGTATGCTGCTACCACTACCAGGCCGTTCAGCTGTTGCTGTGTTGACTTCTTCCAACACTATGCAACCGCTCTTCTAAATTCCAGTTATCCTCCGGTCTCCTTCAGTCTCTTCTCTTCACAGCCAGAGTAGTAGTTGTTTCTGTCACTTGTCCTGTGATCCAAGAAGAGTAACTTTTGGCTACATGTAAGATTAGTTTATTCAGAGATAACCAAGAATTTATTTCTGAAAGACTATTCTGAAGATTTTCTAAATTTAGTTTGATTGGGTCTATTATAGTCACGAGCAAAATATCATCTGCTTAGCAATATATTTTAATGCCATATTTGTCGATTATGGTTAGTAATGGCGTAAGAAAAATATTAAACAGAACCTTCTGGAACACCAGAAGGCAAGTTGTAAATGGGAGATGTAGCTAGTGTTGTAACCACAGAATAAGTCCAGTTTTTAAGGAATGAGGAAACCCAAATAAGGCTGTGGAGCCTATACTTATGTTGTTCAACCTATTGAGTAGAATCTGACGGTCAACTAGGCCCAAATCAGCGGCTAGATCTAAGGATCCTGCAAAAGTTGTCCAGGATCTCTACATCACTGAGAAAATGGCCGAGTATAGTTTCAGTACTATGGTTGGCATGGAAACCTGCCTGTTTCGGATGCAAAAGCTTTGTTTTGTCCATAAAATAAGAGAGCAGAGAAAGGAAAACTAGTTCTATGATCTTACTAAAAAGGCCCAAGTTGGAGATAGGCCTATAATTTAGTGGATTAGTAATGTCTAATTTAATCGATTTAACAACTGGAGCGAGATATGCATGCTTCCAGGTTGTAGGAAACACACCTTGATCTACACTTTGGTTGACCATCTGTAATAGAAGAGGGAATAAGCAATGTTTATCCATACAAATCCAGGATTGAGGAATTGGATCATGTAGTTTACATATTTTATTGATACTATGAATTAGATTAGAAACTTGTAACATAGAACATGGTTCAAAGCAATTGAATTTAGATAATAACAAGGAATTATCAGGAGAGACTAATGAACTTAGTGTAATGTTATTTGAGGAGAGTAGCTCTGAGCGATATAATTTTGGATTCGAAGTGCGTTGCCAAGGTAGAGGCTGAAGGAGCCTGAGATGGGATGTCTTGATCTGTTTTATTAACTAAAGAGTGATATACAGTAGTTTAAATAATTATTTTGGTTTGCTTTCACAGTTATCTATAATCCTCCCCCCTCCCTTTATGAAGCTGTGTTAGGCTTTGTTATCACTGGTAAAAGCTCCAGCGCTTTTTCCTAATTTTAGATCATAATTGCCTAATGTTGTGGGCGTAAGGTGTTAATTAGTTCCTATTGTATTTTCAATTTTATTTCAATAATTTCTGTTTGTCTCAAGTATTGGTGATGTAAAAGTGAAAATGAATAACGAGAATATATATATAAAAAAGATATAGTGGAACAAGAAAAGGTTCAAAGAAGAGCCACCAAGATGATAAAGGGGACGGAACTCCTCTCGTGTGAGGAAAGACTAATGAGGTTAGGGCTCTTCAGCTTGGAAATGAGACGGCTGAGGGGAGTCTACAAGATCCTGAGTGGAGTAGAACGAGTACAAGTGGATCAATTTTTCACTACGTCAAAAATGACAAAGACCAGGGGACACTCGATGAAGTTACAGGGAAAAACTTTTAAAACCAATAGGAGGAAATATTTTTTCACTCAGAGAATAGTTAAGCTCTGGAACGCGTTGCCAGAGATTGTGGCAAGAGCGGTAAATGTAGCTAGCTTTAAAAAGGTTTGGACAAGTTCCTGGAGGAAAAGTTCATAGTCTGCTATTGAGAAGACACGGGGGAAGCTGTTTCATGCCCTGGATCGGTAGCAGGGAATGTTGCTACTATCTGGATTTTTGCCAGGTACTTCTGACCATAAAGACGGGATACTAGGCTAGATGAATCTTTGGTCTGACCCACTAAGGCTAATACTATGTTCTTGTATTCTCTTTACAGACCACTTTGTGTTGCGCTGAACAGGGATGGTTTTTCCAGCATATATTGTTTCTGACAAGGGGTAGTTTCACCTTCCTGCCAGCAGGGTGCAGCCTCCCGGAAACTTGAGTTATTGTGGGGTACATTATGTGGTCTGCATTTGAATCTGACTCATATTCTGCACAACCCCTAATGAGCAAAGTAACCTGCACTGTGCAGCAGATATTGGCAGAACGGATGGACCATATCCGTATTTAACTGCCCTCATCCACTCTGTTACTGCGTTGGTGTAAGTGCAAGAGGTCTGTAAGAGCCCCTTTCTCTTTAACCGTGAATGGAGCCATGTGGCTTCTTTCCGAAGTTTTTGACGTCAATTTCGGTCAGGTAGCGGGAGAGAATGCATTTGCTTCAGAAGAGCTGGATGCTATGTAAGTGCTTGCTGGGTATTTGGCCAAAACCTTGAAACAAGCTTATAGGGAGAGATCTTTGGAGGCTGATTTCACTGCATGGTATTACTAATTGTCAAATATTTTTGTGACAGGGAAAAAAAACCCCTGCATCAGATTTCTTAATTCAGATAAAACGACTTTTTTCATTGCTTCACCACATTCACTTGACATTAAATCACCCCTCTGTATCAATAACCTTAGTTACCCTATCCAGCCCTCCATAAAGATACTAGGTGTAACTCTGGGTCAATGCCTAACCATGAAAGACCAAGTAGATTCCTTAATCAGAAAGGGATTTTTCACTCTCTGGAAACTCAGATCCCTTAAAGCTTATTTTGTTATATCGGTTTTTAGAATCCTAGTCCAATCCCTCGTACTAAGCCTGCTTGACTACTGTAACATCGCCTATTTGGCAATTTCCCAAAAAAATATGCGACGCCTACAACTGTTGCAGAATGCGGCAGTCAGACTAATCTTTGGACTAAAAAAATTTGACCACGTGACACCCTACTACCGGCAGCTACATTGGCTGCCGATGAAGGCACGCGTAAAGTTCAAATTTGCCTGTTTCTGCTTTAAAGCATTACACGGACTTGCCCCCAAATACATTACTGACCTTTTCTCCTTCTCAACCAACAGACACAAGAGAAGTTCACATTCCAACTTCGTTTCCCCCTCAGTGAGAGGTTGCAAACTGAAAAAACACCATGAATTCCTTCTCTCACCAAGCAGCATCATGGGGTAAAGACCTAGAACAATTACTTTCGCCCTCTACTTATGAGGAATTTAGGAAACCTGTTCTTAAAACATCTTGACAACTGATCCACTTATCTCTTTCCTCTCAATAGCGACCTACTGTCCTTTTGATCACTTTTCTCCTCAACAATGAATTTCCAGTCTAATTACTTCTCTTTCTTCTTCCCCTCTTGAAGTCAGTCAATTTGTACCTTTGCTTAATCTTTTGTAAACCGCATAGAACTTCACGGTATTGCGGTATATAAGCTGTTATTATTATTATTTCTCCCAGTATTCACAGTCCTGTATTGTTACGAAATAGCATTAATACGTTTAAGAAATACAGGAGTATGTTTTATTTGTTTGACAAAAGCAAATTAGCCCCTAACTACATGCTGAACAGCTGCTGTTCATGAAATAGTATATAATCAAAGGTAAAAAGATGCCGATTAACATATTAGAGGACTGAATGTGCCCTGCAGTAGAGCATGGAAAGATTAGCTGTTTCCAGGAGGAATAGTTTTTGGCCGGTCCTGGTTTTGAACTTGCTTCCCAAAGCATTCTGGTAGCTGTAGTCTCTGAATCTACACATTGAAATCGGTGCTGCCGTTTCCATCATACAACAGTGTTGGGATTTTGGAAATCCAGGTACGACTGGCTTAAAATCTCCTTTCTGGAATAGGGCAACTTGGTGCCTCTGATGTGGGCAAACTGGGTGGGCCATTTGGCCTTTATCCGCTGTCGTGTTTCTCTGTTTCTTATGGTGCACGGGGAAAGGCATGTTTCCTCATTGCCAGCTCAGTTCTAAGTGCAATGATACATTGTTTTCATCTCCAGTTTTAGCCAGCACAGCATTTTAGAGAAATCTTGTTAACTGAGAACAACTGGATAGCAAGATGGATTATGGGTGCAAGAGCCTTTCACCTGGGTTGTCGTTGTTCAGTCTATTCACGCTCCGTGCTGAGAGGGGGTCATGTCTGGGGATTGTCTTAGGTAGAATGCACACAGTAGATTTATCAGCACACTTTTTAGCAACTCAGTGTCCACATGCTGAAGGACCATCACAAACAGAGCCGAGTTTCCTACCTGGAGAAAAGGGAAGTCCTGAATCAGCACGAAGGCCAAAGTTTCCCCTTGGCATCAGGAGCAATCTCTTGGGACAGACCTATTGCACATTCATACCTTAAGGCAGCATCCCGCATACTTTCTCAAGCCACGGCACACTGAAGGTAGTGGCCGTGGCTCGAGGCACCTGGAAGTGCGCAGATATCGCCGTGATGAAATCACACGCATGCGTGAAATCATCATGTCGATGTCTGCATGTGTGTGAAGGCCAGATGCCAGGGGGGGGGGGGTGCCAGAAGGGAAGAGGGCCAGAGAGAAGGATAGGTTGTGGCATCCGATTGCCATGAGAGGCACGTCTTGTAGGCAGTCAGCTGGCACCTCTCCTCCCCCCCCCCCCCACCAGTGGACCGCGGCACACCTGAAATCTCAGGAGACACACGTGTGCCTTAGCACACAGTTTGAGATTCACTGCCTTAAGGAGGACCTAATTTTAAGGAGACTCTTCACTGTTGTTTCCTAGAGAGACAATGATTGTATGATATTTCGACCATTGCAAGATTTTGGAAGCTCACCCTGACATTTCAGTGACTTGTGAGTGCTTTCATCAGACCAGCCCAAGAGACTTCACAGTGCCTGAGATTTTCACACCTCATTGGATTCTTCTTCAGGCAGACAGATTATTTGATTTCTTAATTGTTCTGGAGAAAACACTGTCTGTCTTCCTAGGTTTCGAACCGCTGGTGAGAGCTTTTAAAATGTAAGATGCAGTCCTTAAAAGTTGAGTTAACCTTGCTGATCTGAAGGAAGCGTGTTTTGCATGTGAAGCACAATCTGGCGGATCATATTTTTCACTAGCAGCATTTAAATTTGTCCTCCGATATTACCCTTTCTTCATTCCATCTGCTTCCAAAACTCATTCATGTGGCAAGACATGGCCAGAGGTTTACTTAAGATCATACAAATAAGCTGCTTAAATCTGTATGAAAAGTGGGAAATGAAAAAGCCCATTGCAGCTTTGCCCTCTTCAAGGATACTTTGTCATGTGATCAGCACATCAGGCTAATTGTTTAAACGGCTGCCTAGTTTCCGGGGCATTAGTGCCTACCATGGAATTTGGACCAGCGGAAAAGTGCATGCCATGATTTCATGAGGCATATTTTGCTGGTGGGCGTGCGATGGGGTGGAGTTTGGGCAGAGCACAGAGATATGCATGTAAATCATCAAATTCTATTATTTGTGCTAACATCCAGGCCTGAGCATTTCTGCAAACCATAGAGCTGGTAGTATTATAGAATTATATAACGAAAAGCCTAAGAATAGGCTTAAAACGGACACCTTAAACAGCATTTAAACGGGGTGCCATCTTAGTGCTGTTCACATGAGCGGACGGGGCCAGTTGCCCTGATTTTCTGGAATTCGGAATGTTTTTACGCAAGCTCTGGGAAGAAGCAGGATTACATCAACGCCTCTCTTGTGAAAAGTAGCTGGCTGGTCCCCCTAAATCAGCAGTGCCGCTACCCGGTGCTCAGTGGCGTAGTGAGGGTGTCAGACGCCCGGGGCGATGATGCTCCTCCCCCGGCCTTGTCTCCGTCCACTCGCTCCTTCCACGATTCCCCCTGCCGCACGCGCACCTCCCTTCAAGTTTTATTAAAATGTGTTATACAGCCTAATCAAATTTCAAGGCGGTTGACAAAAGTAGAATGCATCAAAAAGAAATAAACATGATAAAATGTCCAGTGATAGCTGCCCATAGGAATCTAATGGGCTGCAAGGCATTTCCTTAGTAAAAGGACCCCTTCATTTTTTCAACACCACTGAATTCAGGGTCATTCTCTCCCTCAGTCCCAGGGACTTGACAATTGCACATGCACCGGAGCACATGCCCTTGGGGGACATTTTGGGAAGTCAGTGCGATTTCCGTACACTAGTAAGCAGTGGCGTTGGAAAGGTGAGCGGCCCCGGGGCGGTGGTGCCCCTCCCTCACCCCCTTCTCTTTCCCTGGCGTGAGCAGCAGGCCCATGTCGGTGTCGGCTTGCCCTTTGACATCAGTTTGTATTAATTAGCTAATTTTTATTATTGATATTTTGATTGCACTTTTCTTTTTTCTTTCCTTTTCTGTTCTTGAATGGAGTTCTTTTTCTAATGGTTTTGAAATATATACAGTGTTCCCCCACGAATTCGCGGTCTGCTCTGATTGCCTCTTCCTGTAGTAAAGTCAGGCTACACCAATCAGGAGCTGCGTGTCAAAGCAGCTCCTGATTGGTGTAGCCCAACTTTACTACAGGAAGAGGCGGTCGTAGCAGACCGTGAGTGATTTTCTCTACCTGCCGGCGCTCCAGCTGCCCCCTCCTGCCACCCCAGCTGCCCTCTCCTGCCTTCCCTGCCTTTTGACAGGCGAAAAAACGAATTCATAGTTTTTTGAAATTCGTGGGGGTTCTTGCAACGGAACCCCCTTGAATTTTGGGGGAGTACTGTATTGTAAACCGCTTGGATCCTTTTTTTTGGCTAGAATGCAGTATATAAAGTGTTGTTTTAAAAAAAATATATGTTTATTGAAAGTGAAAAGGGAGCGGGATGTGAGACGTACAGTCAACTATGGGTCTCTCCCACTGGGCTTTCTGTATATAAAGTTTTTAATAAACATAAACGTAAACTTCCTAGGCGCAGGTCCCGGAAGTGACATCAAAGAGAGTGCTGATGCCGACATGGACAGAACCTCGTGCCGGGAAATTAATAAAGGGAAAGGGAAGGCAAGGGGCACATATGCATGGCAAGGAGAGGAGGAAGGCTGCTCCGCCCTTAGGAAGACCGTGCCTGGGGCGGACTGCAGCCCCTCCCCCCGCACTTCCCTTACTACGCCACTGCTAGTAAGTGTCAGCCCTGCCTTAACTTGCTGACCTTACCAATGTCAGCAAAGGCCTATCGGAGATCATATCATTCATGACTGACCTTAGGGAATGTCATTGTAAACAGCCTTAGCCAGCTTGAATGAAATCAATGCTTAGAGGACCTGGCAGTAAAGAGCTGCGAAGAGGTGTTAAGATGTGCTAAGATGTGTTAATGTCTGATGCTTAGGATTTACAGCTTAGGATGTACAATGGGTCCAGGTGCACAGATAGTTAAGGTAATCAGAAACCAGTGTCAGAGGCATACTGGAAATGACATTTGACTCCAGTCTATTCTTCTCCGGTCTCGCACACCTCACTCACCTTCCTTATCAACGAAACTAACCATTGTTTCAAACAGTTTACAAAAGATTGGGATACTTAACTTCAATAGATTCTATTTTTTAGAATAAGACTCTAATCTATAAAAAGCCCCCTCTCAACATCACCCCCCCCCCCTTTTGCACTCCCTGGAACACCACGCTTCTCTGTCTCAACATCACCCCTTTCCTGTCTCTCTTTCCCTTGGATTCTTTCTTTGTCTGTTCTCTCTCATTCACAAGAGTCAGAAACAGTTTCTATATTTGTAAAACGTATCCCTTAATTGTAATGCTTAATTGTAATCTTTATGAATCTTGCTTTTCTGTAATATTAAGCTTTTTTTTCTGCACAATATATGTATATTCTTTATGCAAGCACTCTTAGCTGTCTTTGTCAGTAATTTTACTTCCTAATGAATCTTCTGCCAGGGTATTGAACCTGGTAGATTGTAAGGCCGCCTCAACATTACCTCTCCAAACCTTACATTTTTTGGGGCTAAACCTTACAGTAAGATCCACCCAATCCCTGCCTGCATAAAAGTATCTCTCGTCTATGTTTCTGTATTGATCTTGATATGCCACCAATAGCGAACGTATTAGCGTGGTTTACACCTGAAATCCTACATTTATGCAGATGACATCACAATCATCATCCCTATTACCTCACTGTCACAAGAGACAGTACAACACATCTCAACTGTCCTCACTATGGTTGAAAATTGGACCACTCGCTTCAAACTGAAACTAAACCCAGATAGAACCAAATTTTTCCTTGCAAGTCCCAACCACAAACTTACGACCACCACCCTGCAACTGAACGGTCTAACATATCCAATCAATCCCACCATTAAAATTCTCGGAGTCATCCTGGACCGCTGCCTCACCTTTGAAGATCATACCAATATTCAGGTCAAAAAATGTTTTTCCACCCTTTGGAAACTCTGTTCTATCAAACACTACTTTGATTTCTCCGCCTTCAGTTTGCTGGTCCATTCCCTAATCTTAAGCACCTTGGATTATTGCAACATCATATATTTGGGTTCCTACAAGAAAACCATTAAACATCTTAGACTTATTCAGAACACCGTCGTCCACCTCATCTATGGCCTCAAAAAGTCTGACCATGTTAGCCCCTTCTACAGAAAACTTCATTGGCTTCCAATTGAAGCAAGGATCATCTTCAAATTTGCCTGCCTCTGCTTTAAAACCTTGACTAGATCATCCCCGATATACCTGTCACGTCACTTTGTGTTCCCAGGCTCTAACCGAACACTCAATGCCCACCTGTTTGCCTTCCCCTCGCCAAAGGGATGTATTTACAAAAGATTCCTGGACAAAACCCTCTCTTTTCAAGCTGGCAAATGGAATGATTGCGTTACCACACTCATCTCTCTTGCCCCATCCTACCTATCCTTCAGAAAATCTCTCAAAGCTTACCTCTTTGATAAATTTCTCTAACCCCATCCTTCCTTCCTTTCCTCTCCTTCCTCACCTATATACCTCTTCTTCCCCGGATCTTACTATCCTCATACTGCACTCCCTTGTAACTATATATATTCCTTTCTCTCCTCTCTTCATCCTTCCAAAGTATTTTAGATCAATGTAGTCTTGTTAGAATGTTTATTTCTTATTTTTCCTCTATCTCTATTTTTCACTTCTTTGTTATTCTCCAGGTACTTTAGTTAGATTGTGAGCCTTCGGGACAGTAAGGGAATTTCTAAGTACCTATCTTACTTTTTAATTTTAATTGTTACTGTTACTGGTTACTTTACCCTGGTTAATCTGACTCTGCATTTTCGCTGTAAATGTACAGTCTCTTCTCCTGTAAACCGCTCTGAACTGTTTTGTGGTATTGCGGTATACAAAAATAAAGTTATTATTATTATTATTATTATTACACAAAGTAAGAAAAGAACACCAAGTTCCTGATAGAAAGAGAAATGTGAGATGAGAAAAGTAGATTTAAAAAAAAACTATGTTGGCTAATCATCTTTCCTCCTCCGGAATCACAACCCAAATGAATCTTTATTGCCGTTTTAAATTTCACATAAGAGGCTTCGGCGTAAATAGAGGCAAACAATTCCATAATGTTGGAGCCATCGAGAAAAAAGCCAACTGTCTGGTAAATTCTAATATTTGTGACTTGCACAAACCTAAACAGGCTCTAGGCAACTTGAAGAAGGAAAAGGGTAGATTGGGCAAAGAGGGAATTGTAGCCTAGAACATGTAACCGAAGGAAGAACCAAATGAAAATCATGCAAGGCGTGTAAAATCAGGTACAGGGGTGTGGGGAAGAGGAGCAGGGGCTAGGGGGGATGCGGTGCCTGGCTGCAGGACATCCTGTGGAAGGGTCCCATTGCAATACTGAATTGGTACCAGGGAAGTTGATAAAATAGTAGAGATGATGGTCGCCATACATGAAGAAGGACACGGTACTACTCGAAAGGGTCCCGAGAAGAGCGACTAAAATGGTTAAGGGGCTGGAGGAGTTGCCATACAGTGAGAGATTAGAGAAACTGGGCCTCTTCTCCCTTGAAAAGAGGAGATTGAGAGGGGACATGATCGAAACATTCAAGATAATGAAGGGAATAGACTTGGTAGATAGACAGATTGTTCATCCTCTCCAAGGTAGGGAGAACGAGAGGGCACTCTCTAAATTTAAAACGGGACAGATTCTGTACAAACATAAGGAAGTTTTTCTTCACCCAGAGAGTGGTGGAAATCTGGAACGCTCTTCCGCAGGCTGTTATAGGGGAAAACACCCTCCAGGGATTCAAGACGAGGTTGGACAAGTTCCTGCTGAACTAGAACGTACGTAGGTAGGGTTGATCTCAGTTAGGGCTCTGGTCTTTGATCTGCATGCCGCCACAGGAGCGGACTGCTGGGTGCGATGGACTACTGGTCTGACTCAGCAGTGGCAATTCTTATGGTCTTATGTTCTCCTGCAAGGAAGACCGATAGTGTTCTGAATAATTTTTAGACACTTCAGTCTGTAAGAAGCTATTCCTGGATAAACTGTTAAAATGATCTTTATGGAAAATAAACATCAAATGAAGAGAAGTGTGTTGGGCAGATTTGAGAATAAAAGGCTTAATACTTCAAATTGGCCTAAAAACTTGAAAGCCCCTGAGATCGGAGCTGAAAAAGATCATTTATAATCGATCTGGACACTGAGATGTCTAAAGGCGTCAACCAGAGTGCGTGGAACATCCTGAAGCACAGGAGTAAGAGACGGTCTAGTTGAATAACCAGTGATTCATCTAGCAAGGGTGATATTACTGGCTGAAGTGTCGAGCAATCTGCCGATCTAAAGTCACGATGTATCTATACATGTACCTACGTGTTCCAAAAACAGTTCTTAGGACTGAACAGTCATGGAAAGCACAAATCTGGGGATCTGCTACCAGCAAATGGTGTGGCTTAATGAAAATTAGATGGCAACTGATGGGGTGAGCTTTTCCTTCTCCTGGCTTCCCTCTCCTACCTTCAGTCCTGTCCATCAGCCCCGTTTGTGTTTGTGTGTGTGACTGACTTTTATACAGCTTTGCAGCAAGTGACTTGAGCCATGAGTCTGGGTGCGGGTGTGGTCAGCTTATCAGATGTGCCAATTTGGGTAGCATTGCCGTCTACAGCAGAACTCCTGGGATTAGACTACACAATACCAGCCTTCAGTGACACTTCAGTGGGATATTTGTATTAAAGAGCCTCGGAAGCAGCTTTATTCACACTGCGTAGGAGCTGCCCAAACTGCCAGTGATTCTCTTCTCTTGATGCCCTTTGCACCAGAGACCCCCCTCATCTGTAAAATCACATCTCACCCTCCTGTTGCCCCCCCCCCCACACACACCTTTAGTAAATCCTGATGTCTAATGGGTCTAACAATAAAGTTTAATTTGATTATGCCATGCATGGATGGACCTTGATGATTTTTTGCTACCTCTGTCTCGTGGGGTTGGGACAGGAGCAACACTCCGTCGTCGCTCTTGCCCCTTGCCTGCACTGGGTTCAAAATGGCACCAGCAACCCCTAGCAATAATTTCATGGCAGTACCACTAGTGATTAAGCTGCTGCATAGGCTCTCCTTGAGGCCTAGTGGCAGTACCACGAGACTACCACTAGAGGCACTGGTGCCATTTTGAACTCAGTGCCAGCAAGGAACCACAGCTTTGTGGTATGATGCTTCAAGGATGAAAAAAATGTCTTTTTCTTTCCATGAATAATGTGGTTTGTGGTGTTCACTGCATGTCACATGATTTGATTTACCTAGAAAGGTGGTGTTTTGCATGCTTTGAAACTTATTACTATGTGCCTCACATAACTTCTTTTTACAAGTGTTATGGTTATGCAGTGTCTTTTAACACCCGTGAAGGGGTATGATGCACATTAAGAAGTGCACATCAGAATTTTTGGTCTGAGTTTTACTACGAAAGACCTTTATATCTTTCTGCTTCTTTGTATGGACAAACCCATGAAACTGTATCAGTGCAGTTAAATCTCATTAATTCGTATTTCTGCTCATATCACTAAATTAGTGCTGAAAATGCTTTGCTAACAGTTAATGATATATTGAAGATGACAGAGAAACCATTCCTGTTTGGACTGGCATCGTTTTTACAGTTCTACATGCTGACTTGAAAATCTTGCCTGCGCATATCAATGGGGATGTAATCAATGATTTTATTGGCACAACAAACCCTGAGCTTTATGATCCTTGGAGGTTTTACAAGGGTCCGTCTAATAATTCTGGGGAGCTTTACAAAGAGAAGACACTCAGCCTTCAGTCATGTGTTTGCTGCTGTTTCCTACCGTAGAGTGGGGTGGTAGAGAGAGATAGAGAAAGATGGAAGGGAAGATTGAGATGCCAAACCTGGGGGGAGGAAGAGATAAGTACATAAGTAGTCGCCTCCGCCGGGGCAGACCAGAGGTCCATCCTGCCCAGCGGTCCGCTCACGCGGCGGCCCATCAGGCATATTGCCTGAGCAGCGGTCCCTGACTAATTTTATGCCTACCTCTACACTTATCTCTAAACCTTCCACTGCTCTTATCTGTACCCCTCAATCCCTTTGTCCTCCAGGAACCTACCCAGGTCTTCCTTGAAACCCTGTACTGTGCTATTTCCTATCACGGCCTCCGGAAGGGTGTTCCATGTGTCCACCACCCTCTGTGTGAAAAAGAATTTCCTTGCGTTTGTTCTAAACCTGTCCCCCTTCAATTTCATCGAGTGACCCCTTGTTCTTGTGGTTTCTTTCAAATTGAAAAATCTGTCCTTGTCAACCTTTTCGATGCCCCTCAGGATCTTGAAGGTCTCTATCATATCTCCTCTGAGTCTCCGCTTTTGGAAGGGAAGGAGACAGAGATGCCAGGCCATGGGATATGGTGGGATAAGGAAGGAAGGAGAGAAGAGGAGAGACATGCCAGAGTATGAGGGGGAGGAGGGGGGGGAGACAGAGAAAGGAGAGAGAAAAATAGACAGGGGGGTGAAGCTGGAATGAATCATGTAAAAAGAAGAGGGGGGGCACAGGCTGGATCGGAGAGGGTAGACAGTTTATGGAAGGGACAAAGAAAGAGGGCAGATGCCATGTGGGAGGGGGAGAAGGCAGACAGTGGATGGAAGGGGATTGAAAGAGGGCAGATGCTGGATGGAAGGAAGAGAGCGAAGAGGAAATGAGGAAAGCAGTAACCAGAGATGACAAAGGTAGAAAATATATATATATTTTTTGTTGTTGTTGCTTTAGGATAAAGTAGTGTTGGTAAACATTTTTACTTGGAAATATATGTTTGACTAACTTTCAGAGACCAAAACCCCCTTCCTCCCTCAGATCAGGACAGGAAACCATAATTGCAATATACTGTGCTGACCTGAAGAAGGTAGTTTGGGTATCTGAAAACTAATTGAAAAATGTTCTAGTCCAATAAAATGGGATTATTTTATTTTCCATCTTTTATTTTTATTTGTTAATTTGTAAAGTGGTGATTGTTATTTGTCTTTTCTTTTATTTACATCTGCTATGTTTATATTTTGCACAGTATTAGGGGGCATGCATCACTGTTTCTGGGGTTTTACATTGTATGCAGAGTCTGGGGTCTTGACGGTTCAGTTTAATTTCTGTCTACATATTTCTAATTTTAGTTTGTGATTACTTATTCCATTCTGGACAAGGGTGTATCTGTGTTCTGTGTAAATGAAAAAGACATGGTTTCTTGTTAGCATTGACTGTGCAGGATCAATCTGTATTAATCTGGCTGGTTTAGTTTTACAGTGGGTATATTGATGTTCTGCTGCCCACTGCAGTGTTTACACCCTTGTTGTGGACTCATGGATTATTACTAAAAATAACTTTTTCATATAAAGAAGGGGGTGTTAAAAATGATCAGCCCCAAGTGTCAACTATACTAGATATGTCACTGAAAAAATATATAATTAATGTTCAGACAAGAAGAATAGATACAAAAGGCTAGATTCACTGACCTCATGGATCATGTATTTGTTGAGAATCTGTTTTGGCAGCAGGGTAGCTTAGGCTGTTTTCCCCATAGGAGGTGACGGTGTATTGGTATTCTAGATCTCAGTGGGAGAATTATTGAAGTGCTGCCTCTTCACAGACAGGGTGGCTGTCTGAGCTTTTTCAGTTCTGTAATACAATATAATCTTGTTATAACGGACTCGCTTATAACAGAACCTCGCCAATATTGGACGAGGTCCGCTGGTCCTGGCCATGCACCATTATAAACATACAGAAAATCATTGCATATAGCGGACTCGCATATAACGGACTTTCGCATATAACAGACAACCAATTTGGTCCCCAGAGCTGCTTTTAGCTGTAGTTTTGTTTGGCCATAATGGACATGCAGGCTCCGCCTTCAAGGCACGTGGCATGTCAGTGATATAGTATCAAAATGCAGCCCAGAAGAAAATGACAGAGTATTTTTCTTTCCAGTACAGTACGACATAAGGCTTTAGAACATCTTTTAGGGTTCTGGTTTTGCAATCATTGCGTGCCGTACCAATGTTTTGCTGAGTTTTGTTCTTGATGTTGCCCATATGTTTGTGCAGTTACTGTTGTTCATTGATTGAACGTCGTTTCAAGTTGACCTAAATAAAGTTTTTTTAAAAATGCAACTCTGGATATAATGGACCGTTTTTCCAGGTCCCTTGAAGTCCGTTATGACGAGATTATACTGTAGAATGACTAGCTTGATCTATAGGTTCCAAGTGTGTTTTTGCAGGAGACTGTGGCCATTAGCTTAAGAATTTGCTCCTTCTCAGTGCAGTGGAGCTTTGTGGTATCTTCTCATTTTGAGGTGAGCTCTCCACACCTTCAAGTTCAACAAAATGTAAGACAGTTTCTTTTTTGGTGGTGGGCGGGGAGGGAGGATATTGGGCACCCACAATAATTTTGAAAAGTTGGCTCCTATGCGTGGGGACCCAGGGGAGGTTCAGGTGTGGGACTGGAGAGAGACTGCGGTGGGGGGGGGGGGGGTGAGACTAGGTGAAGGCAAGAGTGGGCAGGGCATTTTGGGCAGAGCAGGGACAGAGGCATGGGCGGGATCCATCACTTGTTCTCTTTTTTTTTTTAGTTTACAAATATGCTAACCCTACCTCTTCCTAGTCCCAGCCAGGTGATGCAGATTGCCTGATTGGTCCACTGAAGATGCATTCTGGCTTGATTGGTTATCAGAAATGCATCTTCTCCGATTGGCTCCCTACTCATCTTTAAACCCCAAGGCTCTCATTCTGCCTAGCTCTCAGATAGGTCTTATTCGCTAACCCCTGAGTGCTGAACTTCTCCTACTGATCTTCACACTTGCA
The DNA here is from genome assembly GCF_902459505.1 of Geotrypetes seraphini. NCBI lineage: Eukaryota > Metazoa > Chordata > Amphibia > Gymnophiona > Dermophiidae > Geotrypetes > Geotrypetes seraphini. The sequence goes on from NC_047091.1 coordinate 23,955,395, forward strand.
GGTCTTCTGCGTTTGAGCCTGATCTTAGCCTCTTCCTGATCACCCTTCTGCTTACTGTCTTAGTATTGCTTTTGTACTTCAAGAATGCCCTGTTGTTCTCACCTCTTGTGTTCCTGTGTCCCACCCATCTCCTTTTTCTTTCCATCTGGTGACCAGGGTCTCTGTTGGAAAAGCCTAATGCTCGCAACCCAAATCCTGGCAGCCTCCAAACACTAGAGGGCTCAACCCAAAGGGAACGTGGGCTGTTAAAAGTGAAAATGCATAACCTCGACCTAGGGTCCCTGTGTTCCTCGTGGTGGTTGACCTGACTGTGATCAACTAGGCCGACAGAAGAACACCTCGCCTTGAAATATAAGCAGAACAACAAGAAAAGGCAAGGGAGGTGTGTTCAACCAATGATAAAGTCTTTATTAAAAACATTAGTCCCAACAAGGATCCCAGTTTTGGCGTATAGAAGACGCCTTCTTCAGGGGACACTGCAGAAATGGCGCTGTAATGAAAACACTTCTGCAGTGAAAGTGCACTGTTCGTGAAACTGTAAAAACGAAACTGGGATCTTTATTGGGACTAATGGTTGTTATATAGACTTTATCATTGGTTGAAAAGACACCTCCCTTGCCTTTTCATGTTGCTCTTCTTTTTGACCTAAGTTACTATGTAAGTTTCTATAAATGGGGTGGAATTCGAGGTGGATCCGAGGCAGGGCCTGAAGTAATGCAGATTGAAATGAGTTTATGGGTTCAAGTTTGAATGCAGACATAGTAATAATAACTTCAGCACATGAATTTATATGGCGCAGTCAGTGCTCAGATTTGAATGGATATTGTCACTGAAAATACACATAAAGATGTCTATCCTGTGAATATTTGCCTTTTTTTGTTGTTCTATAAATTGGTGCCTTGAGGTAGGCACCACTTACATGCATCAAAGGTATCATTAATTGACTGGGTGTTATTCGATACCGCAGCACCTGAGTGCCACAGGGCTTAACTACAAGGAGGGCTTACAGAGAGGGTTGGACAGGCCATGGGCGAGTCTCACAGTTACACACGTAGTTTATATAAAACAAAAACTATGGGCATACTTAGGCCTGCCGTTGACATGGCGTAAGAGGACAGGCCTAAACATGGCACACCAAGACTGACTTACACCGGTATTCTATAATGGAATTTTGGCATCAAGGCATTGAGACATCAAAACTCAGCTGCCAATTTATACAACTGGTCTTCACATCTTTATCGTGGATTTTTTTTTTTTTTGGGGGGGGGGTTCATTGATTCACCACTCAGGCCACTCCTGGATTTCACCCTTTGCCTCTGCATTTCTCTTCAGGAGATCCCAAAGGCTGCTCTTTGCATATCTCCAAAGAATCTCCATTTTCCATTTCTCCTTTCCCTATAACGATTTGAAAACCCTTTTCAAAAGCAAGTTGGCCGGATCCTTCAACCGTTTCTCTCACTGCCAACCATCTGGGATTAGTCTGTTAAGTAGGAAAACAGTGTCACACTTCATTTCACCATCTCAGTAAAATCATCTTTTATTTTCTGGTGGTGTCAAGGCTGCAGGATTTTTTTTCCCCTGGCTTGATTACTTCTCGTTCCTCTTGGGAATATAATTTATTATCATAACAGTACAGCATATATATATATTTGCATTGTGTTTTGAAGGAGGATTTCCAGATACAGTGTATTCTGGCTATTTGCTGGGGTTAGGTTCCTGGAAAGGTACGTGAATACTGAAAAAGCAAATACAGAACCATTAATCCTATGAGAAGGGAGGTGAGGGGTTAGGTCCTGTGAGACCTTGTTCGCTGTATACTGTTGCTTCCTAACACCATAAACTCATCATTTCATGTACCTTTCTTGTAAATAATAGCTTGTTATTACATTCTGCATTTTATACATGTATTTTATACCCAGTTTTGTTAGTCAAATGGTCTTTTGTACAATTCTGGAGGCCGTACTTTCAAAAAGATATAAAAAGGATGGAGTTGGTCCAGAGGAAGGCTACTAAAATAGTGTGTGGTCTTCATCATGAGGCGTATGGGGACAGACTTAAAGATCTCAGGCGGGAAAGGAGAGATATGATAGAGACGTTTAAATAAATAAATATGTCAAAATGTTGCCAGCCAGTGGAAGGGACGCACCTGAAAGAGAGAACCTTTAAACAAATATATTGCAGCGGAAAAGCTGTGACCGGAACAACTATCCTCTCTGGATTTTGGAGTTACATCATGAAGTTTTCACATCCCGCAGCTAAGTAGAAGTTCTTCTCCTTTGTTTTTGGTGGGCTTTGGCCCGATTAGAGAGTAACCAATAGTCTGTGGAGTTTTTTATGCCGATGAGAAGTTTATAAATAACCAGCTTATAATCAGTATTGATTGCTGTCAAAGAAACCAGTGTTGAGGCTTTTTCTCCACAATTTATTTGTTTAAAGGTTCTCTCTTTCAGGTGCGTAACATTTTGACATTTATTTAATTATTTTGTTACTAATTATTGGTTTTTTAGAGACGTTTAAATACCTACGTGCTGTAAATACACATGAGTGAAGTTTTCATTTGAAAGGAAAATCTGCAATGAGAGGGCATAGGATGAAGTTAAGAGGTGATAGGCTTCGGAGTAATCTAAGGAAATATTTTTTTACAGAAAGAGTGGTAGATGCGTGGTACAGTCTCCCAGAAGTGGTGGTGGAGACAGAGACTGTGTCTGATTTCAAGAAAGCATGGGATAGTCACTTGGGATCTCTTAGAGAGAGGAAGAGATAATGGTTACTGCGGATGGGCAGACTGGATGGGCCATTTGGTCTTTATCTGCCATCATGTTTCTGTGTTTCTATCTTCATCCTCATGGGAATGCACTGCGCATGGCTATGTATCAGCAAAAATGCCCATGTATAGCGAAAATTGGTTACACGTTATTTTGCATGAAAGCGAACACGTGAAAGCGGAACACGTAGAGAACACACTTCAAATGCCTTAAGGGGGATCTTTTTACTTGTCTTTCTCGGTGCTAGAAACAACATGATAAGATGGTCATTATAGAGACAGATTCAATAAACGACCTTCAAATTTCGCTGCCAGGAAAATTCTGCACTAGGTGCTACTCCATAAAGAGTTTTTCCAGACCTAGTGCCCTTGATAGAATAATGCTTAGCTTTGGCTGTGAGGATTTATGCCTGCTGAAACCTGGTGTAATTGGGCTCAGAACCCTGGCATTCTATAACCATGCACCCTAACTTTTTAGAATGGCCCTTCTTTAGCCACACAGCCATTTTGGGTTGCATACGAAACACTTTAGGTGCAAAGGGCCTGATTCTATTTATAGTGCCAAAACAATCGGTACCGACTAGAATGGCACTAAGCGTGATTCAATGAAAGGCATGGGCCATATATAGACTCTTGATTAGCGACCCACTTTCAAATGAAAGTGTTTAAGCTGATAATTCGGTTACTCTAAGCCTCTCTCTTACCACAGTCGCACCATGATACTGTTACTAGCAACCTTTCATCCTCTTGGACCAAGTTCACGATCATCTCACTCACTAAGAGAGATATTTTACCGAAATGCATGCATCTCACCAAATGTTCATTAGTTCCCATCCAGCTGGTTTAAAATTCCTCAACATGCCTTATCCCCATTTCTTTTCCACTTGATTTCATTATTCCTCTCTACTGGTTCGGTCTACTGGTTGGAAGAAAGCATTAGTGCGACATCTCCTTAAAGGCTCGTCTCTGGACCCCCATGACCCAGCGAACTATCGCCCTATTTCCAACCTCCTTATCGCTACAAAGACCACAGGAAAAAAATTGTATTTGACCAGCTCCTTTCTTTTGTTCAACAAAAACAGTTCCTACACCTGAAATGGTCAGGTTTTCATTCACATCACATCATGGAAACAACATGTACTGATCTACGCTCGATTCATAAGAAAGAGGAAATTGCTGTTTTAGTATCTCTTGATCTCTTGGCTGTGTTTGACTTACCGTAGTTGATCATAGTCTCTTGCTTTCTTCCTTTGCTTCGCTAGGACTTTCAGGTACTGTTTGGGGTTAGTTATGTTCATATTTATCTGAAAAGTCTTTTCAAGTCTCCACCCCAGAGTCCACTTCTCAAGAGGTGTCTTTGTACTGTAGGGTCTGTCCTACCTCCATTGCTCTTCAACATCTTTCTCAATCCTTTGGCCACCGTTATTCAAGATCACAACATTCATTTCTTTTTTTTTTTATGCTAACGACATCCTCTTGATTTTCTGAACCTCCCCCTTTACCCCTGAATCACAATATTACAGGACACACTGATTGCGCTAGCAGAGTGGCTGGTTAGAACATAAGAATAGTCGTACTGGGTCAGACCAATGGTCCATCAAACTCAGTAGCCCGTTCTCACGGTGGCCAATCCAGGTCACTAGTACCTAGTTCAACACAAGTTTATTTTAAATCTGTCCGACACCACTGCTTGTTGGATAACTGGCCGTTTAAGCCAACCCCAAATCCTATGAAATCTGTTCAATCTTCCTATCACACCAGTAGAGTCGTTCTGGTATCTTGGTATTATCATCGATTCCAAACTTTGCTTTGATAGACTTCCTCAGTTGTTAAGAAAGATTATTGGCTATGTTGTCTTTGTTCCATCTATCATTTTCTTGACTTCAAACTATGCAAACTTTAATTCACACTTTCATTATCTCCCATTTGAACTACTGTAATTCAGAAAATAATAGTAGTAGTCTATCCAGGCCTCCCACAGTTTCAGCTTCAGCGACTACAAATCCTCCAGAATTCTGCCAAAAGAATGCTTAACGCAAAACTATTTGATTCTCTCATGCCCCTAGTTTCACAATTGCGCTAGCTCCCAATTTATATTAAGAACATAAGAATTGCCGCTGCTGGATCAGACCAGTGGTCCATCGTGCCACTAGCAGTCCGCTCACGTGGAGGCCCCCAGGTCAAAGACCAGTGCCCTAACTGAGACTAGCCCTACCTGCGTACATTCCGGTTCAGCAGGAACTTGTCTAACTTTGTCTTCAATCCCTGGAGGGTGTTTTCCCCTATGACATACTCCGGAAGAGCGTTCCAGTTTTCTACCACTATGGTTCAGTTCTCCTCCTCGCTTATAAAGCCCTTAATTCTAGCCATGCTGCATACTTGGCTTCCCAGTCTTGGTCGGTTAATTCTTCCTTCTCGAAGACTAGCTCATTAGGAGTCAACTCGAAATGCTGCCTTTTTCTTCCTCACACCCAGTCTTGGGAATAAATTGACCGTAGATTTCGAATCCACCTCTTCTGTTCCAGCTTTTCAAAAGAAACTAAAATCGCCCAACATAATTACAGCTAGTCTTTAATCTAGAACCTGATGGTATCTCGTTCCTCACAGCACTCAATGTTCTCTTTTTGTTTTCATTATGTGTGAATATTTCTTTCCTGTTGCGTAATGTAGTTTCACTTCCAATAATTGGGATTTTAGATTGTTAACCGTTTCTAGTTTTGTTTTAGTTTATTATCATTTCTAGCCTGCCTTTATCCAAGGTGGGTTATAAAATGTACATTCATAATAAATCAAATAGACATACATGCACAACGATTAACAAAACAACTTGCCCATAACAATTAAATATAGGTCTTCTTTCCTATTCATGGGATTAGGAGCACAGTTCCCATGGGAATATTGAATCTAAGGGTTTTTATTCCAGCCATTGTAACGGCAGCTCTATATGGCTGAAGGTGACTTTCAGTTTTTATATGTGTATCCCTGATTCCAAAGGTGTGTCACAGTTGACTCCAATGGACCCCCTGAAGCAGGCGTTTCACATCGAAACATGGCCCGTATCAGGTTCAATGATAATAAATACCACTGGATTTTCCCATATCTGGATGGCCTATGTTCTTTTCCTTGTAGGCTTATGCCCACATCACCCCTCTGCTTTGAAAACCCCATTGGCTCCCCATCTCACATTGGATCACTTACAAACCACTCCTCCTCACCTTTAAAGCCAAATTTTCAAAGTCTCTGGCTTTCATAGATAAACTTAGAATTCCTTACTCCTCTTCTAGATCTTTACGATCTACTTCACAAATCCTTCTTGTAATCCCCTCTGTACGAGAAATATTTTATGACACCACTCGGAAATCAATCTTATCTGTCGTGGCCCCGACACTCTGGACGCAATGCCCAATGAACTCAGATATGAGTCGTCCCTAACATCATTCAAATCCAAACTTAAAATCTTCCTATTCCACGACGCCTTCAATATGGATTAGCTCCTTCCTACCGAATGATGCAAACTAGATGCTTTCCATCCCCCTAACTTTTTCCTCTTACATTTTATTGTGAAACAGAGCTTTTGAAAAATAATCGCGATGGACGGTATAAAAAAAATTAGTAAACTTGGAAACTTATACTTGCACAAGACTGAACACTAAGTTGGTGTGGCACCCTGCCAGGTTCTTTACCCAAGTGCCCCACCTGTGGTAATGCATCCTGCATGTGTCCATGTAGGCCCAACTCTACTGCATGGTCACTGTTTCCAGTAGTACGGCTAAGTTTACACGAAATGAGTACAAGCGGCAAAGCTGCTTCCTCTAGCAAAATGAACGCCCGGGCCTCCTCCTCTCTGTGGGCAGCACTGAAAGTGCATTCAGCTTAGGCACAACACAATTAACCTGTGTGGAATTTCCGTAGGGGATTTAGCACTTGACATCCGTGATTCTGGGTGGCATTGGCAAATTTTCATCACACTGCTTGCACCTAATGGAACAGAGAAAATGGAATAACGTTAATACCTTTCCTTTCAGTCCCAAAGCCCTAGAGGAAATTCTCCCTCTAATGAGGTTTATGTATCAGCTGGCATTGCTACACCTGCATTTTCCATCTCTGGGACGAGGTCTTCATAGAAAGCCACACTTTAATGTTATAACATCTGGCAGGATCATGATGATTACCTTGAAGTAGTACAGTTAACAAAATGTACACGGGGCGTGGAAACTATAGGACGGGAGAGAGATGTTAAGATCTTCAAAAATGCAAAAAAAAAAAAGGCAGAAAACGATGCTTTAAAATTTTTTTTTCTTCCCAAAGGCCTTAACTGAAAATTGTGGGAAATTTGAGAAAACTGAAAAGAGAGAACTCAGAGTTTCTCTTTACCCCCCCCCCCCCCACCTCACCCTCCCTAAAATCTAGAAACCGTTGACTACAGGAAATTTGCTTTAATTTGAGATAGTAATAGAGGAGAAAAGGAATTTTGAAAGTAGCAAACACCTTTCAGTAGTTTCTTCAAGTTACCTTTTGGTTCTTATTTTCACATCCATTCCCTAATTTCAGCTGATCAAAGAGGAAATAATGACTTGGATGCTTATTGTGTACAGACAACATGTGTGTGTTAAATGACATTGGCTCGGGCTTGAGTCCTAGCGACATGATGAGTTAAAGATCCAGAAAGAAGTCAGTCACGTGCTAGTCCGACCAGGTCCTCCAGCATTATCCCTATAGTAATTGTCATGTCCAGCCATCTGATTGCAGGTCACCCTCTTTGCCTGGTTCCTTCGATCTTCCCAAACAAGATGTCCTTCTGCCAAAATAAGATAGTCGAAACTTCATCATATGGGCTTTGAGGGAGAGAAACAATATGTATCTTTATCAAATAAACACCCAGAATGTGTACAAATGCACATGCATAAACTTTACATCACAATGCTGTCCCTGAAAATACCTATGTGGAGCAAGTGTGTAAAAACGTGGAACCCTGACCACATCGGATAACATATAAATATCCATAATTAATAACACAGACCAAATAACACGTTCATAAAACTGATTATCCAATACATTTCTTCAATACATTCAATCAATATATTCAATCAATAAATTCCCATTTTTGAGATGCCACTGATAGCTGAAAATTACTTTGATGGACTTTGAAATGTGTTGGAGTGTTTCCACCAGAGGGATATGGTTTTACTCTTCCATATGGATGCTTCAAAATTGACTAATTAATTATGTGCCACATTTTTTATTAAAGGCAACCTATAGCTATCAGACAGAAAAGGGCTCAATTAGCGATAGTGATCAAAATATGATCAAGTTTGAGTGAAGATATTAAGGAAATCTACTGCAACAACATTTAACTTTCAAAAGAGCAAAAATAAGGAACATGTTTTTAAAAAAGGCTAAAAGGTACTGCTACAAAGATTAGGAGTTTAAATCAGGCATGGATGTGGTTTACAGAAAAAATGGAAGCCCAGACTAGATATATTCTACATATTAAAAAAAAAAAAAAAGGTGGAAGAAAGGCCAAATGATGGCCAACATGGTTACAAGGTGATGTAAAACAGCCAAAAAGAATCTTTTAAAAATGGAAAATGGATCTGAATGATGAAAAACAGGAAGCAGCATAAACACTAGTAAGTTAGAGGCAAAACAGTGAAAACGTTTTCAAATACACTAGAAGCAGAAAGCATGTGAGGGAGACAGTTTGATTATTATATCATAAAGGAGTAAAAGGAGGACTCCGGGAGGACAAGGCTGTGATGGAGAGACTAAATTAATTCTTTGCTTCAGTCTTTACTGAGGAGGATGCAAGGGAGCTTACCCATGCCTGAAATGGTATTTCAGGATGACAATATGGAGGAATTGAAACAAATCTCTGTGAACCTGGAAGATTTTAAAAGTCAGATCAACAAGTTAGAGAGCAATAAATGATCTGAAATGGATGATAGACATCTCAGAGTACTGAGAGAACTCTACATCTACTAAGAGTAGGTCCCATATTTCATTTTTATTTGTAATTTAAAACATAGGCCATATAATGCCAGATTTTAAAAAGGGTTCCAGGGGCAAATCAAGAAACTACGGACCAGTAAGCCTGACATCAGTGCTAGGCAAAATGGTAGAAACTGTTATAAAGAAAAGAATTACTGAACACATAGACAGACACGATTCAATGAGAAAAAGTCAACATGGATTCATCCAAAGGAAATCTCGCTAATTTGCTTGATTTATTTGAAGATGTGAATAAAGGTGAGCTGGTTGATGTAGTAGTGTATCTAGATTTTCAGAAAGCTCTTGACAAAGTTCCTCAAGAGAGGCTCCTGAGAACATTAAAAAGAGATGGGATAGGAGGCAATATTCTGTTGTGGATTAGGAATTGGTTGAAGATAGAAAACAGGGAATAGGTTTAAATGGGCAATTCTCTCAATGGAAGAAGGTAAATAGTGGAGTGCCACAGGGATCTGTACTGGAACTGGTGCTATTTAGTATATTTATAAATGATCTGGAATAAAACGAGTGAGGTGATCAAACTTCTAGATCTCGGGACTATAAGAAATTGCCGGAATACTTTAGGAAATTGAAAGACTGAGCATCCAAATGGCAGACAAAATGTAATGTGGACAAGGCAGTGGCGTACCTAGGGTATGTGGCACCCGGGGCCCATCATTTTTTGACCCCCCCCCCCCCCCATGTAAAAAAATTTTTTTTTTTTTTTTTTTTTTTTGCAATAACCATGAAATGGAATAAATGGTCAGAATAGAAACAGGCAGTGAAAATTTTCTTTTATTGAACCTCATATATGTAACCATTATTCCAAACATGACCATAGACAGATGCTGCACAATGCAACCGCAAATAAACAAAACAATTCAAAAATCTTTCGCAATCATGAGAAACCTGAGACAAGTCCGAAAATTCTTTGAAAGAACACAATTCCAACTTATAGTACAATCACTAATACTAGGTATATTGGACTACTGTAACATACTCTTCCTTCCATGTCCTGCAACTACGATAAAACAACTCCAAACAATCCAAAATACAGCTTTGAGACTCATCTTCTCATTGAAAAAACATGACCACATCACTGAAGCCTTCATCAACTCACACTGGCTCCCAATCCAAGAAAGAATCCATTTCAAATTCTACTGCATATTATTTAAAACCCTACACGGAGACAGCCCATCATACCTGAACAATCGCCTCATCCAAGCACCCAGTACCAGACACAGAAAAACGCACTCCCCATTCATACCCCCCCCAATCAAAGAAGTAAAAAGAACAAAACTACACGACGGCCTCCTAGCCACTCAAGCCGCAAGACTGGACAACCAGATCTCCAACCTTCTGATGACCACCCCAGAATATAAGACATTCAGAAAAGAAATAAAAACCACACTTTTCAAGAAATTCCTGAAACAGCAATAACAACACGACCTCTAAATGCTCTTAAGATCTACAACTTACCTCTCTAGATAATCATTGTAATTCTGTCCTTTTTAAATTAACCTTTTGTAATCCGCCTTGAACCGCAAGGTAATGGCGGAATAGAAACCCCTAATGTAATGTAATGTAATGTAACATAACATAAATTATGTCTAAATTGTCATGACATTAGAAGTACATATGGAGTAGTTGCAGGTGATGCTTGGGACAGTTCTGATTGTGTTAGTTCGGTTTTATGTGTTTTTTGAATAGAAGGGTTTTTATTTCTTTTTGAAGGTTTTGCAGTCTGTGGTTGATATCAATTGGTTGTAGAGTTGGGGGTCGAGTGTTGCAGCTCGAATGGCTAGGAGGTTGTCGAACAGTTTTTTTCTTTTGACGTTTTTGGTTGGAGGGTGTGTGAATGGTGCACAAGTTCTCCTATGTCTGTTTGAAGTGGATTGAATTATTTAGCTGAAGAAATTAGTTACCCCCCATTCCACACACATTAATTCTCTTCCATTTTTGTTCCCATTATAAAAAACACTGATAAGTTCCCAGAAAAAAAATACATTAAAATAAGAAGTGAAAACAAAGGCCCCTACAGATGAGAACATAACATAAGAATAGCCTAACTGGGTCAGACCAATGGTCCATCATGCCCAGTAGCCCATTCTCATGGTAGCCAATCCAGGACACTAATACCTGGTCAAAACCCAAAGAGTAGCAACATTCCATGCTACCGATCCAGGGCAAGCAGACACTTCCCCCATGTCTTAATAACAGATTATGGACTTTTCCTCCAGGAATTTGTCCAAATCTTTCTTAAAACCAACTACACTATCTGCTTTTACCATAACTTCTGGCCACTTCATTTTTAAGTTTAGATCTTTCCTTTCAAACAGAGACCTTGCTAGATGTCAAATACAGCACAAGGTAACTTCACATGGACTTAGCTGTGCAGGAAATGTGAATCTCCTCATACACCCACCATATAGTGCAAAAATGTGCAAAGGTCTGTTTTTTTCTTTCGATCACTACATAGCCTAATGCCACACAAGCAGCGCTGTTACAAACATATTCTGTAGGTCAATGCTAAGGATAACAAAGTTTCCTTCCTTGGACCAGAAGGAGATAAACCACTGGAAGAGATCCCAAAACAACACCCAAAGACCCACTCAGTGTGTGAATCAGTTGAGTGGAGTGGACTAACTGGGGGGTGGAAATGGGCCCGGAGTTTGCTCAGCAGAATTTCCCAGACCACCTCTTCCTCTCAACACATTGACACGCTGCCACCATCACCACTAGGAACACCTCACTGGGTAGGCCAGCTATGCTATAAACTTTATAAAACACATTATTATATTTTCTTATAAAGCACATATTTTAACTGACCTCTCTGACATCCTCAGCCTTTCCATTCACAAAAATAGAAGGAAGAAAAGTTCCCATTTCCTGCTGTCTCATGTCCCCGGCCTATACAATATTTTTTTTCTGCAGACCCTTCAAAAGTCTGACCAAATCCTCGTTTCACTTGCATTATAAAGTACTGAGGATGCCATCTCTCCCCAATCCCAGGTCCTAAAGTCTAAGACAGTAGCGCAAACTAATGCTGCCAGATACAGGAAAAAAAAATTTTGATTCGATTCAGCCCTATTGAATTGGTTTTTCAATTCGATTTTCCTGCCCAGTTGGGTGATTTTTTTCAAAACTCCTGGTGGGTTTTATAGCTTTTTCACCCCCTTTGGCTTCTCCTAACCACACTGGCGCTGTGGTGTAAATAAAATAAAGAAACAAAAAGGACTTTTCCTCTTTCTGTTAAATCCTAGCTCACGTTTGCAGTCCAACACCAGCTCTGGCAGGATACACATTTCAAATCTGACATGTTATAATCACAAAACAGAAAATAAAATTAATTTTTCTACCTTTTGTTGTCTGGTTATATTTCAAATCTTGTTGGTCCAAGGCTCTGGTTTTCTTCTGATAACTTGCTTGCCAGGGTCTCCTTCTTTCTGCATGCTAACCATCCATCTGCCAACTCTGTCCTCCCTTTCCATTTCCCTTCCCTTCCCAGGAAGTCTGGTATCTTTCCTTTTTTTCATCTCCCTCCACAGATCCACCTTTTCTTAAATACCCTTTCATCCGGCATCTCTCCCTCCTTCCCCACCATCCCAGAGTCCACCATCTCTCCGTTTCTTTTCCTAATTACCCTCCTATCCAGTATCTCTATCCCTCTTCCACACCATCCCTTGTGTCCAATTTCTCTCCCTTTCTGTTCCTTCCCTCCCTAAATCCCATGGTCCATCATCTCTCTCCCTCTCCTCTATTTTCAGACCCATTATTTCTTCCCCCCCTCCAAAGTTTGGCATATGCATGTCTCTTTGAACACCCCCTTCCCTCCGTGTACTTCTAAATCATGGTCCCCCCCCCAAAGGCCTGTCCCCCCTTAAAGGTCTGCCTGTCCCACCTTGAAGGCCTGCACCCCCCTTGAAGGCCTGTCCCTTCCCCTTGTAGGCCTGTCCCCCCCCTTGAAGGCCTGCCTGCCTGTCCCCCCCTTGAAGGTCTGCACCCCCCGAAGGCCTGCACCCCCCCGAAGGCCTGTCCCCCACTTGAAGGCCTGTCCCACCCCCTTGTAGCTTCTCCCCCCCCCCTTGTAGGCCTGTCCCCCCTTGAAGGCCTGCCTGCCTGCCTTTCCCCCCTTGAAGGCCTGTCCCCCCTTGAAGGCCTGCACCCCCTTGAAGGCCTGCACCACCCCCCTCGAAGGCCTGCACTCCCTTGAAGGTCTGCACCCCCCGCGAAGGCCTGTCCCCCACTTGAAGGCTTGTACCACCCCCTTGTAGCTTCTCCCCCCCTTGTAGGCCTGTCCCCCCCCTTGAAGGCCTGCCTGCCTGCCTTTCCCCCCCTTGAAGGCCTGCACCCCCTTGAAGGACTGCACCCCCTCCCCGAAGGCCTGCACTCCCTTGAAGGTCTGCACCCCCCCGAAGGCCTGTCCCCCCCCTTGAAGGCCTGTCCCACCCCCTTGTAGGCCTGTCCCCCCCTTGTAGGCCTGTCCCCCCTTTAAGGCCTGCCTGCCTGCCTTTCCCCCCCTTGAAGGCCTGTCTCCCCCTTGAAGGCCTGCACCCCCCTTGAAGGCCTGCACCCCCCCTTGAAGGCCTGTCCCCCCCCCCTTGTAGGCCTGTCCCCCCCCCTTGAAGGCCTGTCCCCCCCCTTGTAGGCCTGTCCCCCCCCTTGAAGGCCTGCCTGCCTTTCCCCCCTTGAAGGCCTGTCCCCCCCCTTGAAGGCCTGCACCCCCTTGAAGGTCTGCACCCCCCCAAAGGCCTACCCCCCCCCCGAAGGCCTGCACCCCCTGAAGGCCTGCCTGCCCCCCTTGAAGGCCTGCACCCCCCCCCCGAAGGCCTGTCCCCCCTTGAAGGCCTGCCTGCCTGCCTGTCACCCCCTCCCCCTTGAAAGCCTGCTTGCCTGCCCGCCCGCCCCACCCTGAAGGCCTGATGCCCCGACCCACCCCGAAGGACCGCTCGCCCCCCTGGCCTCCCCGCACCACCTATGAACAGCCGCAGCAGGATCGCGAAGTCAGCGTCAGCGATCCCTGCGCTGCTTCCTGCGCCACGGTCCCGCCCCTCCTCTGACGTCAGAGGAGGGGTGGGATCGCGGCGCAGGAAGCAGCGCAGGGATGCTGACACTGACTTCGCGATCCTGCTGCGGGCTGCTTCACAGGTGGTGCAGGAAGGTCAGTGGGGCGAGCGGTCCTTCGGGGGTGGCGGGGGACTGAACGGCAAGGCCGGGAACACCCCCTTAGGGCTGGTACCCGGGGCGGCCCGCCCCCCCCGCCCCCCCTTAGGTACGCCACTGGGACAAGGGCACATTAAGAATCGCCACCTAGGAAAAAAGGGCTAGTTATCATCTTAGATAATAGATTGAAATCTACTTCAGTGGCCAAAAAAGTGAATAGAATGTTATAAATTATTAGGAAAGAAATAGAAAATAAAACAAAGAATACCATAATGCCTCTGCATCTTTCCATGTAAAGAATGACACGGGAACAAATTTTTCCCTGTCACCATGGGAACTCAATTTCCCCGTCCCATCCCTGTGAGTTTTGTCGCTGTCGCTGTCCCATTCCTGTAAGCTCTGCCTTAACCACAGAAGCCTTGGACACTTATGATTTTAAAGTGTTTGAGGCTTGTGCAGATGAGGTCGGAGCTTAGGCATTGGTGGAATGAGGCATTATGACATCACAATCTCAGCTCTAGAATGTTGCTACTTATGATTTTAAAGTGTTTGAGGCTTGTGCAGATGAGGTCGGAGCTTAGGCATTGGTGGAATGAGACATTATGACAGCTGCTTACAAAACAGCCGCCGATCACGTATCAATCATTCAATGGCACTCTTTATGGAATTGCATATATGTGAAAGGTAGAAGCTGGAAATATAGGCCAGGGCTTTGAAGGCCCTTAGGCGTCTCTTTAGTCAGGACAAAGGGTAAGTCAATCACTGCATCGATTGAACCAATTAAGACGATTAAGTTAGGAGGCGGAGGTTGTCTTCCGCTACCTAGTTAACGGTAACATTTATAGAATTTGCTGCTGATTATTTTACTCTTTCTAAAATACTCCATGAATTTACATCTCACTCAGTATTCGGAGTTATTGAACCAATCAGGAATGGCTCCCGGTCAGTTAAATAGTATTAGGCTGGCTAAGTGTTAATTTTCAGGGCGAGATGACCTAAAATCGAAGCAGACAAGCAGACTACTTTGAAACTTGATTTTTGGTTCTCTAGAAACCTCTAGTGGCCTCTCTTCTCTCTTCCCCTTAGTTAGTTTCCTAAGGGGATTAAAAATAGTTTGTTGCCCTTTTAAACTCTCCCTTAAGTTTTCACCTCTGTTTTGCTACTTTTCTAGATTTTCTCAGCCTTGATGTGCTTCCCTAGCTTAACAAACTTAGAAGCTCATTTACGAAAGAGCTTAAAGCATATTAAATAATGCAAGACCCATTATTATTAAATGATCTATGAACCAACTGTGCACTTTAATCTAGGCAAATGAATGGCAGGCCTAAATTAATGTTCTTATGTTCATATATTCTAAGTCGCTAATCACCCAAAATCGGAAACGTCCAAAGTCTATTCTCGAAAAATACATCCCCAATTTTTTTTTTTTTTTTTTGAGAATCGTCTACTTGTGCGTCCAGCCGTTTGATTGTCCAGACCGATAAGTTGTCTATCTTTATACCCCATTCACATCAAAAAAATCATTCAAGTCAAAAATGACTAGAACAAGACCTTTTGGACATAGGAGGGACCAGCAAAGTGATGGACTGGACACCCAGACATGGCAAGAGTAGTGGAGCACCTTCCAGGGCACTGCTGTGAACTTCACAAAAGTGTGCCACATCACAACTCCTTTATAGGTCATGGTGAGTCCCCCCAAAGCACCCCTAAAACCTACTATACCCACCTATCTACCATCCCAATAGCCCTTATGGCTGCAGGTGCCACCTATATGGCAGTACAGTAGGGTTTGGGGGAGTTTTGATTGGTGCACATATTTCACCATGAATGCAGTGGCTACAGTGGCTTCTGGGCCTGGGTCCTCCTCCCTATGGTTCACCAGCCCGCCCACCCCCAGACTACATAAGACACCTCTGTGCAGCTCTACTAGGCTTTCCTATGCCAGGTGCTGATGTTCTGGCAGCAGGTATGTACTTTTTTATTCTGATTTTTATGATGTTGTGGTGGGGGAAGTGTGTGGGGGTCTGTACTTTGTACCTGCAGTGGTTATCTGGTTACTTTGGATACCTTCTGGGCACTTAGACCTGTTTTTAGATCGCTTAAGTCACAACGTATAAGTTCCGTCTTGGAAGTCTCGTTGAACTTTCAATTATCGCTGCAGGACGACAGAGTCTAGCTCAGCCCACATCACGCCCAACTCCCGCCCTAACCACTCCTTCAAAAAGGCCCCTTTTCACCCGGAGCGTACAGCAGCACTGAAAAGGCCTAAGCTGCTTTTAGATACGTCTAAAACCCATTTTGATTATCGCCACTTGGATGACCTGTCTTTTCGATTGTCCAAGGGCCGATTTAGGTGGGTTTTTAGATGTATTTTCGTTTCGATTATGTACCTCTTAGGATGCTAAGTTTGGCTGAAAATAGGGCACAGTTTAAAAGCATAAATGTAGGAACTCAGTGATAGTTTGAGTCATAGAGTCTGGGATCTTTGCCTTGGCCTGGATCCTCACTTCCTGAACCTCACTGTCTGGGCTCCAGCATCTCCCTTTGCAGCCTCAGAACGGATCTCACCTTCTGTCATGGGCTCCTCAAAGCTAAAGACAGGCCGATTCAGCTACAAGCTGATAAAAGGATCAGGAGGTTTTTGATCACACTTTGAATCTCCCCTGCAAGTCATTGAATCCATCTACCTTCAAGTACCAGAGCTATTTTTTGGTCCCTGAAGAGCTCATACTCTAAGTTTGCACCTGAGGGTTAAATGACCACAAGGCGTTGTGGTGGGATTTGAACCGGAGCCTCCTGATTTCTTGACCTGATGCTTTAGCCGCAAGGGCTGCTCCAGCCAGTGGTGTAGCAAGGGCGAGAGGCGCCCCCTCCCCCGATCCCCCCTGCCGCACGCACGCCTCCACTTTCCCTTCCCCCAAGAACTTCAGCGTGCTCCTCGCAACCCCGTCGTCTCTCCCTCTGACTTACTTCCTATGCGTGGCACCCGGAAGTGACGTCAGTGGGGGGAGATGACGCGTTCGCGAGGAGAACGTTAAAGTTGTTGCTGGCAGCGGTGAACAACGAGGTATGGGGGAGAGAAGGGGGCACGCCCCCCCCCTCTTACTACACCACTGGCTCCAGCTAGTTTTAAGGGACCCAGAGTAGGTTTTCAGGGGAAGCGTCTGAGTCCATTTGTTGCTTTTGTTTCTTTATAGAATAATTTCCTAATAGGTGCCTGTGTGAACCTCGAACCTAGTCGACCTGGAGTGCAGTGTCCTTCCACGTGTTCGATCAGCTGAGCGCTGAGCACAAAAACATGCAAAATCGCCTGACTTTTCGGCCGTCTCGTTTACCGATGGGATCGAAGCAATATATTCTCTGCACAAAAGGTTTCATTATGTGCCGCAAAAATGAGCAATTCCTGTTCCCCTGAAGGATCATAAGTGTCGGAACTAAATGTCAAAATGAAGATGCTGGAAAGAGGAACCCATGTTTGGAAGATTCTTGTGAAGTATTTCGGTTGATTACCTGCTACCAACTCCTGTTCCGCTCCATTAGCTAAATGAATTTAAATTTTCTTCACCATGGAGCTGGATACAAATAGAGACTCGCTGGCACTGAAATGCAGTTCTGTCTTTAGTTCTGTACAAGAGCATTAATATATAATAGTGAAAAAAATGTAGAGGGGGCAGATCGTTTACCCGTACCTCACTGTAGATGGGACCTTGGTTTGATCTGTTCTAAAGAGAATTCCAATGGTTTAGTATCTTCTAAAATAATAAGAGGCCTTGGGTTTGAGAGAAGTGTTGGGACCTTGGTTTGATCTGTCCTAAAGAGAATTCCAATGGTTTAGTATCTTCTAAAATAATAAGAGGCCTTGGGTTTGAGAGAAGTGTTGGGACCTTGGTTTGATCTGTCCTAAAGAGAATTCCAATGGTTTAGTATCTTCTAAAATAATAAGAGGCCTTGGGTTTGAGAGAAGTGTGATCTATTCCATAGGTGGGATTAGCTAAGGCCTAACCAGGTCAGGCTTTGCAGAGCTTTCAAGCTAGCCCTTGATCAGATATGCGGGAAACAGACTGGCTGATCCTGTAGAGATGGAAATGTAAAAAGATGACAAGATAATAATAATAATAACTTTATTCTTATATACCGCCACAATCTTGCGACTTCTAGGCGGTTTACAATGAAAAGAAACTGTACAGACAGCAAATTACAGAGTATAGCATTGAACATCTAGTGATAGTAACAGGAGAGTTACAGGGTCTGTGTATTACACGGTTTCACAATGAGTAGCATTATACAGTCGACGATATTCAGAGCATAAGTAGGAGAAGAGAAAGGAGATTGCGAGACTGCGAAGGTGCAAGACTGCGAAGGTGAAAAAGATAACATAAGATGTTGATGAGAAGTAAGTTGTTAACTTGGTACATTTGAACGAAGGACGGGCACAAGTGGGAAAAACTGGTAACAATTAAAGATATAAATTTTGGCAGAAGAGGGTAGACGGACTCCTTGGGATGGGAGGAGGCTCCGATTTTAGGGGAGAAGTCTGGTTAGGTTATAAATTTCTTAAACAAGGTGGTTTTTAGTTCTTTCCTAAAGATACTATATGATTCTCTGGCGGCATCAGTGAAGTAGCCTGTCCAAGTTTGCAGTCTACCTGCTTGGAATTTGAATGTTCTATCAAAGAAGGTGTGATATCTACAGCCTATGATATTTGGGTAGATAAAGAGGTTACGGTTTCTGGTAGGCCTAATAGAGGAGTGGAATTCGAAGTGAGGTAGTAGGTAGCTGGGGGCCAGTCCCCAGATTAGTTTATAGCAGAGGCAGGAGAATTTGAATAGAATTTGTGCTTCAATTGGTAACCAATGAAGGAGTTTGTAGAATGGACTAAAAAGATCGCTCTTCTTTAGTCCGAATATTAGACGGATGGCCGTATTTTGAACTATTCTCAGTTTTCTCACATTTTTTTTAGGTATTCCCAAGTAGACAATGTTACAGTAGTCCAGGGTGGATAAAATCAGTGATTGTACCAATATTCTGAAGGATAGCGGGTCGAAGTATTTTTTTATGGTTTTCAGTTTCCAAAGGATGAAGAAGCATTTTTTAGTCACCGAGTTTATGTGCTCGGTCAGGGTTAGGTGGGTATCCAGGGTGACTCCCAGTATTTTTATGGTTTTTAGTATTGGGTGATCATGGCCGTTTACATATATTGTAGTTGCGGAGATTTTCTCGTTTGGGCTAGCAAGGAAAATCTTTGTCTTTTCTGAGTTTAATTTCAGTTTGAAGTTTAAAGTCCATTTTTCTATTTCGAGCATGATGGAGGAGATATGTTTTGAGTTGGTTGAGGTCACATTTGTTATTGGTATTAGTATGGAGATGTCGTCTGCGTATATGTAATAAATTAGGTTAAGCTTTTGTAAAAGGTGGCCTAGAGAAGAGATGTATATATTGAACAAGGTGGGAGATAGGGGGGATCCTTGTGGGACTCCCGAGGGGCTTTTCCAGGGTTCAGAGTAATTTCCTTCATGGACCACTTGATAAGATCGTTTGGTTAGGAAACCTTGGAACCAGGTCCACACTCTTCCTGATATTCCCATTTCGTCGAGGCACCTAAGCATAGTTTCGTGGTCCACGAGATCGAAGGCACTGCTGAAGTCTAACTGTAGGATCAAGGCGCTGGAACCTTGATTGAAAAGGTCGTATAGGTGGTTAAGGAGAAAGCCTAGGACTGTCTCAGTGCTGAATCCTTTTCTGAATACAGATTGGTGGTCATTTAGGAGATAGTACTTATCTAAGTGATTTACTAATTCCAAGTTGACCAGCCCTTCCAGCATTTTGGTGAAAAAGGGGGTGCTCGCTATAAGTCTGTAGTTGGACGCCAGTATGAGCGAGATCTTCTGGTCTTTGGGTATGGGTGTGATTAGGATGTGTCCCATATTTTCCAGGTAGGTTCCGTTTTTGAGAGAGTAAGTTGCCCAGTTAAATAGGTCCCTCTTAAATTCTGGTATTGCATCTTGCATGATCTTAGACGGACATTCATCTAGTAGACAATTTGATTTGGAGTATTTGTTGAAGAGTGCAAGGAAGTTATTCCAATCTGGGGGCTCGAAGTGATTCCAGCTCATATCGCCTTTGGATTCACTACTCTGCGATTTGAGGTTGAATTCAAGATTGGGTGGAGGAGGGGGTATTGAGGCTCTGAGGTCGATGATTTTTTTTCCTAAAGTGGTTGGCTAGGGTGGAGACCTCTGGGATTTGATCGTGATGGTTCTGTAGTATCTGTGTGGTGTCTGTTATTTTGCTTACTAGTTTGAATAGTTCTCTACTGTTTGTATTGGTTGTTCCTATTTTCTGTGCATAACAGTTATAACGCTTTTCTTTGATCCGATTCTTGTAATTTTTCATTTTTTGTTTCCATTTAATTTTATCTTCCACTTTGTCTGTTTTTTGCCATATTCTTTCCAGTTTTCTGAGATCTTGTTTGAGGGCTAATAATTCGGCGTCATACCATTCTTTTGATGTCCTTGTGTTCTTTTTGTATGATTGAACAGGAGCTATTTGATTTAGTGTGTCTTTTGTGAATTTGTCCCATCTAGTGGGGAAGTCTTGCTCTTCCTCTATTTTGGGGTGTACCGTATTTTCGCGGATATAACGCGCGCGTTATACGCGTTTTTACCTACCGCGCATACCCCTCGCGCGTTATATGCCTGAGCGCGGTATACAAAAGTTCCCACCCCGCCCGACGCCCGATTCACCCCCCCAGCAGGACCGCCCGCACCCCCACCCCGAACGACCGCTCGCACGCGCTCCCACCCGCACCCGCATCCACGATCGGAGCAAGAGGGAGCCCAAGCCCTCTTGCCCGGCCGACTCCCCGACGTCCGATACATCCCCCCCCGGCAGGACCACCTCGCACCCCCACCCCGAAGGACCGCCGACTTCCCGACAATATCGGGCCAGAAGGGAGCCCAAACCCTCCTGGCCACGGCGACCCCCTAACCCCACCCCGCACTACATTACGGGCAGGAGGGATCCCAGGCCCTTCTGCCCTCGACGCAAACCCCCCTCCCCCCCAACGACCGCCCCCCCCCCAAGAACCTCTGACCGCCCCCCCAGCCGACCCGCGACCCCCCTGGCCGACCCCCACGACCCCCCCACCCCCCTTCCCCGTACCTTTGGTAGTTGGCCGGACAGACGGGAGCCAAACCCGCCTGTCCGGCAGGCAGCCAACGACGGAATGAGGCCGGATTGGCCCATCCGTCCTAAAGCTCCACCTACTGGTGGGGCCTAAGGCGCGTGGGCCAATCAGAATAGGCCCTGGAGCCTTAGGTCCCACCTGGGGGCGCGGCCTGAGGCACATGGGCCCAACCCGACCATGTGCCTCAGGCCACGCCCCCAGATGGGACCTAAGGCTCCAGGGCCTATTCTGATTGGCCCACGCGCCTTAGGCCCCACCAGTAGGCGGAGCTTTAGGACGGATGGGCCAATCCGGCCTCATTCCTTCGTTGGCTGCCTGCCAGACAGGCGGGTTTGGCTCCCGTCTGTCCGGCCAACTACCAAAGGTACGGGGAAGGGGGGTGGGGGTGTCGTGGGGGTCGGCCAGGGGGGTCGCGGGTCGGCTGGGGGACGGGCGGAGGTTCTTGGGGAGGGGCGGTCGTTGGGGGGAGGGGGTTTGCGTCGAGGGCAGGAGGGCCTGGGATCCCTCCTGCCCGTAATGTAGTGCGGGGTGGGGTTAGGGGGTCGCCGTGGCCAGGAGGGTTTGGGCTCCCTCCTGGCCCGATATTGTTGGGGAGTCAGCGGTCCTTCGGGGTGGGGGTGCGAGTGGTCCTGCCGGGGGGGGGGGATGTATCGGACGTCGGGGGGGGGCATCAGGCTTTCAGGATGGGGACAGACCTTCAAGGGGGGACAGGACTTCAAGGGGGGACAGTGCACTGAAAGTCAGGGGGGGTGAACGGAGAGTTGGGACAGCGCACGGAAAGTCAGGGCAGTGCACGGAAGTCAGGGGGGGGTGAACGGAGAGTCGGGACAGCGCACGGAAAGTCAGGGCAGTGCACGGAAGTCAGGGCGGGCGAAAGGAGCGTCGGGCATCATGCGCGGTATACCCGTGAGCGCGGTATACAAAAGTTTTTGTACATATCATCGTGATTTCTGCACGCTATACCCGTGTGCGCGTTTTACACGGGTGCGCGTTATATCCGCGAAAATACGGTAGTTCATAATGGGTCCAGAATTCTGTTGGATTGGTGATGTTTCTGCAGGTGACTGTTTTTTTCAAACTGGTTTTGTTTATATGTTTTGCTGTTGTTGCCAACTGCGGGAGGTATCCGGGCTGCCTCCTGCAATCTGAAAATCAGACCTTCTGAACCTTACCATGAAGACCTCTCTTGTATTTTCATGTTGAATGTGCCAGAAGCTCATAAGCGACTGGTGACCCAATGAATATCGGTTTGACCAGTTATGTCAAGCATGGCTAAAAATTGACTGGAAATTCAATGCTGGTCATTAAATATGGCCCTGGCATTGAATTTCCAGGTTCGCTGCCAACTGTGGGAGGTATCCAGGCTGCCTCCTGCAATCTGAAAATCAGACCTTCTGAACCTTACCATGAAGAGTTAGAACCACATAAAACAGTCCTATCTTTAGGCAGCTCACTGCTGTTGATTAAGTGCCAAATATCACACTTAACTAGCTATTTTTAGTCAGCCACGTACACCTGGATATTTAGTGCCTGGTCACAGCCTGGCATTGAATATCCAAGAATAGGTCGGCAAAATGCTGACCGCCATTGGCAAAAAATTGATTCCATAAATTATCCATTGAAATATCATCCCCTTTCGTCCACATCCTATGACCCTATATTTAGAGATTTTCTCAGTTGCAAGAGGCCTGCCTACCTGCTTGCCAAGAATTAACCATTTAAGCTAGTTTAGGGAGAGAGGTCACCTTTCCAAGTATGCTACGTACTAGTCTGTCAGTATCATATGACAATATGTGTCTTGGCTGTCCTGAGTGTTAATGGTTGTTTTAGCCATCATAATATTTAATTATTTCCATGCCAATGAACTTGTCTCGGCCCTTTCACACAGACCAATAAAAAGCAATGGAAGAGCGCCAAGGTCATCGCCTCCATGAACCCCTAAAGCAGCAAGCAATAGCCACTCTGCTCATTTCACGGGCTCGCCTAAGAGTGGGACCAAAGGCTCAGTACAATTGCAGTTAATAACTCGATTCTACTAGTAATTAGGCTAATTAATAGAAAAGGGGTTTTTCCTGGCCAGATTCAATTAACAGAGTCCCATTGAACTGGAATTGATTTTAAAAAATCAGTTTAATTGCTTAAATTCTCTTTGTGTGTTGTTGAGAAAACAATTTGAAGGTGGAATTTGGACTGATGCTTCCCTGTTGTGAAGTTAATATGGTCAGCTCTTAAGATGGGGAAAGGAAGGCGAGAATAGAAGAGTGAGGTGACCAGCCACAAGTGGGATAGTGATTTATTTGTATTCACCGACACATTATTTTATTCAATTACCCCATCCTTTACAAAGCCACACTAATGTTTTTAGCACAAGTCGCCGCCGTAATAGCTCCGACGCTCAGAGGAATTCTATGAGCGTCGGAGCTGTTACCGCTGTGACAGGCGCTAAAAATGCTAGCATGGCTTTGCAAATGAGGGGGCCATTTATTGATTATGATTTATTCACTGCCTTTTTGAAGGAATTCATTCCAGACGGAGTACAGCAAGATTAACAGAAACATAAGCAACGGACAATTATAGTGGTAAAAATACTCAAATTAAAATACAAAATATGGCATAGCATGCCACACTGATGTCCAAAACGAGTGGGAGTCCTAACAAAAGGCACAATGGAGAGTGAGGAAATAATTAGGTAGTTCTTTCAAAGCTCTTTATTAATGTAATTCACAAGCTGTGTTTCAGCTTTCCTGCCTTCATCAGGAGTCCATATCTCAAAAAAGATAAGATAAACACTCATAAAATTAACAATAAATGAAAATCTAAAATAAATGGGGAAAAAAGAGGCTTCTTAACAGATGATACCCATACGAGTTTTATACAGATGATACGAGATACTTCTTACCAGATGTTTTGTACAGATGTACAAGAATGAATAAAGAGCTCCTATGGAAGCAACTCCAAAAGTAATAATCCACACTGATAACATCAAATGAAAATCAATGGGTGATTACAAAGTACTTAAGAAATATAGATAACATGATTAATACAAAGTGGCAAAAAATATATAACATGACATAACAATGGACTTGTATAACGCAACCCCTGCTTAAAAAAAAGATCAAACAAATATGTTCTGAATTTCAAAAAAGCCAACAAGATGCTAAGAATTATTAAGAAAGAGATGATAAACAAGACTAAGAATGTTATATGTGTTGAATATAGTTTTTGCCACTTTGTATTAATCATGTTATCTGTATTTCTTAAGTGCTTTGTAATCATCCATTGATTTTCATTTGATGTTATCATATGGATTATTACTTTTGGAGTTGCTTCCAGACAGAATCTCAGACAGTAGCAACATTCCATGGCTTCCGATCCCAGGGACAGCAGTGGCTTCCCCCATGTCTGTCTCAGTAGCAAACTATTGACTTTTCCTCCAGGAATTTATCCAAACGGTTTTTTTTTTAACTATCTGCGTTAACCACTGTTACCACGTCCTCTGTGTGTGTGTGTGTGTGTGTGTTTATATAACATCACATATGTTAGATCAGGCATTCACCCTGGAAGTTAGGTTTATAAATATCTATAAGGAATATATATGAGGTCATTCTACATGCATATTTGTTGTGCATACCCTGCCAACCTGACTGTCTGGTTATGTACCATGAAAATGAAGGCTATTTAACCAGTAGAAGCCTCTTATGCAGGAACAGCATTGAATATTGAACCCAATATGTTTTTCCTAGAAATGATAAAATACAATGAGAGCGAAAATCAAAATTTTTTTACTGTAGGTAAAAATAACAATAAACTCAAAAATTAATGATTCATGGACTGTTAAAACAGATAAAACAGGTCAAACCCACAATGTCTTCCCATTTTTACTTACTGGTAACTCAGGAGAGGGTATTTAATATTTTTGAAAGCTCTTCCGTTGAGCTCCCTTTAGTGAGGGGTGCAGCTGTTCTGTTCAGTACAGTCTCTTAACCTGTAAACCGCTCTGAACTGATTTGTGGTATTGCGGTATACAAAAATAAAGTTATTATTATTATTATTATTATTCATCAGAAGTCAGACTGCATACAACACTGAACACTGAGGAAAATTTCTTAAAATAAAATAAAAGTGTGATCACAAAAGGTAGCCAGAAAAAAAAATAAAAAATATAAAAAGTACATTCTAGTAGGAGATGCTGAAATGAAATGCAGAGAAGCGACCGAAGAGTCAAGACACAGGACAGATGGTGCTTCAAGACATTTTTGGATGGCATGGCTGAATGAGTGAGGATTACAAGTGGGACTCTGGGTATTTTCATTAGGTGCAGGAAAGCCATCATTAATACATGTTTATTTAGGCGCTATTTCTCCTGGGGTATCACTTTAATTTTAGGACAGAATAGCGAATGTGAAATTAAAAAAAAAAAAAGCAAAAAACAATCTTAATATTCATCTTTTTTGAAGTGCTGTGAACATGTATTATGGGAATCCAATAGAAATTTGCATTTTCTCTTCGGTGTTAATGGATTTCACAAACTTTTCTGAAGAAAGAGACGCGGTTACAATTCATTTTTTTCCCTGGATGAAGGTCAATAAACAACAGAAAAAAACCCAAGGTGATGGATTTTTATTGCATCATTTGTTTACGACTATTGGAATTTGTTTCCTGCCTTTTGCAGCAGGAGTATCAAGTTGGTTTTCAGATTTATACTCAGAAATGAAACGAACAGCAAATAAAAGTCAAGATGCCAGAGAACAGGACATTTCAAGAGCCCCCCAGCTACAGGTGGGGTACAGCTATTAAGAAAAAAGAAACCAGATGCGTGAAGCAAGGAGGAAGCCAGAGGCACAGATGGCTGAGCCACAGCGCCTTCCTCACACCGTCCTTACTCTTGACCTGCTTGGCTGAGATACTCCCTTCCTCACTTCAGGACAGAAGGAAGAGGTGAAGGCAGGAGGAGATGCAACTTGTAAGTCATTTATAGACTCCATTATAATGAGGGGGGGGGGAAGAGAGAGAGTTTGGGGGAACGATATGTTCACCCCTCTTTACTCCTGTCCTTCCCCCAGCATTATAAAATGACATGACATTTGCAAGTCCTCCTGCCTTTATTGATTTATTCTGTTTGGACCTGATGGGAGGAAGGTGTTAACATCTTAAAGCTAGTCAAGAAATATGCTATTTAATCGAATCAAAAGGTGTCATCTTGTATTTGTGTTTGGTTTGTCTTTTTTTCAGGTGGATCAATATGATCACTCACATCAGTACATAAAGCTCTCTTCTAATCTGGGGAAGTCCACCATGCTTAGCTGCTCAGACGTCTCTTTCTTCATTCTTCACTTGGCTTCCATCTGCTGTCCCTCCACCCAGCTCAACATGCCTTGAATCTACTAGGGATGGAGCATTCTTTTTTCTAAGCCCTCTTCCCATCCAGCTTCAACTTGAGACCTCCTACATCAGATGTGAGGAAACTCTTAAGACTTACCTATTCTCCAAAGCATAGGGAGATGCTTCCTTAGTGGGACACCTGTTTACTATTTGAACTCTCCTTTCCTCTGTCTTGCTAATTCTTGGGGGATTTTTTCTATACTGAATCCATTTGTAGAATATCACCCTCATTTATTTTTCCTTCATGTTCTACCTTCCTGGGTAGATGATCGTACAGCTGTAAGCCAGTTAGGAGTTACCCTAAAATGTTCTGATCTGTACTGAGGTATATTAAGACTCACATTACAAAAAAGCATGAGATAAATGGTATATATTGAAGAGCTAAGACTTGCATGGTCTGTGTCCCATCTATGGCAATTCAATTCGGTATAGGGTGGGCTAGGGGGACATTGATGGGAACTCCAGTAACTTGAAACATGAAGATATTGCAGGGCAGACTTTACGGTAGGTATCCGCAAATGACAAGATGGTTGGATGGGCTGGCATTAGCTTTGACGGAACCTAAGGACAGCACCAAGTGGACTTTATGGTCTATGGCCCAGAAATATCAAAGAAAAAAAGGACAATTTAATCATGAATTTATAATGCATGTAACTAATGGGTCTTTATCTGCTGTCATTTACTATGTCACTTAGACTGTAGAGATCAGAATTCAGACATTCAAGTTAGAATGCGCTTGATTCCAGTGGTGACTGCTGAATGTGGTGCCTTTAGTAAAATACATGTTTATTATTTCTTTGCTACCTTTGTACTCCTACTTGTTATTTCTCTAGTGCTGCCAGAGGCACACAGCGCTGTACATTAAACATGAAAGAGACAATGTCTGTTCGATAGAGCTTACAATCTAAATAAAACAGGCAAATGGGGCAAATAGGGGTTAGGGAATTTCATAGCAAAATAGCAAGGTGATTTACACGAAAAATAAATTCTGAGAAATAGGGAGCTACACACAACACAACGTCTGATAAAAGGGATAGAAAACCTTTCATACGCTGAGAGATTGGAGAAACTGGGTCTCTTTTCCCTGGAGAAGAGGAGACTTAGAAGGGATATGATAAAGACTTATAAGATCATGAAGGGCATAGAGAGAGTAGAGAAGGACAGATTCTTCAGACTTTCGAATAATAAAAGAACAAGAGGGCATTCAGAAAAGTTGAAAGGGGACAGATTCAAAACAAATGCTAGGAAGAAAAAATTAAAAAATTTAAATTGAATCAGGTTGGGCAGACTGGATGGACCATTCGGGTCTCTATATGCCGTCATCTACTATATTACTATGTTACTATGTTTACCCAACGTGTGGTGGACACCTGGAATGCGCTTCCAGAGAGCAGAATAGGGCAGAATACGGTACTGGGGTTCAAGAAAGGATTGGACAATTTCCTGCTGGAAAAGGGGATAGAGGGGTATAGATAGAGGAGTACTGCACAGGTCCTGGACCTGTTGGGCTGCCGCATTGCTTATGTTCTTATATTCTTATAACTAAGTAGCTAAGACTGAAGAGACAGAGGTTTAGATGGAAACCCAGAAACACAAAAAATGAAGGCAGAAAAGAGCCATGGCCCATCAAGTCTGCATACTCTAATGACCCACCCCCCTAACTTCCTCCATGAAGAGATCCCACATGCTTATCCCATTTTTTCTTAAAATCTGGCACGCTTCTGGCCTCAATTTCCTGTAGTGGAAGATCATTCCAGTGATCAACCACCCTTTCAGTGAAGAAGTACTTCCTGGTGTCGCCATGAAATTTCCCACCCCTGATTTTCAACGGATGCCCTCTTGTTGCCGTGGGTCCTATAAGAGAAAATATATCTTCTTCCACTTCGATACGGCCCATGACATATTTGAACGTCTCAATCATGTCCCCCCTCTCTGTGCGTTCCTCGAGTGAGTATAGCTGCAACTTACCCAGTCGTTTCTCATACGGAAGATCCTTGAGTCCTGAGATCATCCTGGTGGCCATTCGCTGAACCGACTCAACTCTCAGCACATCTTTTTGGTAATGTGGCCTCCAGAATTGTACACAGTATTCCAGATGAGGTCTCTACAACGGCATTATGACCTCGGGCTTACGGCTGACGAAACTTCTACGGATACAACCCATGATTTGTCTAGCCTTGGATGAAGCTTTCTCCCACCACCACCACCATTGGCTGGAACCCGTGTCAGAGACCACCACAAGAATAATTTTGAGACCCGCCTTAAACTCTGTCTGGAGAATTTCAGACCAAAGGAAAAAGGTCATTGAGTTTCATAAAGAAGGAATTGCAAAAAAAAAAAAAGTCCAGCTGAGAAAGACGTAGCTGCTCATTTGGAGATCAGAGGCAGAGTTTAAGGATGCGCAGAAGCGAACGGGTATCGGCCTGCACACCCAGCGAGAGCCACCGTTTTATAAAAAGAGAGGGTGGAAGGATTGGCACGTCCACGCAGAGGCAGCAGTTTTGCTGTTTCCACGTGTAGTACAGGCCTAGATGTCTAAGAACCACTAATTAAATAGTAAGAATGATATTTTTTTATTTTTCTTTCTTATGGAGCAGAAATAAACAATGAGATTAAGGAAAATGAGTCACTTAATCCCTCGTGTCAAGCCTCGGCACTTTACAGATTCGTGCATGCTTCTGAGCTGGTGTCAAAACCGAGGGGGACATTTTGTCCCAGAACTGCAGACTTTTAACCTGCACAAAGAGGATCTTCACATGTAAATAACAAGTTTCTGAAAGTGCTATTTAGATGTCTATGCAACGTAAGAGTGTTGATACTTTGAGATGCTTCTAAAGTAATCCCCGTTATCTATTAAACAGAAAAAAGTCTGCCCTTCCACCCCATCCTCTCAGCTCTTCGTTCCCTCTCTTCCTCACAGAATGCACCATCTGTCCTGTTGTCTGAAGTCTACTAATCGTTAGTGGTGGCTTTTTCCAGCTGATAGACTTTTTACTTAGAAGTGTAAGAGGTGGCCCCGGAGTATTCCTGGTGCTGGAAGGGGGGGCGGGGGGCACTCACATAAAGAATTTCTTGGTTTGGGATCGACCAAAGCCGGGAGGCTGTAAGAAGTTTCACCACACACGTTTCACCCTCCTGTCGGTTGATGAAGCAGGCTAAGTTTGGTCTCCTGAACCCATAAATTTACTTCACAAGCAATTAATGGGGACAATAATAACAGAGACAGTCTCTTTATCTCCTTCTCAACTTTTCTCTGTCTTTTGTCAGTGTCGACTCTCCCTCTGACGTCACTTCCAGGTCCTGCGCCTACGAAGTGACATCAGAGGGAAAGCTAGTGCCAATGTGAGCAGCCAGGGAGGTTAAAAGAGGTACGCAGTAGGGAAGGTGGGTGGGGAAGGAGGGGAGGTGGAGAAGAAAGCAGGGGAGGGGTGCCATCGCCCCACACGCCTCTCACCCTTACTACGCCACTGGTTGCACATGCCCTGCCCCTGTGTATGCCTTTAGTGTTTCGGCTCTATGAACCTGGCTCTGCAAGTTAGGCGATGGTAGGCACCCAACTGCTGCCTAACATAATTGGCTTTAATTGGCGCAGTAATTGGCTGTACCATAAGAAACCAATTAAAAACTCATTTTAAAAAAGTAAGCGTCGTAATTGCATTTACACGAAGTCGCCTAATGGCGTCTAAGGTCAAAGTAGGTGTGGTTTGGGCGGAACTGACCTTAGGTGCTGTTAGAGGCGATGCTCAAAAGAACTTAGGTGTCTGCAAAACCCTGGCCTACATTGTAGACGTCAAAGTTTTGTGGTAGGCGCCGTTAGCTGCGATTCTTCAAATGGCGCCTAAGCACAATGGACACGTGGCCTGGGCCTTTTTTGTAAGTGGCTGACAATTTAGTCGCCTTCATATGGAACTGGCTGTAGGAGCTTTCTATATACATGAGATTCCGGTTGACATCCAAAGTGATTTAAGTGGCCAAGAGAGGGATTATCGGCTGATATTCTGTGGCGATTAACCGATTGGTGGTGCTAAATATCTCCTCAGACCCCTAAACTGAAAACTGGGTGTTTTGTGAGGGCAGAGTCGGCACTTATGCAGTTAACCGCCAAATTTAAATGCCCAAATCAGACCTACCTCTATCCAGTTGCATTTAGTTGGCCCTGAACTGCATATGGGAGAGCCAGCTGCATAAAATCCAGATTATTGATGCTGGTGTCCAGACATGGGCTGACTTTGAATATTTGAGGAAAAACCACTCGCCATCACCAGCTCAATTTCTAACCCATTGAATTTGCTTTCATCTGATCAAAATCATTGATATGAGTTTTCACTGCATAACAGTCTGTTGGGGGATTGGTGTCAGTTGTTTAGCTGATCTGATTGCCAAAACTAAAGGCTCCTCTGCCAGGCTCCTTCCCCGTTGACTTATCACGTTTGCATGCTGAAGAATAACTCAGCCTTGTTTTACACTGATTGACCACAAACTTATTCCTTTGCAGGTTTACCGGAACGACTTTGCCACCCCCTGTAATTAGCAGTAAAAACTGGCTTCGCCTGCGCTTCACATCAGACAGCAATCACCGGCAGAAAGGCTTCAGCGCTCAGTACCAAGGTAATTAGTAATGAAGAGAGCGGCGGGCTCACATGGCAACTGCACCGTCCCTCACGCTAACTTGCGTTGCATTCTCGCTGCTGTACATTTGCTCTTCAGATGTCTTTCTGAATTAGTGCCTCCCAAGGCAGCTTGAAATCCACTGTGATTAAGGGAGGGCCAGGCACTGGGAATTCTTGCCTGCTTTTCTCTGTTTTGCATCTAAACTTAAAAGGTCCTTTTCTAGTATTCTTAGAAATGCACAGTACTGTTCACTAAACCTATATGAGACCGTCTCTGTTACTGCTCTGTCATCTCTAGGACTGCAGAGCTCAGGGGATGGATGCAGACTTTACGCACTTTTTTTATTTCTTTTAGTATATTAAAATTGGTTATACCGTCTATAGTAACGTCTAGGCTTTGTAGAATAGTAAAATAATAAAATACAGAAGGCAAATGTTAACACTTACAGACAGATATCATTTGAATTTAATCATTTATATTCCACATATCCTACAGCTGTCCCGGCGGGCTCCCACTCTATCTAATGTACCTGGGGCGATGGGGATTAAGTGATTTGCCCAGGGTCACATGGAGCGGTGCGGGATTTGAACCCACAACCTCAGGGTGCCGAGGCTGTTGCACACACTCCCTCTCACATAACATTATTGATGTTAATTACTTTTGATGACAAGGGGTTAGGGGGGGAAACTACAATTTTGAATAGGAAAGAAAGACATTTAAGATTAATAGACTAGGGAAGGGGAGAATCGCATTTGTGCAGGAGATAAAGAGAAGGAAAGACATTTTTAGGACTGGCAGCTCAGGAGAGGCCTAGTGATTCGGGCTGTAGCCTCAACACCCTGAGGTTGCAGGTTCAAGCTCCTTGTGATCCTGGCCAAGTCACTTAATGCTCCATTGTCCCAGGTACATTAGAGCAGTGTTTTTCAACCTTTTTACACCTATGGACCGGCAGAAATAAAAGAATTATTCTGTGGACCGGCGGTTGAAGAATCTCTACCCAATCTCCACCCCAGACCCTGCCCCATAATAGTATTAATTGCACCTTGCACGTCCCGTGCCTCATCTGGAAGCCTTCCCTCTGACGTTGCAACGTCAGAGTGAAGGCTTCCGGTTCAGGCGCAGGACGCCCGTAGGAGCCACTGCCCGTGGCTTTGTGCACGGAATCAGTTAGGAAGAGGGAGATGGCTCGAAGATAACGCCACATCAATCGTACCATGGACCGGCGGTTGAAGAACACTGTTTTGGGCCTGATGCACGTGCTGGCCCTGTGGACCGGCAGGAAATTTCTGGACCGGTGGTTGAAGAACACTGCATTAGAGTATGAACCCACCGGAACAAATAGGGAGAACGAAACTAAACTAAAGCTTAACTTTATATACCGGGTCATCAACCTAAGGAAGCTCTACTTGGTTTACAACAATTAAATAAAAACTAAAGACAGTAAAAACAAAGGTTTCAAAAGAAATTCGTTTTCAAAATGTTTGGCAAATAGAAAAGTTTTTAGAAATTTACGGAAATATAGTGGCCTAGTAAGGGGGCGGGGAAAGAGCGCCCGGGCACTGTCTTGGTGGGGGCACCGGCATGCGCCGGTCTTGACTTCCCTTCTGACATCACTTCCTGGTCCCGCACGTAGGAAGTGACATCTGAGGGAGAGCCGAAGGCAGAAGTTTGGTGATGCTGCTCGCACAGGCAAAGTTAAAGAAGTTAGGGGGAAGGGAAGGGAAGGGAAGGGACGAGTGCACGTGGCAGGGTGGTACTACTGCCTGAATACAAACCACTTAGGCCAGTGTCCCGCAAACTTTCTTGAGCCACGGTACACTAAAGGTAGTGCGTGGATATCGCCGTGATAACATCGCGTGTATGTGTGACATCATCATGTCAATGTCTGCGTGGGTTTGAAGGCCTTCCAGGCGGGTCCTGAGACGCCATTGGGGGTGCCAGACGGGATGAAGGCCAGAGAGAAGGAGAGGTGCTTGCGCCCACTGATTGCCACGAGAGGCATGTCCTGTAGGCACAGCTGGCGCCTCTCCTCCTCCCCAGTGTACCGCAGCACACCTGAAATCTCAGGAGACACACAGTTTGAGATTAGAGGTCTGCACGGGAACGGGGATCGCAGGAATCCCACAGGCCCCGCGGGATCCTGCGGGAATCCCACCCTAACCCATAGGACTCCCACGGGGACCCCCTTCTGGCCCACGGGACTCCCACAGGGTCCCCCCTTTAGCCAACGGGGCTTCCACAGGGATGGAAGGCTTTGGAAACAGGGTTCGTCCATATAATATAATGGACACGTCAGCCTTAGTAAAAGAGGGGGTTTATAAGTTAATTACCTGAACAGAAAACAAAAAAAGGGTTCCACCAAAGAGATTCCACAAGGAAAACAGCAGCGCAAGCACAAAAGAAACTGTGGAATTGATGATCCTGTCAGAAGTAATTGCTGCTTTTTATGAGGACGGGCGGGGATGGAGGTAATTCCTTGCGGGGATGGGTGGGGACGGAAAGGTTCCTGACGGGGACAGATGGGGATGGAGAGGATCCTGGCGGGGACAGGTGGGGACGGAGATTATCCTGGCGGGGACGGGTGGGGACGGAGAGGATACTGACAGGGACGGGTGGGGACGGAGAGGATCCTGGCGGGGACGGGCGGGGACGGAGAGGATCCTGACGGGGACGGGTGGGGACAGAGAGGATCCTGACGGGGACGGGTGGGGACGGAGAGGATCCTGATGGGGTTGGGTGGGGACGGAGAGGATCCTGGTGAGGACGGGTGGGGACGGAGAGGATCCTGACGGGGACGGGTGGGGACGGAGAGGATCCTGGCGGGGACGGGTGGGGATGGAAAGGATCCTGGTGGGGACAGGTGGGGATGGGTGGGATTTCTGTCCCCGTGCAACTCTCTATTTGAGATACACTGACTTAGGCTATATAAGTGATATGCAAATGCTAAGAAATAAATAGATGAATTTTTGATTTTTGCTCGTTCATATCCATCTTAGCCTGCCAACTTATTTCAGAAGCCACCAGATGGCTCTCAAATGTTACTAGCTGGTTTTGTTTTCAAATGAAACAAACTGATATTTTTTTTTTCTTGGTTCTGAGCAAATATATTTAAAATACTTAACACGCTGCTTTCACAGTGGAACAATAGTTCTTCGAGGTGTGCATTGGTTATAATTCACATTTCCCTACAGTAACATAAGGGCAGGTCAAAAGAATTAAGGCAGACGATACTGTCTTGATTGGCTCTAATACCTAATTGTATCCTATATATTGATTTTCCAAAATAAGTAAAAAAAAAAAAAAGCAAATTTAATTTTATGGTGGTCAAAGACTAGTAAGAATGTCATGTGATCATACTTTGTAACCCTCTATCTATAACTCTTTTTGTAATCCGCCTTGAACCGCAAGGTAATGGCGGAATGGAAATCTCTAATGTAAAGTAATCTCGATTCCAAATTATAAATGAGGTTTCGCTTTCAGTTGTCACCGAATCAACGTTATATAAGAGCAGCTAAACTGGGTCAGATCAATGGCCCATCTAGCCCAGTTTCCCGTTACCAACAGTGGCCAATCCAGGTCACAAGTACTTTGCAGGGCCCAACTGACTAGAAATATTCCACTATCTCAAAGAGTAACAACACTCCATGCTACCAATCCCCCATGTTTGCCTCAATAACATAAGAACATAAGAATTGCCGCTGCTGGGCCAGACCAGTGGTCCATCGTGCCCAGAAGTCCGCTCATGCGGCGGCCCTTAGGTCAAAGACCAGTGCTCTAAATGAGTCCAGCCTCACCTAAGAAAGTTCCAGTTTAGCAGGAACTTGTCCAACTTTGTCTTGAATCCCTGGAGGGTGTTTTCCCCTATAACAGACTCTGGAAGAGCGTTCCAATTTTCCACCACTCTCTGGGTGAAGAAGAATTTTAGAGAGTGCCCTCTCGTTCTCTCTACCTTGGAGATGGTGAACAATCTGTCTTTATCTACTAAGTCTATTCCTTTCATTATCTTGAATGTTTTGATCATGTCCCTTCTCAGTCTCCTCTTTTCAAGGGAGAAGAGGTCCAGTTTCTCTAATTTCTCGCTGTACGGCAACTCCTCCAGCCCCTTAACCATTTTAGTCGCTCTTCTCTGGACAGACTATGGACTTTTCCTCCAGGAACTTGTCCAAACCTTTCTTAAACCCACCTGTTTTAATTGCTGTTACCATATCTTCTGGCAACAAGTTCCACAGCTTACCTATTCTTTCAGTAAAAAATATGTTCTCCTATTTGTTTTAAAAGTATTTCCATGTCATTTCACGGTGTGTCCCTTGGTTTCTGTACTTTTTGAGTGAAACATTGATTCATTGTTACCCATTCTACACCACTTAGGATTTTGTAGACCTCAATCTTATCCCCCAGCCCCAGATATCTCTTTTCCAAGCTGAAAAGCACCAACCTCTTTAGTCTTGCCTTATACAAGAGGAGTTTCTCATTTTGGTCACTCTTCTTTGAACCTTTTTAATTCCACTATTGGGCTCATTTTCAATGCACATAAACTTACAAGACTCCATAGCTTAGTAAGGAATTTTTTAAATCTAAGTGCTTTGAAAATCACCTCCATATCGTTCTTGCGATAAGGCAAACAGAACTATGTGCAATACTCAAGGTGAGAACACATCATGGAGCAATACAGAGGCATTATAATATCCTTAGTCTTATTTCCTATCCCTTTCCTAATAATTCCTAAGATCCAGTAATGCTTTTTTTGGCCACTACCACACATTGGGCGGAAAGCTTCAACATATTGTCTACAATGAGACCTAGAGCTTTTTCTTGGGCGCTGACTCCTAAGGTGGACCCTAGCATCCGATAACTATGATTTGGGTTATTCTTCCCGATGTGCCTCACTTTGCTTTTGTCCACATTGAATTTCATCTGCCATTTGGACTCCCAGTCTTCTAATTTTCTAAGGTCTTCCTGCAATTTTTCACAGTTTACGTGTATTTTAACAATTAGGAAGAGTTTGGTGTCACCTGCAAATTTAATCACCTCACTTGTCGTTCCAATTTCCAGATCATTCAGAAATATGTTCAATAGCACTGGTCCCAATATAGATCCCTGCTGCACGTCCCTATTCACCCTCCTCCATTGAGAAAAATGGCCATTTTCTCTCCAATAGCCAATTCCTCATCCACAAGAGAACATGTCTTCTATCTCATGACTCTAATTTTCTCAGGAATCTCTCTTTGTCAAAAGCTTTCTGAAAATCCAGGTATAGTACATGAACCATCTCATGTTTATTCACACATTCAAACAAAGGAAGCAAATTGGTAAGATCAGACCTCCCATGGCTGAACCCTCAGTCCCATTAAACCATGTTTGTCCCGCCACGAAAGGAGTAAGAGGAGCGGAGGCGGTGGAGGCCCGGATGTGCCACATAATGTTGCCATGGAGAAATCAGGAGGTCGGAACCTGCCGTACCCATTCGCTTTTTATGTCAGGGCCGCGCTAGCACCCCGGGATCCTTAATGACCTCCGATTCCGCTGGCTGCTGCTCGCGCCCATCCCGCAGGGAAACGCACCACAGGCCCATACCATAAGCCATGAGTGTTTCAAGCAGTCTGTTCAAATGCCAACGTTTCACAGCACTAAGGTTGGTAAATTGACACAGATTATTTAATTACTTTTACAGGTCTGTGAAGATTCACACAAGGTCATATTAGCCCTGAAGAAACGGCTTAGTGCTGTGAAACGTTGGCATTTGAACAGACGGCTTGAAACACTCACAGTGGTTTCAGTTGCAAAATATCTCAGTCCTCAATTATTTGAAACCTCAACAGCGAGTCATCACTCTATGGAAGTTTTTAAGCCAATGATGTGGAGGTGGTGGTTTGAGCTTGAGCTCTGCCAATAAAACCTGAGGCTTTTTCTCCCATTTGAGCAGACTCTCAGCTACCTTTCAGTGGAGTTTTTTGGTTTTTTTTCACTGCTTTAACCACTACGCCACACTTTCCCTCCTTGTTTTTGTGGTGAGATCTTTTTTCTCCATTACAAGACTAGACAATTTGCAGCTCTACACTCTAGAGGAGCGCAGGGAGAGGGGAGACATGATTGAGACGTTTAAATACGTCACCGGACGTATAGAAGTGGAAGATGACATCTTCCTTCTTAGAGGCCCCTCAACCACAAGAGGGCACCCGCTCAAACTCAGGGGCGGAAAATTTCACGGCGACACCAGGAAGTATTTCTTCACGGAGCGAGTGATTGATCGGTGAAACGGGCTTCCAGTGCAGGTGATCGAGGCAAGCAGCGTGCCAGATTTTAAGAATAAATGGGACGCCCATGTGGGATCCCTAAGAGGGTCAGGGCAAAACACTAGCTAATCTTAAGGGGAGGGTCTATAGTGGGCAGACTTGATGGGCCTTGGCCCTTTTCTGCCGTCATCTTTCTACATAGAGTGTGGTAGCTGGTGTTTTTCCCTCCCCCAACAGAAGAGAGTAGAATTTCTTGGTGTCTTTGATAGTAGTCTACTCTGTCTTGGGATTGGTTTTCTTATTGAAATGACCCATTATTATACTGTTGCCCAATTTTCCAGCTTTTCTAATCACAGTAAGCATTTCTTCATCTGTCTGCTCATTCTGTCCTGTGGGACGGTAGTACAGCCCTACTGGTATATTTCTTTCCTTCACACGTGGAATTTCTATCCATATGGATTCCATGCTGCTACGCATGTCATGCTGAATATTTATTTTGTTTGATTCAATTTCCTCTTTAACATATAGCACAATCCTCCCTCCAATTTGATCTACTCTATCATTGCAACATACTGTCATTGATTGTTCTCCTTTTACCAGGTCTCCGAGATACCTATTATATCTATCTATTCATTTAGTCCTATGTATTCTACCTCTATCATCTTATTTTTAGGCTTTTAGCATTTGTATACAGACACTTCAAATTGTGTGTTTTTTTTCCTTTCATCTACAGGCTGCTTAGGAGTTGACAGGGATAATTTGCATCTTTTACTCTGCTTTCCTCTAAAACATGTACTGTATTTCTTTCACCATTACTGAAACCTCTCTATTGAGAAGACACATTCAGAAGACAATGTAGAAATCCTGAGCATCATTAGCTCTATTGTTTAAATATTATTGAAGTCTCTTTTTCAGAAGTGCTTTTGATGTAAATCCCAAATAACCAGTTGTGATAGAAAAGGAAAAAAAGCTCCTGGCAAAAATAGGATGGAATCCTACACCTTAAAAATAATTAACAAGCTACGAAGGGCTGCTGGAAAATTCTCAGCCCAGCCAAGAAGAGAATGATATGGAACCATGAAACTTATTCCACACGTTTCATTTCATCTCATTGAAATGGAAAGTGTTAAGAAAAGTGTGGAATTACTTGTAATTTCCACGGCTCCACATCATTCTCTTCTTGGTTGGGCTGAGAACTTTTCAGCGGCCCCTCGTATTAAGATGAAATTTGAACTTTAGAAGCCCCCAGTAATGATTTCCGTGTGTCAATATTGGCATTTAAACGTACTCCGAGAAAATGTTCAGTTGTAGAAAGTCAGGATTCATGAGCGTAAATCTGAACTGAGTGTCTATAGCGAGGGGGACTTGTTTGGGTGGATCTACGGCAGAACCAAAAACAAAGACACATGCTCTCCGATATTCAGTGCTATTTAACTGAGCAGGAGTGGCTCCTGGCCGGTTAAATACCGTTTAACTGGGTAACCGTTAGTATTGCAGTGGATATAGCCAGCTAGATCACATGATAGACATTCATTTTAAGGACTGACTGGCCAAGTTTAGCAACCAAATCAGGTCACAGTTATAGCTGGTCCACCAGGTCTATCTTTGACTGGCCAGGGCTTAAAATCGACTTAGCTGACTAAGTTTAAGCCGGCCACAAATAAACTGGATATTCAGTGCTGCTCGCCAGAAACAGCCCTACATTGACTATCTGGGCTCAGCACCAACTGCGGGAGTTAGCCAGCCTCCCTCCAGAAGGAGAATGAATGTCTGTTTTGGATTTCAGCTGCTTCAGGGCACACGAAGGTTTTGAAAAAGTGCTCATTATAGGCAAGATTTTAAGGGAAGGAAAAGAAGAGGTTTCTTCCTTAATTTTCCAGTGTTTCATCTCCCCCCCCCCCTCTAAAATTGATAGCGCTAGTATATTGTTTCATGATAAGATGGAAAGAATGGAGAACTATATAAGAGTCAGGAACCTTCATTTCGTAAATTTTCCTATTACACACTATCTATTTCCATTGGAACTAGTAAGAAAGTATATGAGGGAGATCTTGCAATATGTTAATGTGGACACATTTGAACCTGATAACCTCCGTTACATTCCGAGGGCTTCCAAGGAAGAGGTAGATGAAGAGGAAATTGATAAATTGGTCTCATTTGATAGTTTGGATTTATCTCAATTTTTGGAGTCATCTAAAGACACAATTACAAAACGAGCTACACTCTTGGTAGTTTTCAAAACAGAGCTAGAGAAGCAAACTCTTTTGAAGTTATATTTGACTCAAAAACAAGCTCTGTTTTGTGGCCAGCGAGTGATGATTTTCCCCGATGCCTCTAAATAGACTCAATTCAAAAGGAAGCAATTCCTAGCACTTAGGCCTAGAGCTTTGGCGCTTGTTGCGACCTTTTTTTTTTTTTTTTTTTTTAATTTCCTTGTAAATGCCTTATCTTATATGCAAGTGATATAAATATGTCTTCTCAGACCCGGTCCAGTTAGATCAGGGGTCTGAAAGTCCCTCCTCGAGGGCCGCAATCCAGTCGGGTTTTCAGGATTTCCCTATTGAATATGTATTGAAAGCAGTACATGCACATAGATCTCATGCATATTCATTGGAGAAATCCTGAAAACCTGACTGGATTGCGGCCCTCGAGGAGGGACTTTGAGACCCCTGAGTTAGATAGTTTTCTAAAAGATATATCGGTGCAGACAGTATTTTAGGTTTTCATTTTGGTTTTCTTACTTAGGGAGGATAATTGACGACATGTAAAGATTTAAGCCACACTCTGCCTGCCAAGAAGTTTGAATTATTTGTTTCTTTAGATTGTTTTATTCAGCTTTTTTTATGCTGATAGCTGTAATTGATAATCTTTTTATGTTTGTTATATAATTTATAACAAATTAATAAAAAATAAAATCGATAGCGCTGAATGACTATGGAATATGTACTTAATTAGGAACATTTAGGCATGTCGGTTTCCAAAATGGTGCACTTACACATCTAAGGGGGCTCAGTGGTGTAGAAGGGAGGTTGCCCCCACCACTCTTCTCTACTGCTTCAATGACCCCACTCTTCCCTACCTCTTGAGCATCCCCCGCCCCCATGTACCTCTTAAAATACTCACCGGCTTGAGCCGCATCTTCCACCTGCTGTTCCCACTAGCTTCGGCCCGCTTCGGACATAACATCGTGGTCCTTTGACCAGGAAGTGATGTCATAAGGGAACCAAGGTTGGCGTGAGCAGCAAGTGGAAGATGCTGCTTGTGCCAGTGAACATTTAAAGCAGTACGTGGGAGGGAGGGATAGGCACCAGCACCCCCCCACGAAGATGGAGCTGGAGAAGTCCACCCCCCTTATTACTCCGCTGAGGGGGCTACCATTAAGATGTGTTATTTTACAAGTAACTCATTGGCAACTCTCCGCCTACACTTGGTTGTGCATGTGGTTGAGTTGCCTCCACTGATGATGATGTAAAGTGGTTCCCTCCTCTCCCCCCCCCCAACATACCAGACAATTCCTGAACATTTTTCTCAAGTAAAAACAAACAGCCTGAATGTCTCAATTCCAATCTCTATCTACAATGGGCTGCAAATGTTGAAATCTTAAAAATACTTACACAGATAGTGCAGTAGAAAACATGGGCTGGAGACGTAACCTAGTGGTCAGAGCAGAGGGTAGGGAAACTAGGGTTCAAATCCCGCTTCATCCATAGATGCTCCTTTTGACCTTCCATGTCCTCAGTTACCACACAGGGTGAACATTAAGGCATACCTTTGTAATTCTCAACAGGTATTTTTACTAACCATGCACATCGCCTGAATTAACGCATGTAACATAGTAACATAGTAACATAGTAGATGACGGCAGATAAAGACCCGAATGGTCCATCCAGTCTGCCCAACCTGATTCAATTTAAATTTTTTTTTTTTTTCTTCTTAGCTATTTCTGGGCGAGAATCCAAAGCTTTACCCGGTACTGTGCTTGGGTTCCAACTGCCGAAATCTGTTAAGACTTACTACAGCCCATCTACACCCTCCCAGCCATTGAAGCCCTCCCCTGCCCATCCTCCTCCAAACGGCCATACACAGACACAGACCGTACAAGTCTGCCCAGTAACTGGCCTAGTTCAATATTTAATATTATTTTCTGATTCTAAATCTTCTGTGTTCATCCCACGCTTCTTTGAACTCAGTCACAGTTTTACTCTCCACCACCTCTCTCGGGAGCGCATTCCAGGCATCCACCACCCTCTCCGTAAAGTAGAATTTCCTAACATTGCCCCTGAATCTACCACCCCTCAACCTCAAATTATGTCCTCTGGTTTTACCATTTTCCTTTCTCTGGAAAAGATTTTGTTCTACGTTAATACCCTTTAAGTATTTGAACGTCTGAATCATATCTCCCCTGTCTCTCCTTTCCTCTAGGGTATACATATTCAGGGCTTCCAGTCTCTCCTCATACGTCTTCTGGCGCAAGCCTCCTATCATTTTCGTCGCCCTCCTCTGGACCGCCTCAAGTCTTCTTACGTCTTTCGCCAGATACGGTCTCCAAAACTGAACACAATACTCCAAGTGGGGCCTCACCAATGACCTATACAGGGGCATCAACACCTTCTTCTTTTTACTGACTACGCCTCTCTTTATACAGCCCAGAATCCTTCTGGCAGCAGCCACTGCCTTGTCACACTGTTTTTTCGCCTTTAGATCTTCGGACACTATCACCCCAAGGTCCCTCTCCCCGTCCGTGCATATCAGCTTCTCTCCTCCCAGCATATACGGTTTCTTCCTATTATTAATCCCCAAATGCATTACTCTGCATTTCTTTGCATTGAATTTTAGTTGCCAGGCATTAGACCATTCCTCTAACTTTTGCAGATCCTTTTTCATATTTTCCACTCCCTCTTCGGTGTCTACTCTGTTACAAATCTTGGTATCATCTGCAAAAAGGCACACTTTTCCTTCTAACCCTTCAGCAATGTCACTTACATACATATTGAACAGGATTGGCCCCAGCACCGAACCCTGAGGGACTCCACTAGTCACCTTTCCTTCCTTCGAGCGACTTCCATTAACCACCACCCTCTGGCGTCTGTCCGACAGCCAGTTTCTGACCCAGTTCACCACTTTGGGTCCTAACTTCAGCCCTTCAAGTTTGTTCAACAGCCTCCTATGAGGAACTGTATCAAAGGCTTTGCTGAAATCCAAGTAAATTACATCTAGCATATGTCCTCGATCCAGCTCTCTGGTCACCCAATCAAAAAATTCAATCAGGTTCGTTTGGCACGATTTACCTTTTGTAAAGCCATGTTGCCTCGGATCCTGTAACCCATTAGATTCAAGGAAATACACTATCCTTTCTTTCAGCAACACTTCCATTATTTTTCCAACAACTGAAGTGAGGCTCACCGGCCTGTAGTTTCCTGCTTCATCCCTCTGACCACTTTTATGAATAGGG
The DNA here is from genome assembly GCF_902459505.1 of Geotrypetes seraphini. Taxonomy (NCBI): domain Eukaryota; kingdom Metazoa; phylum Chordata; class Amphibia; order Gymnophiona; family Dermophiidae; genus Geotrypetes; species Geotrypetes seraphini. The sequence goes on from NC_047091.1 coordinate 23,998,171, forward strand.
ACCACCTCCGCTCTCCTCCAATCCCCAGGAATCACTCCCGTCTCCAGAGATTTGTTGAACAAGTCTTTAATAGGACTCGCCAGAACCTCTCTGAGCTCCCTTAGTATCTTGGGATGGATCCCGTCTGGTCCCATCGCTTTGTCCACCTTCAGTTTTTCAAGTTGCTCATAAACACCCTCCTCCGTGAACGGCGCAGAATCTACTCCATTTTCTCATGTAACTTTGCCAGACAATCTCGGTCCTTCTCCAGGATTTTCTTCTGTGAACACAGAACAGAAGTATTTGTTTAGCACATTTGCTTTCTCCTCATCACTCTCCACATATTTGTTCCCAGCATCTTTTAGCTTAGCAATTCCATTTTTTATCTTCCTCCTTTCACTAATATATCTGAAAAAATTTTTATCTCCCTTTTTTACATTTTTAGCCATTTGTTCTTCCGCCTGTGCTTTCGCCAAACGTATCTCTCTCTTGGCTTCTTTCAGTTTCACCCTGTAGTCCTTTCTGCTCTCCTCTTCTTGGGTTTTTTTATATTTCATGAACGCCAACTCTTTCGCCTTTATTTTCTCAGCCACTAGGTTGGAGAACCATATCGGCTTCCTTTTTCTCTTGTTTTTATTGATTTTCTTCACATAAAGGTCCGTAGCCATTTTTATCGCTCCTTTCAGCTTAGACCACTGTCTTTCCACTTCTCTTATGTCCTCCCATCCTAACAGCTCTTTCTTCAGGTACTTTCCCATTGCATTAAAGTCCGTACATTTGAAGTCTAGGACTTTAAGTATCGTGCGGCCGCTCTCCACTTTAGCCGTTATATCAAACCAAACCATTTGATGATCGCTACTACCCAGGTGAGCACCCACTCGAACATTAGAGATACTCTCTCCATTTGTGAGGACCAGATCCAATATCGCTTTTTCCCTTGTGGGTTCCATCACCATTTGTCTGAGCAGAGCCTCTTGAAAGGCATCCACAATCTCCCTACTTCTTTCTGATTCCGCAGACGGAACATTCCAGTCCGCATCCGGCAGGTTGAAATCTCCCAACAGCAGAACCTCCTCTTTCCTTCCAAACTTTTGGATATCCACAATCAGATCCTTATCAATTTGCTGCGATTGAGTCGGAGGTCTGTAGACTACACCCACGTAGATAGAAGTTCCATCTTCTCTTTTCAGAGCAATCCATATCGCTTCTTCCTCTCCCCAGGTCCCTTGCATTTCGGTCGCTTAGATATTGATCTTTACATAGAGAGCTAATGTGTTAACTGGTTAATGAACCCTAGTAAACACTCTTAAATTTTAATCCCTCCCTCATCCCCAACCTCCTGATAGGGAAATAGCCTTCTATTGAAATGCACTTTGGAAAGCAAGAGGTTAAAGAGAAGCCATTATGTGTCGAAGCAGGGCTCAACTTGCATCATGGTGGTGAGCTGGGCTTTATTCTTTCTCCTAAACTCATATTATAGCTGAAGGGTTTTGTATTTTTGTCATCTTGCAATAGAAAACTAGCATAGAAACTGTCGGATATGATCAGCTGAGCAGGTCTTATTGGAGATGAGAGGCTGGCATTTTGTCGCATCTGGTTGTCACTGCTGTTGTCTCCTGCTGTCTTCCCCGATAACCCTGAGCTGTGAGCTAAACTTTTCTTGTTATAATCTTTCTAGTCAAAAAGCAAATTGAACTGAAGTCCAGAGGAGTAAAGCTCCTGCCCAGCAAAGACAGCAACCAGAAGACGTCTGTATGTGAGTTCTCTGCTTTTTTATTCGTATCATGTACTAAGAAAACATTGACGTTTTTCTTCTGGGAATGCATCAAATTGGCACTTCCTGCCGAAACTGAGGCCCATAAAGCTATGTACTGTGTTGAACTGGTGTGTTCAGAATGATTTTTGTCATAGGATGATGCTGTATAAGTGGTCAGGTGACCTTGTGGGTGGTACATCGTGCAATAAGTTGATGCAGGTTCTGTTCAGCGCTGTAACAATGAGTCTTGGGTGAAGCATTTTGACTGCAGCTCTTCAAAAGGCCGCCCAGGTCCTTAAGATAGTTGAGTGATGCTGGTCTTAAGATGGGGCGTTTCGGTCCTAGAACATTTTTGGGCTGTTCTCTAGGACCTCTCAGTCTTATAATAGGGTCATTCCATGTCAAGTGGTCTAGAACTCCCCACTCAACCATCTCAAAAATTGCTGAAATTTTTTCAGGGGATATGTTGCGATCTCTAATGGAAATATCCAAAGTTTGGGGGTATGATCTCAACCAGGTCCAGAGCTAGGGGACCCCTTTATTTGGGCCACTTTTTTTATCCATGGAAGATGTCAAGTGTGGACCCTCCTTGAAACTAAACCAATTGACGTGGAATTACCCAAAGCGATGACCCCCATGGATCTCAGCAACGACTTTGGGTTTTTCTATAAATAGTAAAGGTGCCTTCTGTAATCTTAGTAAACACTGTTATTTTATTGCAATTTATATGCTACATAACTTAAGAAAAATCAGTAACAAATGCTTAAAACACAGTAATTAGCTGAGGAGACAAGGGAGCAAGAAGTCCTGGTCAACACACTTAGCTTAACTGGTAAAGAGGCAGGTGGGAAAACATGTAGCAAATCAGAGACAGCTGAAACTGAAAAGCAGAAAACACATAGACAGTGGAAACAGCACATCTCAAAACCAGCAGGGCTAGGAAAGAGTGGGAATTAAAATGCCAAGGCAGACAAGAAGGGTGAGAGAAAAGCTGGAGACATTAAGATGAGGAACGAAGCTCCCAAGTTGGTCAGGACCATTGTCTTGTTTGGAAACACGATGCCTACTGACCAAGGCCCATAAAGTTGTTCATCTGTGATGTTCAGGGAGAGATGGAAGGAATGGGATTTGGGCAAGGTCATGACAAGGAGAGGAGAGGTCAGTATGAAGGAAACAAGGGGAAGTTCAAAGTCACAAAAATGAGCACCTAAGCCAAGAGCACAGCAAGGAAAACCTTCAAGGCTTGTCTTGGTTAAGATGAAAAATAAGAGGGGAAACACCAAGAGGACAATTAAAAAAAGGATATTTTGTGTTCAGAGATCAACACGTTCATTGTGGAGATAGATGAACTCAAGCAGATGTAACCCTGTGGGAGGGGTGTTAGAGACTTCCCACCCCCTCTTAGCTCATCTTAACCTGAACAAGTGTTTGATGCTTTCTACCTGCCCCATCCCATCATTATCTCTGGGTCCTGGAAAGAGTAGAAGGGCACATGGATGGTGATGGTATTTCTCCTTAGTCTCAGATGTGACCCCCTTCCCTTGGTCAGCCGATTCAGTCTTCTAAGCCAAAGGGAAGGCTTTGGTCCTCAAGTCAAAAACAACGGTGGAGTTCTTGGGTCATTGCTTTTAGAATCCTGAGCAGAAAAGAACGTCTGCAGGATTTCAAAGAATGTGCTTTTTTTAAAAAAAACCAAACACATCATGTCTGCTGCTGTGTAAGGTCATTCTTTCATTCCCTGCCTGCCACACAAAGTTAGAATTTGCAGAATAATAAAAGGTTATTTTGGGGAGTATCAGAAACAGTATAAAGAAACTGTAATATGGAATGGGAAGACAAGGTTTTGGTTTGCGTTGAAGCGGTAATTACAGGTTTGAGATACTGTGCTTATACGCTGTCTCGTGAAGGCTGTTATCAATGAACACCTGCGCACTTGACGAGTTCAATGAACAGTAATGACAAAGTGGTCTTGCCTAGTAGTCTGACACCCAGACTTAACTGCTTTACAACGGTGCTAATTTTCCAGATAAGGTTTCCGCATTGGAGTCCCAGTAGCCGAACCCAAATAATCAATTTTGCTGAACAAGAAAAGAAAATGAAGAGGAAACACCTGGGGTGGGGGTGAGGGGTGATTCTCTATAAATGGCTTAAAGCTAGGCGCTTGAATGGTGCGCACAAAGCGTGATTGTGCATAAAACATCCATTCTGGAATATCAGCGTTATGACCCCTAAAGTTAGACGTCTAGATCGGCGCATTTAGCTGATCCAGGCGCCTAACGTAATTATTTAAAAAGCTTAATTGGGTTAATAATTGGCTTAAATTGAAATGAATTGTTTTCTAGACTCCTAACTCAGTACGCGTCTACCACTTTCAGCTGCATGTCTAGTCCAAGGCGCCTACCCAAAAGTGGTCATTGTTAAGGGTGAATCGTAGGTGGGTCATGGCATGTTTTGCGTGTCGGAGCCTAAATTGGACTCGGGTGCTGGAAGGTGCCTAAGGTTTTCATGCCTACTGGCGCCTACGTCCAATTTAATCACCATTAGGCACGATTCTCTAAACCAGTGGTCCCCAACCCTGTCCTGGAGGACCACCAAGCCAATCGGGTTTTCAGGATAGCCTTAATGAATATGCATGGAGCGGATTTGCATGCCTGTCGCTTCCATTATATGCAAATCTCTCTCATGCATATTCATTAGGGTTGGCTTGGAAACCCGATTGGCCTGGTGGTCCTCCAGGACAGGGTTGGGGACCACTGCTCTAAACCACAGGTGTCAAACTCAAGGCCGTGGGCCAATCTGACCCGCCTACTCATTTTATGCAGCCCGCGGTCCAATGCCCACAGTTTTACCTTGAGACCGGCTCCCTCCTTCTCACGGCCATAGTGTGCACAGTGCCGCGTGCAGTGGCTCCTTGCGCGTCCCACACCTCATCCAGAAGCATTCCCTCTAACATTGCGATGTCAGAGAGAAGGCTTCCGGTTCAGGTACAGGACGCACGAGGAGCAGCTGCACGCGGCTCCGTGCACACTATGGCTGTGAGGAGGAGGGAGCCGGCCACAAGATAACATCGGGGGGCATCGGACCGCGGGCCGCATAAAACGGCCAGGTTGGAGCCAGCCAGAAGGTTAGACACCCGCTGGAGGGAGGCACAGCATGGAGGGAGGGAGACAACAAAGGTGGGGGGGAATGGTTTTATTTTCAAGTTAGTGTTTGAATTGTGTCAATTTTGAGCATTTTAATCTGCTGTCTATCTTTTGCACTGCTCAGGAAGAAATACATTTGTTTCTTTTTCTCTGGTGGTTGTACTGCATGCAGAATCTTGAATCTTAGGGTTTGTTTTTTTAATATAATAGTACTTTTAGTTTTTGGCCCTTTATTTGCATAGGAGTTATCTGTATTCTAGTAGGAATGAATGTTGAGAAGCATACAGTGTGTTTTGTGTAGTTTAATTTTGTGGTTGAGTATTATGTGTTAATAAGATTATATTGTGTGTGTATATATGAAAAATGAATGGAAAAAATGGTGTTATAATTAGTATTATTATGGGGGCGGGGTCTGGGGTGGAGATTGGGTGGGGTCTGGCCCGCGACTTAGCCTGTGTTTTGGATTTGGGCCCCTTAATGGTGATTGAGTTGAACACCCCTGCTCTAAACAGTGCCTAAACCATGATTGACCTGCGTTCCTCAGCACCTATGATTTCAAGAGTTGGGGCCTATACGACTAACTTTAGGTGTGAGCGCCTAAAGCACCTCAACGGCTGCTGTAAATGTTGACACCTGACCACTAGCAGTTCTAGTATTTTACAGCCTGTGCACACAAGTACTAGGCACACTCCTAACCTGCTCAGGACCCCCCCCCCCCCCCACTTGTACTTATGCACTTTGGGCCTGATTCTCTAACTGTGCGTCCCGATTTTAGGTGGTGGTAGGCGTCCTACCGGTCTCTGGCAGCCAATTGGGATGCATGTTTTCTAAAAAAATTCGGCCGAGAAAGGATGCCTAAATTGTAAGCGTCTGTCATGTATCTGTGGAGATGCGTAAGGCCACTTATGGACACCCAAGGTATGGTGTGGGCGTGGTTTCCCCTGGAAGTGGCCTTAGGTGTCGGAAAGCATCCCTATGCATCTATGTAGGCACGAGGCAGACGCCTTGAATGCAGGCCTGTAAAATGCTGGCCTACATTAAAGGCGTCGGTCAGAAAAACTAGCCGCGATGCGTGTTTGACACTTCTTAGGCAGCCACCGAGATTGGCGTCCTATAGAGAATCAGGCCTTTTGTATTTTGTATGCACATAACTGCTAATCATTGCTAATTAGTTCTAATTAACACCAAACACAGCCAATGCTTGGTTGCTAATGCCAATTATCAGCTTGTCAGTCAATGAAGCTATGCACGTAACTGACAGTATTCCTTCCATAACTTACACGCACAACTTTGCATACTAAGCATAGGTTTCTACGGTGTTTCGTGTGTCTCAGTACTTTGAAAATAACCCCCTAGGCGTAACAGAATTAGGACTCTAGTGGGTGATGGACTCTATCTGCAGATGATTGCATCTGAAGGGGGCAGTAACTATGACCCGTAGAAGGTAGCGTTACATTAGGCACTTCCAGGACTTGTCTTTATTAAATACTAGCGTATCTGGCACAGAACGTCTGGAACGTAGGTGTCGTCACTTGAGCTGGCGTGAATGAATGAATGCATGCATTTGTTTTGGCCCTACGTGATCTCCGCATGGAGGTGGAGGGCAGGCAAAGTCCACACCCTTATGCCATGGTACATACCTTAATGCCCTTTGCAATTCCTACATGCAGGTGGCCAGAAATGACTTTAGAAAATGACCCCCTTTCTGTGGTTCTTTTGTACCTAGACTGGCCTTGGCATCTCTTGTTTACTGACTGGTTTACGGTTCTAGCAGTGACACCAAAAGAGCTGGGATGGATCTGAGCCAGGTGGGGTCTGTTGTAACGCCGCTCCGAAGGGGCTTAGCCAATCCTGTGGAAGGCGTTTTTAATGCCACATATCTGACACAGATAGGGGGTCATTTTACAAAGAAGAGCGACGTTGTTTCGGTGATAAGTAAATGATTTGGCTATTATTGATGGACACAGATACACGGCAAGCCACGTGTGATTCTATAAACTGGAGCCCAAATGCAAAGGTACACATGGACTGTAATAATGTAAACTATAAAAAGCTATCATTTACATACATTTATTTTAACAAACTAGGCACAAAAGTGTACACCCGTTCGGTTGCCTTATGTGTATCAGGTGACCCTGGCATTCTCCCGTTCCTGCAAGCTCTGCCTTAAACGCACAAGCCTCGAACACTTATGATTTTAAAGTGTTTGAGACTTGTGCACATGAGGACGGAGCTTGCAGGAATGGAGCAGCCACGGGGGACAGGACAGGGATCGAGATAGAGAGATCGCTTGAGGATGGGGAACAAATTTGGCCCCATGTCATTTTCTAGAAGGAATGGTTAGTGTGGTGGCCTGGGAGACGGGGTTCAATCCTCACTGCAGCTCCTCGTGGCCCCGGGCAAAGTCACTTAACCCCCCACTGCCCCAGGTACAAAATGTGTAAACCGCTTTGATTGTAGCTACAGAAAGGTAGTTTATCAAACCTCATCCCCTGACCCTTTTCTCTCCTTTATAGAACGGCCCTCGCCTTGGGCAAATCAACAGCTATCTTATTCAAGCTTTGAACGTAACGTTTAATTATTGTAACCTGACTGATTTATTTCCTGGTTTGGCAAAGCTCAATTTATTTAGATATGGATATTTGTTTGTCCGTGTGGGGAAGAGTGGGGTCTATTTGGAGCAAATGAAGTTACAGTGGTGCCTCACACAACGAACTTAATTGGTTCCAGGAGCAAGTTTGTTATGCGAAAAGTTCGTTATGTGAAACGCGTTTTCCCATAACAATACATGTTAAAAAAAATAATTCGTTCTGCAGCATAAAATATGCTAAGATGACATAAAAAAAGATAAATTTTTTGTTATTATTTTTATTTAGATACATCTAAAAACATAATTGTTTTTTAAAACAACACACATTTTTTAAATTTAAAGACAGACTAAGTAGAGTCTAATTTTACAGTGAGAGAGGGCAGAGTCTCAGCGGCAAAAACTGGGACTTAACTGTTCATTTTTTTTTTCTAGCATCGGGGAAGCGGCGAGAGTAGCTCCGCCCCCCCCCCAACGCATCAGCAGTAGGCGCCGGGCCCCTGCGAGCCGACGGTCCGCCACTGCACAGGGAGCCAGGCGGAGAGAGGGCAGTTAAGCGCAGTGCCTGCGCGGAAGGATGCAGCTCGGGCGACTTCGTTGTGTGAAACGAAGTTCGTTGTGGGAAGCAAGACCTGAAGTTCGTTGTGCGCAGCGTTCGCTGTGCGAGGCGTCCGTTATGCGAGGCACCACTGTATTTATATTAGAGAAAGGGGAGACTGGGGAGTGTTTAAGGTCTATGCATGTTTGTGGCTACTTGTGTGTGTCTAGGCGAATAGATGTCTTTCAGGATGGGAAGAAGTTTCAAGTTTTATTTAAAATTTGATGCAAACGCTTATTAATTTTTGTAAGTGACGTATAGTGGTGAAAAAAAATGGGGGGAAGAAACAAAACAAAACTGCAGATGTGTACAAGATGCAGGCAAAATTTATTGTGACAAAATAAAAGTATAAATATACATAAAACCCTTTTACCAATCAAGGGACTCGACACGGTCCGTGTTTCGGACAAGCCTTCGTCAGGGGTCCATGGTAAAAAAGGAGTAAAAAATATGCCACCAAAAAATGTAGAATGACAACAAAATATCTGTATATCAAGTTCGCCGAGAGTACTCTTGAGACGCTTTACTGGTGTTGGCGATTCTCGGCGAACTTGATATACAGATATTTTGTTGTCATTCTACATTTATTTGTGACATATTTTTTACTCCTTTTTTACCATGGACCCCTGACAAAGGCTTGTCCGAAACACGGACCGTGTCGGGTCCCTTGATTGGTAAAAGGGTTTTATTTATATTTATACTTTTATTTTGTCACAATAAATTTTGCCTGCATCTTGTACACATCTGCAGTTTTGTTTTGTTTCTTCCCGGTTGGTGTTTTTTCTGCAGATAAGGTTGGACCCCCCTTTTTTTGGTTTTGTTGCTCTGTGAAAAAAAATGGGGGGACACAATGACATGTATGGACAGGCTCAGACAAACAAACACTAGACTGACTCAATGATCAGGAAAAAAAAGGTTAAAGGACAGAAGAACTTGTAAAGAAAGTACAATTAGGAGGTGTAGGTGAATGGAGATATCTCGGGGCATAGGGGCGTGTTTGTAGGAGAGAGGGGCTATTTGGGAGGATAAGTGAGTGGACCTGCGTTGAGGGAACTAACTGGGTGGCGTGGATGTGGATGTGTGGGTGAGTTGGAGGGTATTTATGGTGCTATCTGGGTGGGTGGGAGATCTTGGGGGGTGCAGCAGCAAAATGACTTCATGCAATCTCTTTCTTAACCTGAGGCTGCTCTCTGGGGATCAGTGTTGTGCAGCTTTATTAGTGCACAGGCTGTATTTCCTTGGGGCCAAATATTAAACTTGGATCACAAATGAAAGCTATGTGCTTGCCTAGCAGCTTCTCTGTCATTTTTCCAAGTGAAAAATACCAGATGGTCTAAAATAGTCAGTCTTTGTTCCAGATCCAGGACTGGAAGAGGAGGGAGGGGGCTCCAGGGCAGGAGGGAGGTGCGTTGGCAGAGCTCTGCGTGAGGGTCTTGGTAGTGGAATAGCACGACTGATGTATATTCATGCTCCCAGCCTTAGTCAGGCTGGACGATTAGTATCTCAAGTCTCCACAGGCTCTTTAATCTTTAAATCATCCGCACGACTTTGGTCCGGTGACATGTTAATTGTAAAATCTTAATCTGTATCGATGGTCTTAAATCAGGTCCAAGAGACTGCAATAAATTCATTTATTTTTTGCTGAATATTACTCCACTTTTCATGCATGTGGTAAATTAGCCTTAATAAATAATTAAATAGCTTTTTTTTTTATTGCATGAATGAGTGATATAGAAATTCAGTTGACAAAGAATCCTCTGCAAAAGAGTTTGCAATTGATCACAGCAACAATTCCTCAAGATGGTTCTGTCTTCGCATTTCCTGTAACCTTGAGCACGTAATTCAGGGCGTTGCAAATGGTGAAACCCTTGAGCCAGTTTTGCTAGTCAGTTGACTCTTGCCAGAGAAGGGCCACGATGAAGAGCGCTTGTTCTGAAGAACAGAAAGTCAAGCTGAAAGATGACAAGAGCAGTGGTGGCCCCTTTCCCTAACGCTTATGATGTGCTAACGGTCATTAGTTCGTGCCTGCTTGCTGCCATGCCTGAAGGAATAAAGTGACCCATGCATCGTAAACGTTAATAAAAGGGACCCCACGAGCATGATTCTTACTCCCATGAAGTGTTTATCCTCCTTGCGATGACTTTTGATGCCACATACTGAAGGGTTGCAGGGCTTACGTCCATATTTCTAGGTAAAGAGCGCACCAGTTTGGAATTTCCTTAGGTGGTAAAATGCGCATTGAAGATCGTTAGTCTACCAGCCGCCACTGCAGTCTCTGGCTGGTTGGATGTCAACTCCAGTCTTTCCAAATAAAGTTTAACAAAAGCTTTCCATTACTCTACTAAACTCTGTGTGTCTTGTCTGTCACCATTATCTTGCATTGGGGAGAACACCTTTTCCATGTGTTCCGCTTTCTCCATCATTCTGCACTGTGGAAATTTGCCATCCCGTTTCTCTTTCTCTGTCTTGATGCGTCTACTCCTCCATTTTCAGTAACATGGAGGTTTGCATATTTACCTGTCTGTCTGCAGACGGCATGGGGGGTAACTCTATAAAGAGGGCATCAAGTTTAAGCATGTGTAAATGCCCAGAATCTGGCATATGGGCATGTATGTGCATGTTCTCCTCCCCTGAGCCCACCTGCCAGCAAAGCACCCGCCATCATGTCACGGCACATATATTTATGCGCATCTTTGCGATTGCACATGGTTTGCAGGTGGGCGTTCACATGGGTGGAGTCTGGATGCATCGGGTGGGGCACGTTTAGAAAAGTCTCGTCCGCTAGCGTTCTTTTGCGACGAAGGTGCGTGAATTTACACCAGTTCTACAGCAGGTGTAAGTGACTGGGCACCAGTTTGACGGGGGGAGAGTGGCGCAGTGGTTAAAGCTACAGCCTCAGCACCCTGAGGTTGGGGGTTCAAACCCACACTGCTCCTTGTGATCCTGGGCAAGTCACTTAATCCCCCCATTGCCTCAGGTTCATTAGACAGATTGTGAGCCCATCATGACAGATAGGGAAATGTGCTTGAGCACTTGAATAAATTCTTGTAAACCGTTCTGAGCTCCCCTGGGAGAACGGTATAAAAAAATTGAATAAATAAATTCTGTAAAGAAAAGGACACTGAACTTTTCAGTTAAGAACAGGTTGCAGGTAGGCGCATTGTATTCTAGATTCCCCATTATAACTTTGCCCTGTCAAGAGGCTGAGATTTAATCACTTCTTGAAATAACTACTAATCTTTCTGGTTCTTTCCCCTGCAGTGACTGGCAGGTCACTCTGTTCTGTAATTAGGGGACTCTTCCTAAGCCCTCATTTGTCATGCCATTCCTATAGGATTGGGTGTCCATGGTGGCACTCCATCACTTTCTTACTGGACAATTATGTGTTAACTGGGCCTTTAAACTACACACAGCTGAGAAGCAGGATTTGGGGCACACGTTTGAGTAATGTTCAGAACTGTCGTCAAGCGTGATACCAAATGTGTCTGTCAAGGGTGTGGTCTTTGGGGATTGCAATCATTTGTGAACTAGGATGGAAATTGTACTGCGTGGAATGAGGCACAAGGTGAAAGTGTGGCTGGGGTTTGGGGGGGGGGGGATTCTGTTTTAATGCTCTTTTGCTTTCCAAGAAATGTCTTTTACAATGCCCACCCTTAAGTAGGGTAAAAAGATTGAAGCTATGACAGAACAGCCCTCCTCATCCATATTCTTTTGCTTATGAATCTCTGATCTAGGTTGAATTTCGCTTTATGTCCCCTTGTGACTATAATCGGAGGCCACCTGGTGTGTCCCCATCTGTCAGTCATTATGGGCCCTTTGTGCTAAGCAGTTTTCCCCCCAACTCAGCATAATGGACAAAACCTTTTCTACACTGGCTTCTAAGAAGGCTGTGAAGGTACTTGTATTCCAGATGTAATCATGTAGTCAACATCTGCTTGCCAGAACTCCGTCAAAGTTCTTTGTAGAGCTGGATCCTTGACCCGCCTCCTTCTCTCTGCAAACTGGCACCCGGTTCTAGACCTAGAACACAGACTCCAGCTGGCATCATGGTGGGCAGTCCGATGTGCTCAGAGAACTGTGTCCTTTGTACGTTCAGAGTTTCTTATAAAACACACCTCTGCGGCATTACAGGAGCCAGCGGATCTGGCAGGGAGCAGAGAAGGCTTTCCACCAGAAATGAGCCAAAATTATATCAATTACAGCTTTTCCATTGCTAGAGAACAGTGTAAAACGTAATGCATTGAAAGTGGCAATTACACTTCTCTCTCCAAACTCAGCAGCAGCAAAATAGCAATTAACTGAGAGTATATTCCCTGTGATTTTCTGTCTCTCTGTGTTGTTTTTTTTATTTTTTTATTTATTTTTTCTCCTCCTCTTTTCTGGTTTTGTTTTGGATTTCTTTTTCCTCTGGTTTTTAGTAACCCATGTTGGCCTGTCCCAGGGACATAACATGTGCCCAGACCCTGGGATTCCGGAGCAGGGGAAAAGGATTGGCTCTGATTTCAGGTGAGAGTTGCATGTTTACTACCACAGGGGTGTGGGCGATTGCGGGAGTCTCTCGGGAGCTGAGCTTTAGGATTGCACGTGATTTTTTTTAAAATGTGGCTAATTTTCAAAAGGACGCTAGTCCGTTTGAAAATTTGCAAGCAAAATGGTGCACAGCTCAAATATTGCTGGTGTACTTTGAATCCCGCTGTTTATACATTTGCCCAATCTAGGGATTCCAGATGTCCGGATTTCCCCAGACAGCTTTTCAAAACCTGGCACTGTGTCCAGGTTTTGAAAAGCCTCCTCTCAATCGCGTCGGGTAGGAAGCAATCACGCGATGATGTCGCCCGCACATGCGCGTGGCATCCGTGCATGCACGAATTGCCTCCTGCCCGATCAAAGCAGGCATTGAGGGGGGGGGGCGGGACTGAGGCGGAGATGGGCGGGCCTGGGGAGCGGGTCTGGGGTGTCCGGATTTTACAGTCGTAAAATCTGGCAACCCTAGCCCAATCTAATTTTATTCATTTTGTTCACTGCCTGATCAAATAAGGTATTAGGTGACATACAATCAAAATATATAAAAAGAATTAAACAACAAAACCAAGACATAACTTAAAAGACACGAATCTGAACAGAAACACCATCACTGCACTAAAGCTCAAAAGTGCAAAAAAAAAAAAAAAATGCAGAAGGGCAACCAGGCTTTAAAAAGCTTCCTCTGACAGCCTCAGTTCCATAGACACCTAACATAAGAATTGCCACTGCTGGGTCAGATCGGTGATCCATCATGCCCAGCAGTATGCTCACGCGGCGGCCCTCTGGTCAAAGACCAGCACCCTGAGACTAGCCCTACCTGCGTACGTTCTGGTTCAGTTGGAACTTGTCTAATTTTGTCTTGAATCCCTGGAGGGTGTTTTCCCCTATAACAGCCTCCGCGAGAGCGTTCCAATTTTCTACCATTCTCTGGGTGAAGAAGAACTTCCTTACGTTTGTACGGAATCTATCCCCTTTCAATTTTAGAGGGTGCCCTCTCGTTCTCCCTACCTTGGAGAGGGTGAACAACCTGTCTTTATCTACTATGTCTATTCCCTTCATTATCTTGAATGTTTTGATCATGTCCCCTCAATCTTCTCTGTTCAAGGGAGAAGAGGCCCAGTTTCTCTAATCTTTCGCCTACTTTTGAATCAGTCAGGGCAGATGTGAACGTCACCTCCCCCCCCCCCCCCCCTAAATGCACCCTCAGCAATGCCTCCTGTTAACCTGGTGAAAATTCCAAATCAAATGGGAAGTAGGAGGGACTGAGCTATCCAGTGGGTGACAGGATGAACTGAACTATCCAATGGGCAGTAGGAGGGACTGAGCTATCCAATGGGCAGTAGGAGGGACCAAACTATCCAATCCAAGTTTCCAAGATTATTTATAGACCACCTATCAATGGAGGTACTCAAGCAATATATTGGGCTTGTACTATGCAACGGCCAATAAGAGGGGCTGAGACATTCAGTGACTGAGCTATCCAATGGGTGACAGGAGGGACTGAGTTATCCAATGGGTGACAGGATAGATCGAGTTACCCAACAGGCAATTTATATTACCCAGGGCTAATGTTGACTGACCTCATCAATATGACCAATGAGTCTCCAAGCTAAAAGTCAGAAAATAGTTGCGAGTATAATATTAGTTAATAAAATAATAATTATATAGAGAGGTTTAGGTGCTCACTGTATGATAGCTTTTATCTGAATTTGACTGTATATGATGAAACCGGTTCAGGTGCATTGAGAGGACAGGGCCAAACTTATTTGCCCAATAGGAATATTCAGCCCCCAGGGGGAAAACTTTATCCATATAACTTGCCCACAAAAATGGCAGGATTAAGACAGAAGGAAAGTTCATTTATATCCCTTCCTCAATCTATTTTCAGTCAGGGCAAGATGATGTAGAAATATCTTGATCATACAGCCTACTGACCACAAAGCTCTGCTTGATCGATACACCTCCCAAAGACTTCGGAACTAATATGATACTGTTCGAAGTATGGTCTGATGCAGTAATCATAACCCCTTAAATTGAATCCTCTGAGCTATCGGTAACCAGTGAAGACTTTTCAATACAGCACTTATCAGTCTGGCTGCTGAGTTCATCATCATAACCTGTAGTGCTCTCAACTTAGCCTTTGCTACTCCCAACAACGAATTACAGTAGTCAAGCCTACTCAAAAATAATGATTGAACTACAGTTCTGAAATCATAAACTGTCTTTCATGAGGTACTTTGTCAAATGCCTTTTGAAAATCCAAATACACAATATCAACCAGTTCACTTTTATCCACATGTTCATTCACCCCTTCATAGAAATGCAGTAGATTGGTGAGGAACGATTTCCCTTGACTAAAACCATGTTGGCTTTCTCTCATTAATCCATTTTGTTTTTTACAATAGTCTCTACCAGTTTGCCCGGCACTGACATCAGACTCACTGGTCTGTAATTTCCCAGATCACCTCTGGAACATTTGATAGCTCGGTCCATCCTGTCACCCATTGGATAGCTTGGTCTCCCTAGTTGGCTACGTCTTAGTACAAGCCCTATCTATTGCCCATTGGAAAGCATTATCCAACAGGGTTCCTAGCAGGCCCTGCTTTCTGTTGACGTTCTTAAAACGCAGGTGACTCTATTAACTAACAAACCATGGCCAGACCTCATTCTCGCCTGTCTATTTCTCAGTTTCTGGTTTCTTTGATCTATTGGCCAGTGGTATAAGTTAAATTTCCAGGGCAGCCTTACATCCCTTGTTAATAAGTGAAATGTCTGTCTCATTGCCCACATATGTATCAGCAGCTGTACAGAAGGGATTTCACAGGTCACACCTTTCACAAAATGACACTCTAGAAATGTGTTTCTTCCCCCCCCAGAGAAGCCTGAAGATGATGAGGGTGACCACTTTCGGCGTCAGCTGTTAATACTTTGGTCTTTTCATTCTCAGGCTGGGATCCAGCGTCCAATTCACTTGCACCGATGGGTACGACTTACAGGGCTCTAAAAGCATAACCTGTATGAAAGTGAGTGACATGTTCGCAGCCTGGAGTGACCACAGACCCGTCTGCAGAGGTAAGAAATGGGATAGAGCAAGAGGGGCTTTCTTTGTATCTCCCTCATTTCCATTCTCAGAGACCTAGTGCCAACATGGGTCTCAGCAGAGGCGAAGTAAGGGTGAGGGGCGCCTGGGGCAGGACCTTTCCCTGTACCCCCTTTGACATCATTCCTAGGTGCAGGTCCTGGAAGTGACGTCAGAGAGAGTGCCAAAAAGATATGGGGAGGGGAAGGAAAGGAGCAGGGAGTAGGCGGGAAGGCAGGCAAGCGGGGGAGGGGCAGAGAGACCGCATCCCCCCCTTACTAAGCCACTGGGTCTCAGAGTGTCACAAAATTTCAACCCTGTGGTACATGAATCTGCCAGAAGGGGGTGGCATCAAGTAATTTAATAAAAGGAAGATGGTGCAAGGCATCGCGGCCATCATTGTGAAAAGTGCTGTTTGCCTTGGGGGAAGAAAGTGAGATCTCCCCCACTCCCACTGCAAAATGGAGGCCTTGCACTCACTGCAGTGAGGGATGTCTCAGGTGAACCATTTGCTGTAGCTCCTCCTTCTACTGCATGCACGCTCTGTCTGATACAAGCCCTGTGTTGTAACACCTTAAGATCAGCAAGTTGCTGTCTATTTAAGAAGCAGTAAAACACCCCATGTGGCCCTATTCAGCAGATGCCAACATTCTTCAAAGGCACATTTTAAAGGAGGTGGAGCTCTGCCAGCTTTATGTTGAGTTAGCAGTGAAAAGATGGGGCAGCGTTCTATCCAGCTCTAGTCACTTGAGGCAATTTTCAGCTGGGTGGGTAGTTCGAAGCATTGTAGACCTCAAGTCTAGTCTTTAAAGATAAACTACACAGGGAAATTCCCTTTCAGAATTCACTTCTGGAAGCTACCTGTGTGCATGAAGGTACCATTCACCGATGGTAGGGTCTGCAGGGGACAATCAAAGCCCCCGTGTGAACATTCAGTCGCTCATCCATCAAGGATGAGCTCTTTCCCTCGGCTAAAGGTAGCCAGGCACTTAAGTTACATGCATGAGTCCTGCCTAGGCTCCACCTATGTATACACCCATCTGTAAAATACACTTAAAAAATAAATAAATTTATCAATTTTCAAATAAAGGCAAGCATACAATACTTGAACACAGATTGAAAAATAATGGGCTCCTTTTACTAAGGAATGCTAACCGATTTAGCACACGTTAAATGCTAGGGCACCCGTAGAATATAATGGGCTCCTTAGCACGCTCTCATCGTTAGTGCGCCTTAGTAAAAGGGCCCCAATAGAACTTATAGGACCCAAGAAAGGAAAAATTATTCAAAGAATTATAAAATAACGTAAGAGGACAACATTGGAGGACAAGTCGGCAGCCGGTTCGTTTTAAACTGTGGATAGAGCTATCATTCCGATTCCTCCCCTTCCTTCTTTAGACACAATAAAATCCAACACTTGCTCCGGTTCAAAAAAAGAGAAAAATCCCCTCCCCCTGCCCCCCGCAGCGATGCACAGCATTTTGCAAGAAACTTCAAAATAAAAGATGCACCCAAAGCTTGAACTCTTGGCCTATATGCCCAAAAGTCCTTTCTTCCTTTCTGTATCACTTGAGATAGATCGGGAAACAAACGCCAAGAAATTGTTCATTCATATGTCTGAAATAAGTCCAAAGAATTAAATCCCTTTCAAATTCCAAGGCAAACGGCACTATGAGAGAAGTCCTCTTGGTAATTACTTCCACGGAATTTTCCAGAAAATTTGTTAGATTCATCTCGCCACCATCCATAGAAACATAGAAATAGACGGCAGATAAGGGCCACGGCCCACCAAATCTGCCCACCCCAATAACCCTCCCCTACCTTTCTCTGTGAAGAGATCCCACGTGGCGATCCCATTTTGACTTAAAATCAGGCACGCTCCTGGCCTCGACCACCTGCAGTGGAAGATCATTCCAGTGATCAACCACCCTCTCGGTGAAGAAGTATTTCCTGGTGTCACCGTGTAGTTTCCCGCCCCTGATTTTCCACGGATGCCCTCTTGTTGCCCTGGGGCCCTTGAAAAAGAAGATGTCCTCTTCCACCTCGATACAGCCTGTGAGATATTTGAACGTCTCGATCATGTCCCCCCTCTCTCTGCGTTCCTCTATTTCAATAGGAATAGAATAAGCTAATTTATTCCTTGTAGGGATATATTGACCTCAGTATTGGTGGTAGATTCTCAGTTGGAATGAACAAAATCTCTTTCAAATATCTCTGAACCGTTTCAACTGCTGACACAGTTGGAGATTTGGGGAAAACTAACATTCTCAAATTATTTTCCCTCTGTTTATTTTCCATAAATTCTAACTTTTTCTGAAGGTAAGATCTCTCTTTAATAAGTTCCACTTCTAAGGTCTTAATTTGATTTATCTGTTCTTCATGTCTTTTTATACTCTCACCTTGTTCTCGTAGCACTTCACTTTGAGTGTTTACCAGGGAATTGATAGAGCCACAATCATTTCATAACATTGTCATTGTTTTTCTGAGATTGGAGTCCATGACTTCGATAGACCTCCACAATTCATCCATATTGACCAAAGCAGGTTTTAGCATCTTTCCAAACTGCTTGTTCTCTCTCCCGGTGGAAGAAATCTCTCCAGCTTCCATGCAGAGTGCCGATGTTAGGGTCCATCTCAACCATTGGTTTCTCTCCTGCTGCTCCTCCATGGCTAGACACCTTCCTTTCCCCTTGGGAGGACTGTGCCACCTCTGTCTCCGTGGGACTTTCCCTTCGGGTTGAAGAGGAGCCTGCCCTTGATTCATGCTCACTGTAACCCATCTGGAACTAAGGTTCGCCGTTGAGTTTGGTGTCCCTCCCAAAGTCGATGTTGCCTCCGTCGCTTGACGCATCTGCATTTCTACAATGGTGGATTGAGTTCCCGGCCACTGGAGGACCAAGCTTGGTACTTCTCTTTCACTTCCCCATCACAAAGGAACCAGCCAGGAAGTAAAAAAAGAAGATGTAAGCTTTGGCGAGTATTTGGAGTCTAATCATATAAAGTACACCATGTTTACAGAATAGTTCTTAGACAAGAATTTGGCAATACAGCTTGCTTTTTGCTGGGTATCATCTTTTTTCTTAGCAGGTACCTTCTGTCTCCTTCACAGATTCTGGCTTCTAACATTCATCAAATCCCTTATGGTTCTTCTTTCCAACTTATTCTTCAATCTTCTTGCTACATCCATACAGGACCTTGGCCTCCATGGTGCATATCATGATATCTTGCTAGTCTTTCATAGCAACTCTCTCCAAACAATCTTGCAAAATTAATCTCTTCTTGGGTACAAGAAAATTTTCTTATGCTTAAACAGTCCAAAACTGTCACCCCTTCTCTGGCACCTATGATATATGGTCAGTCAGTCATGTTTTCTTCTTGAAAATATCTTGCCCAAGAGCTTTCATTTTAAGGATCATGTTGCCTCTTTGGCTAAGGTTGCTTTCTGTTTTCTTTGCCAATTTCACGTTGTCCCAGCAGTCATTTCTCTATGTTCTCAGCATTCCCCGTCTAGACTATTGTTAATGATTCAGGGTTGCCTAAACAATACAACCTTGACGGCTAGCAAAGACTCTACAATTGCCCAGCACTAGGGTAATCTATTAAGAGGGTGAAGGAACATTGCAAGGGTGGACATTTACAGTGGCTCTGGAGATCAGGTGTAAATGTACATGGCTGGATTATATATGCATGTGTTTAAATGATCATATTTTATAATCTACATTCCTGTTTGCAAAATCTGCCTGTATTCCATCCATACTCTACCCCTAGCAAAATGCATGCCATATGGACTTTTGTGCACAGTGCAATTATATAGCAGGTCAGTTTCGAGTGAAAATAGCTTAATAAACTACCCCCTTTAGGGCTTTTGGTCCTCCACTGCGTTCTTGTATTTTGGAGTTGGTCACCAGCCGGCAGCACTCGGCGTTTTGCTGACCACTGCCAATGTTATGCCCAGAAATGCAGTGCCCCGTGACGGTGAATTTCCTGGTTTGCAGATTCAGCTACACCATCGCAACTGAAGTGTGATATGCAGCATTTAATAGGCCACAAAAAGAGAGGGCAGACTTTTGGGTGCAGTTACCGGCCAGGCGCTGACTCTGCCCCGAAGCGCCCCCATAATATCCGATTTGGAGATAAGCAAAGTACGACCCAAACATTTTCAGCAGCATTAAAAGTGAAATAACACTTCATAACGTCTTCCCAACTATCAAAAGCGTGGGGGAGGGAGGGGAAGTGACGTAGGAAGGTGGGGCGCCGGCACGCCTCCACCCCCCACCTCTCTTCACGCCTCCCCTCGCTATGCGCACCCCCCTTCCCTTCCCCTGTATCTCTGGTTCACCGCCACGAGCAGCAACTTCAATGCGCTTCTCGCAACCGCGTCGTCTCTCCCACAGACATCACTTCCGGGTGCTGCACGTAGAAAGTGACGTCAGGGGACGAGCCGACGGGGTTGTAAGGAGCATGTTGAAATTCATGTTTCTGGCAGTGGTGAACGGTTCATAGACAAAACCGCCGAAGACAAAGGCGCGCGCCGACAACTGAGCGCAAGATGGAAGCACGCGCCGAAGAAAAAGAGTGTTTTTAGGGGCTCCGATGGGGGGGTTTTGTTGGGGAACCCCCCCCAGTTTACTTAATACAGATCGCGGCGGTGTTGGAGGGGGTTTGGGGGGTTGTAACCTCCCTCATTATATTGGAAACAACTGTTTCCCTGATTTTTAGGGAAAAAGTGAAATTTTCAGTAAAATGTGGGGGGGGGTTACAACCCTAAAGTGGGGGGTTCCCCCCACACCCCCGTCCCCACACCCCCCGTCGGAGCCCTTTAAAACAGTCATTTTCTTAGTCGCGCGCCTCCGCACTGCGCTCAGTTGTCCCGGCGCGCTTTTGACCTGACACTGTGGTGGAACAACCAGAGGTGCGGGGGAAGGGAAATGAAGGGAGCACGCACGTGGCAGGGGGGATTGGGGGAGGAGCTGGGGGGCAGAGATGAGGGTGCCACCCCACCTTGCTCCGCCATTACGTAAGGCTGAAGTTTCACTTAAGGTACCTGCCACCCTCGGAGTGCCTCTGAGTCATCCTTATATGACCTTAATAATGACTGTGACCTGAAAGAAGCTTTTCGTCTGGCCGATAAGAATAATAAGAGATCGTTGCTATTGAAACCCCATCGTGTCTTCTCTCTGCAGCTAGGATGTGTGAGACTCATCTGCGTGGCCCCACGGGCGTTATTACTTCCCCCAACTTCCCCGTCCAGTATGATAACAACGCGCACTGCGTGTGGGTGATAACCGCCTTAAACCCTGCCAAGGTAAGTCCTTGAACTTTCTATGGATAATGGTTACAAGTGGTTTCTAGCGGCAAAGGCCAAGGCGGTAAAATGGCAGAACTTTCTTAGACTTACTTTTGGCTGGCAATGTATTTTTAAGAAAAGCGACTCTGGTAAAAATATTTCTTTAAAAAGCAGCAATCCGTAGCACGGCACTGGTGTGTGATCAGTGGTGTTTCTTCCAGTGATGGAGAGGTTAGGAATTCAAAACTGCTATAATGTCTCATATGACGTACAAGCATTGTCTCTTGGGAAACAAGGACACCCGACCCAGGTGGCAAGTTTGCAGTTCGTATGTGTGGTGGCCTTTGTAAAGCAGATTCTAGAGCAGAGTTGTCCAATGTCGGTCCTCGAGGGTCACTCTCCAGTCTGGTTTTCAGGATTTCCCCAATAAATGTACTTCCATTGTATACAAATAAATGTCATGCATATTCATTAGGGAAATCCTGATACCCTGACCTGGGGAGGGCCGAGGTTGGACATAAGAGACTCTTGATCTGATCAAAGCGTGTTGCCGCAGTCATTTCTTCTCGGCATAATCCCGGCATCAGAGTACTACAGAACACGAGGGCTGGACCCAGTCTGAGCCCAGTTACTGTCTCTAGGGGTCAAAAGACAACCTTTACAGCATGCACTGAAAGTCACCGGGTTTATTTTCCGCTTCTCGCTGCATTCTAACATTCGGAGAGATTAATGCGGCTTGTTCCTTTGAAGAAAAGCAGGAGAGTGATTATAATTAGAAGTGAATATAATTATGTTTAATCAAAAAACTTTGATATCCCAGATAGGGGACCAGAGAAATGCAAAACAGCTGAGCAAAACATTTCAGCAAGCTGGCTTGAAGCCTATCAACTGGAAAACTGTGTGTGGAATACAGATGACGGATTTTAATGCTCCTAGATATATAGATCGCCCAATAATCATAGTATTTATGCTATACTCCTAAATCAGCCTAAATGTATAAGCATAGGGGGCTACTGTTAAGCCAGGCTACTTTACCCCAGGGCACCACTTTATGGAATGGGACCCTGAGCTAAAATACCCCACTTTGATAATTTCCCCCTAAATTTCCCAGCAGTGGGGCTTATTTTCCAAAAAGATAGCCTAAACCAGCACTTGGAGATATTACTGGTCAAAGCATCCAAGCAGGCGCTTTCTAGACATCTTTCTGGTCACTTTCTCTCCAGTGCGTCTAAATCTTAAGGGGGGAGGGGTGTTAGAGGCATGTTTTGGACATTCTGCAGGGATCATCAAACTTTTAACAAAACGTCTGGGGCACCATTTAGATGTTTGGGGCCAGAGCCAGTGATGTAATGGGGTGAGCGCACCCGGGGCGGTGGTGCCCCTTTCCTACCCTCTTCCCCACTCCCCCTGCCACACGCACGCCTCTTCCCCGTACTTTTTTTAGCTGCTGCTCACATCGGCTTCGGCGCCCTCCCTGACGTCACTTCCTAGTCACGGGTTTTGAAAGTGACGTTAGAGAGAGCGCCGAAGCCGACACGACCAGCTGTTTCGTGGCTGCTTGCGCCAAAGTTAAAAAGGTACTGGGGGAATTAAAAAGGTACGGGGAAGGGATGGAGCCTGCGTGCGGCAGGGGGAGGAGTGGGAAGGAGGGTGGAGAGCAGGAGGGGTGCCAGTGCCCCGAGGAAGACTGTGCCTGAGGCAGACAGCACCCCCCACACCCCTCTTACTATGCCACTGGTTAGAGCTGTTTTAAAAATGAATAAGAATCAAAAAGTGGCCAGATGACCACTGGAGGGATTAAAGCATGACCCCCAACTTACTCCCCAGTGGTCACCGACCCCCTCCTACCATCCAAATACATGAAAAAAACACTACTTTCCAGCCTGTCCAACAGATTCACAGCACAGCAAAGCACAGCACAGGAGCAGAGCACAGCAGAGCATAGGAGCATTCTAAGGATTACTGCAGTGAATGTCACATTAAAAGTCCCAGGTCAGATGACACTATAACTTGCTTAAATTGTATACTGAGATCTCTATTATCTAATGTACTTACATAAAGATGACACTTGCAGGCATAAGGGCTATTGTGGTGGTGTACAGGTGGGTAAATTAAGTTTTGGATGGGTTTTGGAGGGCTCACCATGCAATATAAGCAGGTTATAGTGACATGTGTACCTGGGACTTTTCATGTGACATTCATACAGCATTTCGTGCCTCTCTGCTGCGCTCGGCCATCCGTGAACAGTTTGCTATGAATGCTGGCTGCTTGAATGTGTGAAAAGCTTGATATTTTTTGTGTTTTTCACGTGGACATCTTTATAAGAACATAAGAATTACCACTGCTGGGTCAGACCAGTGGTCCATCCTGCCCAGTAGCCCGTCTTCACGGAGGTCAATCTGAATCACAAGTTCCTGGCAAAAAAACAAAGAGTAGCAGCATTCTTTGCCACCGATCCAGGTCAAGCAGTGGCTTCCCTTACATCTTTCTCAACAGCAAACTATGGACTTTTCCTCCAGGAATTTGTCCAAACCTTTCTGAAAACCAGCTACATTAACTGCTCTTACCACAACCGCAAGGCACCATTTATACAATCTCGCCTAGCAGTGCCTAAGCAGACTTAGCATCACTAAGCATCCTTGAGGTAGGTGCCGGTATATTAGGCTAGGCTTTACCTGGTGCTTATCTCCAATGCCTAGTGACACCTTAGTATACCAGGCCTCTAACCATGCCTCCCCTTAAGCATCGCTAGGCATCCTAAGAGTTCGGCGTGAAACTCTTAGTTGATAATTTAATTTTTTTTTTGATTGGCTGGACACTGGCACGATCAATTACCATGCTAATTTTTTTTTTTTTTTTTTTTTGCATGGGTTCCAAAGTTAGCTGTCGCTACGCGTTCTTGATTAGGGTACCTAGTGTCACCTATATAGGCATCCTATACAGAATCCGGCTCTTACTTCATGGGTTATTGAACAGACTATTGCTGCCCTAACTCTGACTTGGCAGGAGAGAGGAGCCACCAACCATCACTCCCTTAACTGACTAGATTAGGAGCAAGCTGGGAACTCCATGAATTTTAAGCTCCTAAATTAAGCTGAATTTTCAGCTGAATGTAAGCCACAAAGGGGTCCTTTTACTAAACTGAGGTAAGCGCTAACTGTACGTTAAAAGAGCTTACTACGGGACATGCGCTGCCATCCCACGGTAAATTTGCCTATTGACACGCGTACACCGTTCACTAAAATAATTCTTTCTAAGTGAGCATATTTGGGGCTGATGAGTGGGTGTGAGAGCAGTAATCAGTTGGCACATGAGGCATTAGCACGGGGGTTAACACGTGGGCCCCTACTGCCTATACAATAGATGGCACTAAGGGCTCACGCAGTAACTCGTCAATGGCAAAATTAGCATGTAGCCATTATGTAGGAAAATGAGGAAGTCAGCCATTTTCTGGCCAGGCCACAAGTAGCCTTAGGCGGTGTGATAAGGCCACTTTTGCTGCAGCTTTACAAAAAGGATCCCAAAGTTAGACGCTTAATTCTGAGGCGTAAATTTCGGAGCTCACTTTCTTTGTTTCAGTATCGGGCCCATAAATTCTGCCTATCTGTATGCAAACATATTTATAGGAATCTGGACCAAATACAGAAGCAGGATTAACGGATGACTGCTCTGAGGTTAGCGGGGATTAATACTGAAAAAGCGGTGAAGGGCATGGGAATCTCTGTACAGCTGTTTGCTTTCAGTTCATAATAAGCTGCTGACAGACAGTCCATCACTCAAAAGTTTCTAAGTTTCCAAGTTTATGTAGAGCTTGATATCCGGCCTATCATAAAATGTCTAAGCGACTTACGATAAAAAGTGAGGGGAGTTTACAAGATTTGACATCCAATATTGTTAAAGATAAAATAATGTTAACTAGGCCCTCTGCTTAATATTCGGACTGAAAAAAAGCGAACATATTAGTACCTACTACAAACTGCTACACTGGTTATCAACGGAGGCACGAATAATATTCAAATTCTCTTGCTTTTGCTTTAAATTGGTGTGGGGAATGGCCCCTACCTATCTCTTACCACATTTCGAGCTGCACATCCCCAAGAGGACAACCAAAAATCGCAATCTTTTTGCCTATCCAAAGATCACTGATTACAAATACAGGTCCTTTCTGGACAGAACCTTTAAGTTTCAAGCTAGCAAACAGCAGGCCTGGCTGGGCAATTACATCAGCAGAGCCGGGTCGACCTACGGCGCATTTCGGAATGAAATTAAGACAGCTCTGTTCGATAGATTTATCTCCTAGTCAGATACCCTTTCTAAAACGTATTAACAACATGTCGATACTGTGTATTCTCATTAATTGTATTCTGTTTCCACTGACTGTTCAGCGACATCTTCCCTATTTGTACTCTGTAATTCGCTGATTGTCCAGCTCTCTTCACTGTAAACCGCCTAGAAGTCACAAGATTGTGGTGGTAGAGAAAAAAATAAAGTTACACCAAACTATTTAGTGGAGCTCGGACTAAGGAGGACTGCGAAAAATTGCAAAGGGACTTGAACAAACTAGGGGAATGGGCGACGAGATGGCAGATGAAGTTCAGTGTTGAGAAATGTAAAGTATTACATGTGGGAAGCAGAAACCCGAGGTACAACTATACGATGGGAGGGATATTATTGAATAAGAGTACCCAAGAAAGGGACTTGGGGGTAATGGTGGACATGACAATGAAGCCGATGGCACAGTGCGCAGCGGCCGCTAAGAGAGCGAATAGAATGCTAGGTATAATCAAGAAGGGTATTACAACCAGAACGAAAGAAGTTATCCTGCCATTGTATCGGGCGATGGTGCATCCGCATCTGGAGTACTGCGTCCAATATTGGTCGCCGTACCTTAAGAAGGACATGGTGTTACTCGAGAGGGTTCAGAGGAGAGCGACGTGTCTGATAAAGGGGATGGAAAACCTTTCATATGCTGAGAGATTGGAGAAACTGGGTCTCTTTTCCCTGGAGAAGAGGAGACTTAGAGGGGATATGATAGAGACTTACAAGATCATGAAGGGCATAGAGAGAGTAGAGAGGGACAGATTCTTCAAACTTTCGAGAAATAAAAGAACAAGAGGGCATTCAGAAAAGTTGAAAGGGGACAGATTCAAAACGAATGCTAGGAAGTTCTTCTTTACCCAACGTGTGGTGGACACCTGGAATGCGCTTCCAGAGGGCGTAATAGGGCAGAGTACGGTACTGGGGTTCAAGAAAGGATTGGACAATTTCCTGCTGGAAAAGGGGATAGAGGGGTATAGATAGAGGATTACTGCACAGGTCCTGGACCTGTTGGGCCGCCGCATGAGCGGACTGCTGGGCACGATGGACCTCAGGTCTGACCCAGCAGAGGCATTGCTTATGTTCTTATGTTATCTCCCTCGTTATTCGCGGGGGATAGGGACAGAGCCGGACCGTGAATAGGGAAATACTGCGAATATCCATCTCTGACCCACCCTCGCCTCCCTCCCGCCTTCCCCCTGCATCCTGGCCTTACCTGGTGGTCTAGCAGGCTTTCGGGGCAGGAGTAATCTTCCTACGCTCCTGTCCCGTGCAGACTGCTGTGAGTTCCCATAGTCTCAAGACTATGGGAACTCCCCATAGCCATTTCCTATTGGCGATCTACACGGGGCAGGAGCGTAGGAAGATCGCTCCTGCCACGAAAGCCCGCTAGACCACCAGGTAAGGCCGGGATGCCGGGGGGAAGGCAAAAATATAAGTTTGGGGGGTTTTCCCCCTCCCCCCCAAAAAAAATATCGCAATTATGTGAAATCGCGAGTGCGGAAACTACAAATGGGGAGGGGGAAGTGTATTATTATTATTATTGAAGAGATTGAAAATTACAATTGAGATTAAGAGCTCCTTTTACTAAGCTGTGTTAGTGTTTTTAGCGCACGTAGCATTTTACCTTGCGCTAAACCTGCGCTACGCAGCTAGAACTGACGCCAGCTCAATGCTGGCATTGAGGTCTAGCGCACGTGGCAATTTAAGGCACGTTAAAGCGCTAATGTGGCTTAGTAAAAAGAGCCCTAAATCTCCGTTTGTTAAATTTTCCAAAGTCTTTGGTGATGACTCCCATGGACATTTTTAAGAAATATTTGATTGCGGTTTTGAAATTTACCCTGAACCGAATTTACTCTATTCCTTGGAAGGAAGACGCGGCAGCAAAGCCAGAGACCGAAGGTTTGGCAACTAATATGTTCCTGACTTGCTCGAAACGTCTTTATCTGAGATAACCGAAAGAGTTACTCTGCTTGTCTCTCGCGTATTTGGACGAGATGCGAATGCTCTTTTCAGACTGTATTTTCGTAACTCTCAAGCGCTATTTTTCTGGAAAAAGATGAGGATGTATCATGATGTTCCACGACAAACGCAGGAGAGAAGAAGATGGTTTTGGGTTATGAGATCTGAGACCTAGGGCTCCTTTTACTAAGGTACGCTAGCGTTTTTAGCGCACGCAGGAAATTATCGCACACTACGCTTCTAGAGCTAACGCCAGCTCAATGCCGGCTTTAAGATCTAGCGTACATTAAAGTCCTTGCGCACCTTTGTAAAAGGAGCCCCCAAGCTCTTGGGGCTTCATTTCTGTTAGCATACCCCTGTAAATGTATAGCTATATATCTTGGAGTTAAATATGCCTTTCCCCCCCCCCCCCCCGAACAATTGAGAACCTTTCTAGATATAAAGAAGTTGGTACCTGGAACTGTTTAGACTCAGATTAGGAATGGAATTAGAGGCAATGTGGGACAGAGCGGCTAAGCTTTTCAATTCCTTTCTTTTTTCCTGATTGCCTATTGGTTCTCTTCACTTTTTCTTAGGCCTTCTTCCCCCTACCAGATTGTGGTGTAATGAAAATTTTGATTCTGTTTTCCTTTGTATCTATAATGTCTTATTTGCTTTTCAATATATGTATTACTTGTACAAGTTTATTCTTGTGTAATAGTTCTTGGAAATATAAATACACTTCTCCCTCCATTTCCACAGGGTTTAGGGGCAGAGCCGGCCCGCAAATATGAAAAAACTGCGAATAATATTCAGGCCGGTTCTGCTCCTAACCCCCCGCTTGTCCCCGGCTATTTTCGAGAGACTACGGGAGCTCAAGGCAGCCATTTCCTATGAGCGATCTGCACGGGGCAGGAGCGTGAGAAAATCACTCCTGCCCCAAAAACCTGCTAGACCACCAGGTAAGGCTGGCTTATAGGGCTTAAAATAGCCCGAAAAATTAAAATGTTTTTTTTTTGTTTTAAAATCGCAAATAACCGAATCCGCGGATGCTGAAACCGCGAATTCGGAGGGGGAAGTGTAATTTTTAAAAAAGTGAGGGAAGATAGGTGTGTGAGACATGACATGAAAGTTGGGGTAGGGGGGGGAGAACTACAGTGTTTAATAGAAAGTGGAGTAGGTTGCGGTTGCTGAGAAGACTAAAGCCGATGATGCCGATATTTGATTTTCACAAGGGATCCAATTATATTTTTCACAGGCTGTGAGGGAGCAGTACGATTGTCGCTGACAGGTTTCTCAGCAGCGTACTATGAGAGTACTAGGTCCTCCGCTATCTTTTTCATGGGATTAACGCTGTGGAATAAGTTGACTGGACCACTAAGAGCTCTTGTAGATTTCCAGAAATTACATTATTTGTAGAAGCATTTCAATAAATGTTTTTTCTGGGCTATGAATGTTTCTGTATTGCTACGCCGTCGAGTGCTATAAAATATGGCTGATATGAAGGAACTGTTGTTATTGTTTGTATAATATGTGCTATTTTTATATGATTGTTTTTTTTTTTTTGTAAAACTGCCTAGTTATAGGCAGTTAAGAAATTTTTAAAATAAATAAATAAATAGAATGTGAGGAAAAGTCTCAATATTTTACTTGTCCCACTAGACCTATGGGGAAAAGAGCGATAGGGGCGTGAGATCCTAGTAGAAAGGGCTTAAGGGAAAAAGGAAATAGGCCTAAGCTTCGGAGAAGAGGAATGATTTGAGATCTTTCTTAAATTTGCTTAAGGATGACGGTAACCTGAGCTGTGATGGTAGAAGATTTCGAAGTTCAGGGCCCTATACAGAAATAAATTGAGATACGGGTGTTGTCTGAAATAAGTTCACAGGAAGTGGGAACCAAAAAATAGTTCTGATTAACGGTCTAAGGGTTCTGGGGGACAGAAAAGTGTCAGGTATCTGCTTAAATAGAGGGGAGTTTGCACGGTGTGGATTTTGAAAATGAGCAGTACTATTTTGTAGGTGATCCAGTGTGAAATTGGAAGCTAATGTGCAGGTTTTAGTAGGAAGGTGACATGGTCAAATTTGAGGTGTCCAGTGATGAGCTTGTTGGCTTTATTTTGGATGAGTTGGAGTCATAGTAACATAGTAAATGACGGCAGATAAAGACCCAAGTGGTCCATCCAGTCTGCCCAACCATACATGCTCCATAATTATTTAGTTTAATTGGCCTTTTACTTAGATATTTCTAGATCTCTGCCCGGAAGTGTGCTTAGGTTCTGTCTACTGGAGTCTCCATCAAAGCTCACTCCAGCCCATCTTAACCGTCCCAGCCCCCGAAGCCCTCCCCAGCCCATCCTCAACTGAATTTTGATATATGGAACACAGGCCGTGCAAGCCTGCCCAGTACTGGCCTTAGTTCCTTCTACTCATATGCCTTTGTATAAGGAATTATATTAAAATAGCTGGCTGATTACAAGGGCGGGCTCTTGGGGAAGACCAGCTATAGAACTAACTAATTAAATAAATACATTTAGTGCCGAGGGGTGTAGGAGGTTACGGATAGAGCGAATGAGATGAAGCTTATAGAATGAGCTTTGCAGAACAGAAGAGATCCGAGATGTAAATGAGAGAGTAGAGTCTATGGTGATCCCTAGTACTCGAGTGGTGGTAACCTGCGGGGTGGGTATATCACAGAGTAGGTTGGGTTATAGCGTTTGATAAAAAGAAGAGATTTGGACTTGGCAGGATTGAGACGTAGTCTATTATTGGCAAACCAGGCATTGTTGATGGATGAAATGTGGGCCTGAATTTGGATGTCATCGGCATAAATGTGAGTAGTAAAGTCCAATGATTGAAGAATAGTGAGCAGCAGAGACGGGTAGATGTTGAAGAGAGTAGGAGATAAAATGGAGCCTTGAGGGACTCCAGAAGAAAGGGTAAATTGATAGTGAAGTATTATGATCAAAGCAGACAGTAGAAGAGCGGTTAGTAAGATAGGATATGAACCAGTTAAGTGCAGTGTCATTTAATCTGAATTCATGAAGTCGAAGAAGATGAATGGAGTGGTTTACCAGATCAAAGATTGCGGATAAGTCAAGAGATAAAGGAAGAACCGATTTAGCTTGATCGAGATGATAATGTATTTATGTGGTGATACCTAAAAGAGCTGTCTAAGTATGTTCATTCATTCAATTTTCTATACCGTTCAACCAAGGGAGCTTAGAATGGTTTACATGAATTTATTCAGGTACTCGAGCATTTTTCCCTGTCTGTCCTAGTGGGCTCACAATCTGTCTAGTGTACCTAGGGCAAAGGGGGGAATAAGTGACTTGCTCAGGGTCACAAGGAGTAACGTGGGTTTGAACCTACAACCTCAGGGTACTGAGACTGTAACCACTGCGCCACACTCTCCCCCTCCTTGAAGGAGGGCAAAAACAGAGATTAATTGATATGAAAATCCGATACCACCTTTGGTAGGAAGGAAGGAACCATGTAAATTGTCACTCTTACTGCCAAGAAATGGGTCCCTACAAGACAGTGCCTGCAACTCTGAGACCCTCCAAGCCAAGGAAATCACATGAAATCTGTCTGGTTATGGTGGAGAATGTTGGTTTTATCGAGAAAGTCTTGAAGCTGTGTATGAACAATAGTTTCTGCAATTTTTGTTACAAATGGTAAATTGGCTGTAGGCTGATAATTGGTACATGAAGATGGTGTGATGGAAGAATCTTTAATCTTAGGGTGGGCGGATGTAGTTTCCATGTGTCAGGTACTAGTCCTTCTGTCAGACTGGTTGTGATCAGGGGAAAAAAGAAGTAGATTAAGAAGCTTGATAGAACCCTTAAAAATGAACGAAGGAATAGGGTCATTTGGTGATGTTCTGGCTTTCATGGAAACAATGATAGCGGAGAGTTCATGGGAAGAGGGGATATTGAACGTGTTGAAATAACTAGGGAAGAGTATTTCAACTTTGTGTGTCAGGAGTGACTGGCTTGACAGGAGCAGGGAGTTTGGCGTGAATGTTGATAAGTTTTATGCTAAAATATTTAGCGAGGTCTTGTGCAGATGGTGGAGTGGGATCATTAGTTGTAGAACTGTGATTTGTGGTAAGCATTTTAGGAATTTTGTATAGAGCTGGAGAGGTAGGGGCATTAATGATTTGTTTATAGATTGTGAGCCTTCGGGACAGTAAGGGAATTTCTAAGTACCTATTTTACTTATAATTTTAATGCACCCTATTGTCTGTTTTTCTGTAAACCGCTTAGAATCCTAACTGAGTTTAGCGGTATATAAGAAATAAATTACATTACATTTTTCATGGCACTACGGACAGTGGATTTCTAAAATGCTGCAGTCGTTCGAAAAATTGATTTGGAAGAATGGTTGGGGGTGAGTCAGCATTTACATTGTGTTTATCTGAGTTATCTCTTGTACTGAAATAAATCGGAGGTGTACCAAGGTTCTTTGAATTTGAAAACACAGGGTGGGAGGTGAGTCTGGATGGGTTTAGAATAACAAAAGCTGATTTGAGGGAGGTGTTAAGGAGTCTGGCTTTAGCTTCTAGTGAAATTTGAAAAAGAATTCTATATTATGTTGCGATTGTGATTGGAGCGATTCTGGGGTAAGTTTACTGAGATTCTGAGAAGTATGATGTTGTGAATGTGGGTAGGTAAGATTGATTGTGGTGTAGTTGAAAATGATAAATGTGTGGTCTGTCCATGGGAGAGGAAACGTAGAGAGTTGATCTAAAGAGTGAGGAGAGTTGTGCAAATTAATAAGATCAAGTGTATGACCACTTCAATGTGTCAGTCCCATGGGGAGAAGAATGAGATCAAGATCGTTAACATACTGAATGAAGTCTTTGGTGAGGCAAGATGAAAGATTGTTGAGGTATAAATTAAAGTCCCGTAGGATGAGCGGATGGAAACAATGAATGCAGTGGTCTTTTACAATGGACTGGAGAATTTCTAAGCAAGTGGTAGTGAGGGAGGGGGGATGATAGATGAGAAGGAAATCAGTTGAGGGTGAACAAAGAAGTCTAACCCGAAACAATTCAAGTAGGGTGTTGGAATGAGGAAGAAAACCTATAAGGGTGAGGTGGGAGACATAGATAATAGCAATGCCACTCCCTTGGCGAGTGGGCCTATTACAACAGAGGTTAGAAAAAGTTGGGGGTGTGGTCTGATGAAGATAGGCAGAATCTGCAGAAGTTAACCAGGTTTCTGTAAGGAATCGAATGTCTAGTTGGTGAGATTTAATAAGATCTGAGACAAGGTGAAACTTTTTTTTGATGGAGCGACAATTTAGAATCCAATTTTAAGTGTGCTTGATGAGGTGGATAAAATATAGCTGCCTGGAAGTGGAGTAAGTGAAAGTGGGAGGAGAGTTCTGGGGAGAGGAAATGACCGAGAATGTGTGAGAGGTCGACGACCCCAAATGACAGGAGTGGAGGAGCCTATATCAGGTGGCCAGGGGTGGTGAAGCAGAAGCGAAAAGGAAAATAGAAAAACAGGAAGCATCCTCTATAATAAAACCCTAAGCGCACATGCGCACTTAGGAGGCCATAATCCCTGCCACCGTGATGTGTGCTTCCGTGGCCTTATTCTATTTGCAGTGCATGCGGCTGTTTGCGGTGTGCAGCGCACGCGGTGGCTTCAGCGGGTTGGAAGCCGGCCTCAACGAAAAAAAAAATAAACAGTGCCAGCCTACACGAAAAAAAAAACCAAAAACGCTGCCCACGGAGACATACAGGAAGCGAAGGACTGGAAATCGGGGGAAATCGAGCACCCTGGAGCAGGAGGACAAGGAGTGTGAGCGCTCGAGATAGCTCCACATAAGGCGCCGCTGCAGGCACCCCGGCAACGGGAAGAGGAGGAGAGGGCCCGATGATAGGGAGAGATCGCTGGAATTTGGAACAAATAGTGCTGCTGGACAGGGGAAGGTAAAAGGAAGGGATAATGGCTACTGTTGGACGGGGGGAGCAGGGAAGGGGTGCTGTTGAATAGGGGGGAGGTAAAACCAATGGAGATGGGCTACTGCTGAACAGGGGGAGCAGTGAAGGGGGTTCTGCTAGACAGGGGGAGGTAAAAGTAAGGGAAAAGGCCTACTGCTAGACAGTGGGAGCAGAGAAGGGGGGGTGTTGCTGGACAGGGGGGGGAGAAAAAAAGTAAGGAAGAAGGGCTTCTTGCACCCGATAATGTAACGGGCTAAAATACTAGTATTGAGAATAAAAGGCCTGCAAAGGAGGCGCTTGAACCAGCGCTCAGTGTGCGCCGCTAGAGCGGTGAGAATATATGTGGTCTAACCAGGCAGCGCTTCCGGGAGTGGGCGGAGCTGAAATGACGTCAGACGGCGATGGAGAGAACCGCAGGCAGGCACAACCGGAGAGCAAGAAGACCTAAAGAGAAAACCATGCAGGTAAATTCAGACAGGCAGCACAGCATTCACAGAGATAACAAACAGCTCTCGACCTTTTCATTTTTTCTGCACGGCAGGGGATTGATTGGGAATGCTGCATCCGAACTGATGAATTCTCTTGCTGAGCTTCTGTTCCCCTTGGGGGACAGGGTGAGATGGATGTCTGTGTCACCCTGTTTACTGCGCAAAATTGCACTGGGTGTCGCAGGGTGCCTGGATTATACCTTCGTAATCCCAGAATGCCTTTAGACAAACGAGCCACAGAGAGGTGATGCTGTGCCTGAAAGCAGGTGGCGAGGAGCCCCCTCAGGCTTCCATTTGCAGGCTGAAAGAAGGACGGATTCCCTGTGATTTCTGATACTTTGGATTGGACCAACCTAAGAACCAAGTAGGCTGAAATCTACTGATGTGCAGCAAGAGGAGTGCCAGGAAGGCAGTACTGGCAGCCGAGGGAACTTTATTGAAGCAGATCATCCAGGTCAAGCTGACGTAGCCATGTTTTGTCAAACTACCTGACTCAGGGGTATGATTTTATTTATTTTAATTGATTTTAGCATTTATATACTACTTATAGCCGAAATGGTTTTACATTCGGGTACTCAAGCATTTCCCCTATCTGTCCCAATGGACTCACAGTCTATCTAATGTATCTGGGCCCAGGAGATCTTCCAAAAAAGATAGACGGCATACTAGTCAAAACGTCCAAGTGAGCATTTTTGAAACTGACTTTCCAGACATCTTTCTGGTTGTTTTGTCTAAATCTTAAGGGGGTGTGTTTTGGGCGGGCTTAGGACTTGCACATTCTGCAGGGATAATCAAACTTTTCACAGAACATCAAGAGCATCATTTAACATTTGGAGCTAGACCTGTTTTAATCTAATCTAATTTAATCCTTAGGTTTGTATACCACATTATCTCCATGTTTGTAGAGCTCGGCACGGTTTACAGTAGAAGAAATAGGAAGGAACTACAACAGAGGGTTAGAGGTAGAAGTGTGAAGAAAATTTAGAGGACTTGGGATGCCAAGATATAAGAGTTTCCTTGATTCCTAAGTTGGAGGGAGACTTACAATTTTTGAGAAAAGCCAGGTTTTCAGATGTTTGCGGAAAACTTGGAGAGAGCTCAAGTTCCGAAGAGGGGAGGTAAGGTTGTTCCAGAGCTCAGTGATTTTGAAGTAGGCCAAAAATGTGGGATTAAGGCGTGACCCCCCCCTTACACTCCCAGTGGTCACCAACCTCCTCCCCCCCAGTACATTCCAGCCTGTTTTACAGCTTCAGACAGCTAAGCATAGCAGAGATCTATTTGCATGCACTGCTTTCATTGTATGGTAATAGAGCTCATGCATATTCATTGGGGAAATTCTGAAAATCCGACTGGATTGCGGTCCTTGAGGAGGGACTTTGAGATCCCTGCTCTAGGGGGTGCTGCAGTGAATGTCACATTTATTTTAAAAG
Source organism: Geotrypetes seraphini (assembly GCF_902459505.1). Lineage (NCBI taxonomy): Eukaryota > Metazoa > Chordata > Amphibia > Gymnophiona > Dermophiidae > Geotrypetes > Geotrypetes seraphini. The sequence goes on from NC_047091.1 coordinate 24,033,251, forward strand.
TCCCAGGTACACGTCACTATAACCTGCTTTATTGTATAATGTGCTCTGCAAAATCCACCCAAAACCTACTGTATTGAATGAAGCCAATGTTGTCATCCTTTGATTTTCGCATCAAAGTGCAGGCTATGATTTTGTCAAGGCTTGACTGTTGCAATGCTCTTTACCTAGGAATGACTGAGACAATAATGCAAAATGCAGCTTCTAGATTGATTGCAGGAACACCAAAATATGCCCACGTTGCACCCTGGCTTCAGAAGCTGCACTGGTTGCCAGTACAAGGCTGCAATGATCTGTCATCAATATGGTTCAATCCCAGAGTATTTTAAGAGTAAGATGATTACTTATCAGCCTAAAAGATTGCTTCGTTCTGAAAATTCTGCTTTCTTAAAAGCCAACGTTAATCCAAAATATGTCGAAACTTGTGCAATGGCCTTGTGTTGATGCTGGAGTGACATTATGGAATTCACTGGTAGGGCAGTTGAGAAAACGCGCTGATAGAGGAACTTTTAGGAAGCTCCTCAGAACACAATTGTTTGCCAATGCGTTTTTACAGGCTCTGACTTGTCCTGTTTAAGGAATTATTGTGCATTTAAATTGTAGAGCTTTTGTTTCTGTCTTGTGCTTTTTTAGCTATTATGTAGCTGCACATTTGCAAACTGCCTAGGAATTAGACAGTATAGAAACGTTTTAAATAAATAAAGATAACACCTACAGGCATAAGGGCTATTGTTGTGGTATACAGGTGGATTTTGGAGGGCTCACCATACAATATCTGCAGGTTATAGTGACATTCACTGCAATAATAATAATAATTTTATTTCTTATATACCGCTATACCATAAGTTCAAAGCGGTTTACAACAAGATTCATGCAATGAGAGTATAGAAACATAGAATATGACGGCAGAAAAGGGCCGACGGCCCAACAAGTCTGCCCACTTAAGAACCCTCCCTCCAACTAGTCTGCCCACTCAAGGATGATTACAACAAGAAGCATATGTTTACAACAAGATACATAAGTTTAGAGCGGTTTACAACAAGGTACGTAAGTTCAGAGCGGTTTGCAAGAAGATGCATGCAACGAGAATACGAGATGTTTGCAACAAGCAACAAATGATTACAGCAGGATACAGAAGTACAGAGAGGTTTACAACAGGATACATGAGTTCGGGGCAGTTTACAAGAAGATGCATGCAATGAGAATAAGAGAGGTTTACAACAATATACATGCAATGGGGGTAAGGGGGGTAATGGGAAGAGAAAGAACTTTCAGGGATACAGAATTGTCAATGGAAGAGAACTCAAATTGTGTTAAAGAGACGAGTCTTCAGAGATGTCCCCTAGAGCGCCCCTCTGCTCTGCTGTCTGTGGCCAGTTTGCTAAGAATGCTGGCTGCGTGGACGTCTGAATTCCTTGTTTTTGTGTGTTTTTCATTTGGAGGTTTTTGTTTTCGAAAATGGCCAAAAAGGATGGACTTACTAAGGGCCAAATTGTCTAGATGGGTCATTTTTAAAAGAAAAAGAGAGACGTCTTACAGTTTTGAAAATGAACATTTTCTGGATTTCTGGACGTCTTTCCCAAAAGGTCCAAACTCAGACTTAAACGTCCTATCGAAAATGCCCCTCCACGTGTTCCTTGTAGCACAACACATAGCAGTGAGTTCCACACCCAGCTTTGGGCATAAGGACTCGCACCTGCTGAAATTGGTGCACAGGTTTGGGTACACAACCCCAAAATACTATAACACTGCGCCTAAATAGTGAGAATGCTTCTGAGTACTCCGTGTCCCTCCCATTGCCACGCTCCTTTTGAACTGCACGGCATTATAGAATCACATATAGACAGATCCACGTGCAAGGCCAAATTAGTACCAATTGAGACCAATAATTGATTAATGGTTCATTCGCTAATTATTTTGCACCTGGACCTCAGTTTTGTGTCCACATTTGAGTGACCTTTACAGAATCCAGGGTTTTGTAGGCAAACAAAAGGATCTTGAACATAGCCCAGTATGATACAGGCAGCTAATGGTTACCAATATGTAGCATGATCGATTTTAGTCACACTATGTAGAAGGCTGATTCAACACATTGAACTGTTTTAAGATGCTTAAAGTCAAAGGCCTAGAGAACACAGCAAACAGAATTGCAGTAGTCAAGACACAAAGTAGCATTCACCTGTTATAACAATGGCATTTTTACTCCAAGAAACCAGAAAGTAAGTAAAAATTAGGAAACAACTGGATGCCTCTTCAGCCAATGTAACCTGGTTGACTTCCCCAAGTGGGATTCCATAAGGGGAAAGCCATCACTTATGCCTAGTTCTGAGCACATCCCTAAATAGCAGTTAAGATTCAATGTGAAAAGTGTAAAATGATGGCTTTGAGTTGCAAAATTTCCACGGAGCAGTACACAGGGCATGAGATACCGATGTGAAACAACAAGGAAAGAGTCCTTGGAGTGGACATATTTGATGATCTCAAGTTCGCAAACTAGTAGCAAAAGACAAAGAGATGCTGGAGAGATTTAGTGAGACCTCACATAGACCACTGCTTCTGGTTCTGGAGGGCATTGTTCTGGAATGACAGAGGCAGCCTGGAGCCAATCCAAAGAAAGGCTACTAAAATGGGAGAGTCTACACTGGAAGCCCTAAGAGATGATATTGAAGTCCACAATTTGTATGCTCTGCAGAAGAAAGTTAGAGAGGGCATCCATAACAAGAAAGATATAGCGGCACTATAAAAGGTTCAAAGAAGAACGACCAGGATGATAAAGGAGATGGAACTCCTCTCGTATGAGGAAAGACAAAAAAGGTTAGGGATCTTTAGCTTGGAAAAGAGACGGCTGAGGGGAGATATGATTGAAGTCTACAAAATCCTGAGTGAAGTAGAACGGGTACAAGTGGATCGATTTTTCACTCCGTCAAAAATTACAAAGATTAGGAAGACACTCAATGAAGTTACAGGGAAATACTTTTAAAACCAATAGGAGGAAATATTTTTTCACTCAGAGAATAGTTAAGCTCTGGAATGCACTGCTAAAGGTTGTGGTAATAGCAGATGGCGTAGCTGGTTTTAAGAAAGGTTTGGACAAGTTCCTTGAGGAAAAGTCCATAGTCTGTTATTGAGAAAGACATGGGGGAAGCCTCTGCTTGCCCTGGATCAGTAGCATGGAATGTTGCTACTCTGGGGATTCCGGAATCTTGCTACTCTTTGGGTTTTGGCCAGGTTCTAGGGACCTGAATTGGCCACCGTGAGGACGGGCCACTGGGCTAGATGGGTCATTAGTCTGTCCCATTAATGCTATTCTTATGTTCTTATTAAAATGACTCAAAACTATAAATCTAAAAGAAGTATTGATGTGTAGATTGAAGTCATTATAGAAGCTGAAGTAGTTGTGGGTTAGAATGAATTCTGTTAGTTCTGCAAGAGTTTTGGCACTGCATTGGTAGTCCAGGGAACTTTTCTTTAAGGGCCTGTAGTATGCAGCTATACTGTCCTCATGATTCGTCATCCAGCATGACAAGGAGAGTGTCTAGTGGTGGCTTATTGATGATGTTTGACCAGTTGAGAAAGTCTTTGAAGAAGTTGTTTAGGTTTTCATCTAGTTATAATTGAGGTTGGCTGTGAATTGAAATGAGAATGGGAAACATCAACATTGCTTGTCGTTAAAACCCCACAACAAGCAGAAAATCGTGAAAACTCATCCTGTTCCATTTCTGGCTAATAGTGACCACTCTTTTCCCAGTTGTGCTTGTACATCTCACATGTACATGCTGTGAACCCTTTCTCCAGTAGGGAGTGCTCCCTTGATGAAAATATGGCCAAACACAAATGATCAAACCGACATTTCTGGAAACCCCTACTGATGATCCCCTGAGGTGGTCCACATGCTTCCTCTTTACGTGTATCAATACTGGATATGTTTGCTCTATCAGGAATTTTGTGTTTGTAAAACAGGGGTGAGCAATCTTTTGACCTGAAGACCACATTGGTTCAGGTGGAGACTTAACTAATGTCAAAGGAGGAAGGAACAGTTTAGGGATCTGTCCTCCCACTCCTACCTCTTAGGATCCAATGGAGGCCAGAGAGAGACCTCTCGAGGTCCAGATGTGGCCACTATTTGCCCACTTCTTATATGGAAGGATTACACTGTGGGTATCAAATCTTCCAACTGAGACTATATTTGCATCGGAGGCGTGTTGATGTGGGTTCCTGCAGAAAGTATCGTTGTGGGAACAGTCTTTATCCTCCTTCTGTGTCCTTTTCTTTATCCATAATCATTCCAAGGTCCTTCTCTGCTGGCTTCATGATAATGTTCTGGTTATTTTGTAGGTTTTTATTGCATTTCTTTCTAGTGGAGAAAGGTTATGTGTCTTGGGAGGGGGGGGTCTGTACTCTGTTTTTTAAGGCCATGATTCTCCAGGGAAACAGATGGGACGAAAAGACTGAGTGACAGGGGCTAAGTCTGTCCGTTACCATCTGTCAGCCATGATACAAGGAATGGGAAAGACAAAAATCCAGGCGGTCCTAGTGCTAAACCGAGTGAAATGAATGTGTTAATATACCAGAAAAATCTGAAAAGCTTTCATCCAGGTCAGAAAGCCAGTATCAGCTTGTCAGTAACTGAAAATGCTGTATTTATTACTGGCTTTTAATTCCTCATTAACAGTAGCAGCTGAGGGGAGAGAGCTACAAAGTAATCTCCTGGAGATCCTTCTTTAAAGTTTCTAATTAACTGCTTTTAACATCGAAAGATATTTGTGCTTTTGCACTCAAATCCATTAGGCGTTTCTGCTCCCTGGACAGCAGGAGGTGCTGTAGGGCTCTGTTCACAAACTTGGGAAGGCATCCCAGTGACGGTCATCGCCTAGCAAAGTGCAGGTTTGGGGGAACCACAGCCTGGATCCCTTACCTAAGGGGGTTCTTGATCTTGCTGCAATAGTTGGGTTAAATTGGAAGGAGCTGGATAGGAAAAAGCTTTGGTTTTGGGTGTTGAAGCCCCCGTGGGTGCCAGTTGTACCAGGAAAAGAAGAACTGCCAAACCAAAAATTGTAATAAATTGCATTAAAGCATTGGTATTCTGGAGGCGTATAATCTCATACATGTACGGGTTGATTGGGAGAGCCCTGCGCAGTACACCGGCTCATTTTGTCTTGGATTTGCCAGAAGCTTCTGGCCACTTGCCTAGGGGGAATCGGGCTCTGTGCAGGAAGATGAGTTTACTGGCCAGGAAATGTATTCTTCAATGCTGGACGGTCCCTGACCCTCCGGCGTTTTGGCATTGATGGAACCAGTTGCATCAGTTGGCCATCTGGGAGGCGCGTGATGCGGGAGGGGCTAGGAAGCGTAAGTTGTTGTTCCTGGATGTTTGGGAACCATATTTGCATGATTTGCATCCAAAGGGCCGTAGTGCGGTATTGAGATGGGTGTCCTAAGGTGGGTGCTAGGGAAATTGGGCTGGGAGAGTACTGGCGAGGATTGGTGGGGAGTACCTTCGGGAGGGTGGGGGGTTTGGGGTGGGATTGAGGGGTATGGGTAGGTTCTGGGCTTTTGTTATGGACAGGGTACAGGGGATTCAGTGGGGGGGGGGGGGAGTGGTGTGGCATCTTCGGGACTCATCAGAGTCCAGGGCCTCGGAGTGTCTTTACGCTCTCCTTCCAATGCACGCTCTTAATGGTGTGTGCGGGGGGGAGGGGGAGGGGGGCGTTTGGTTGCTGATCCTCTTGTTTTGTCTTTGTATGTTATTCTATTTATATGATGCATATTTGTTTGGTACTGTGCACCTTTGGGTTGCCTTGCTATTCTATTCTTGTTGTTTGCATCAATAAAAATTGTTTGAACCTAAAGCATTGGTACTTTCCCTGTATGTGTACACTGGAGTGTTTGTAAATATAGAAACATGATTGCAGATAAAGGCCAAATGGCCCATCCAGTCTGCCCATCCACAGTAACCATTAACTCTTTCTCTCTCTGAGAGATCCCATGTGACTATCCCAGGCCTTCTTGAATTCAGACACAGTTTCTGTCTCCACCACCTCTTCCGAGAGACTGTTCCACACATTTACCACCCTTTCTGTAAAAAAGTATTTCCTCAGATTACTTCTGGGCCTCTCACCTCTTAACTTCATCCTGTGCCCTCTTGGTCCAGAGCTTCCTTTGAAACGAAAGAGACTCGACTCATGCGCATTTACATCACGTAGGTATTTAAATGTCTCTATCGTATCTCCCCTCTCTTGTCTTTCCTCCAAAGTATACGTATTGAGATATTTAAGTCTGTCCCCATACGTCTTATGACGAAGACCACACACCATTTTAGTAGCCTTCCTCTGGACCTCTGGCACTATGAAATTCAGTCTGATATCAAGTGCCTTTCGGTTATCTGTGTGTGGCGCTATGGGACTAAAAAAATAATCTTACAGAAATGGGTCCTTAAAGTACGTCGTTTCAGACCTTTTATAGAGAGGCTTGCTGTTAATAGACATATCATGGGTTGTATCTGTAGAAGCTTCATCAGCCGTAAGCCCGAGGTCATAATGCCGTTGTACAGATCCATGGTAAGACCCCAACTGTGTATAATTCTGGAGGCCACATTACCAAAAAGATGTGCTGAGAGTTGAGTCGGTTCAGCGAATGGCCACCAGGATGGTCTCGGGACTCAAGGATCTCTCATATGAGGAATGGCTGGGTAAGTTGCAGCTATACTCACTCGAGGAACGCAGAGAGAGGGGAGACATGATCGAGACGTTCAAATATGTCACAGGCCGTATCGAGGTGGAAGAAGATATCTTTTTTCTTAAAGGGCCCACGGCAACAAGAGGGCATCTATTGAAAATCAGGGGGGGGGGAATTTCACATTGACACCAGAAAATATTTCTTCACCGAAAGGATGGTTGACCGCTGGAATAATCTTCCACTGCAGGTAATTGAGGCCAGCAGCGTGCCATATTTTAAGAAAAGATGGGATTGGCATGTGGGATCTCTTCATGGAGGTAGTTAGGGGGTGGGCCATTAGTGTGGGCAGACTAGATGGGTCGTAGCCCTTTTCTACCGTCAATTTCTATGTTTCTGTGACATTCAGTTCAAGAGAAAGGGGCAAAGATTTTTCTAAGATAACTGTCACACACTGTGGAGCCGTAGCCAAAGTGAAAGCCAAGATCTTTGCGCTATGTGGATGAGAGTGCATTTTCCGTTTTGCCAAAGGAAACAAACCTCTTGGCATTTTCTGAGCTTATACACAGCAGCTAACTCTAAATGAGTCACCAGTGACATGTGTGCTGTGGGTCTGAAAAGCCAAGAAGAGCAGGGAAAGGGACCTGGCTCCTAGCACCCAAATCTGTACATTGAGAGCAAAGATATGTTATGTGGGAGAGGAAAAGGGTCAGGTTGAAGTGGGGATTAGAGCTCAGCCCAGCCCTTTTCTGGGAGCAGCTTCAACACGCGTCCTTTGTCATCTTCATCACCAATAGCCTCCTCCAAAGAGACTGACATCATCACGGATGTATAGCGAAGAAACACAAAAGAAAAATAAATCGATATAGGCAAGGAAGATTTAAAAAAATGAGTCTGTCAAATACCAAGAATTGTAGTTTTGCTAATTATTGTTATCCTCTGATCTCCTGTGCTTGAAATGTGTCTGTAATGCATTAAAGACTTTTGAAGGCTTTAACCAGACAAGAGTGAAACAAGGAAATAATGAAGCCGAGCTTGGCTTCTTGCCCGGGCGTTTATTGAGCTTGTTGAGAGGGCTGCAGATGAATTAGCTGCTAGGCTGCCAGTGGCAAGAGAAGGAGGCTGCAGGGTTAGGGCTTATGGAGAGAGTATGGAAATGTTGAAAATGGAAGTGCCCTGAAATACCGGGTCTCCTTTGGGGCAACCTATGCATCGAGCTTAGATTGGCTGGAACAGGGGAACTTTTACTAACAGATGATTTTGACATGACGGATGTTGATTGGGATATCCAGTGGCATAGTGAGAGTGAGAGTTGACTGGGGCAGTGGCGCCCCTTCCCTGCCCTCGTCTCTGCTTCCCCCCCTCCCGCTCCTTCCCCAATTCCTTCTGCCATGCGCAAACCCCCTTTCCTTCTTACAATAATACAGTAAAACCTTGGATTGAAAGTAACTTGGTTTGCAAGTGTCTGCAAGACAAGCAGAACATTTTATTAAATTTTAACTTGATATACAAGCAATGTGTTGCATTATGAGTACATACAGTATACACGCGTCACAGTTATCCAGGAAGTTACAATGGACAGTTGGACACGGATATTCAATAGGGTTGTTAGTACAGGTAGATCAGTACAACTATTAATACATAGATACAAGTAGGTCAACTTTGGCTCATCGTTATGTCCAAGGAGTTGCCTTGGACAGTTTAGAAATGGGCTTTTACAATCACCATTTCAGTTACTTCTGGGTTGGCTCCCTGTCTTAGGACAGAAATGCTTTTAAAAGTTTTCTGAACCTGAGATAGAGGTCACAAGATCTTGATGTAAGTGGTTGTTGGTTCCAGCATTTTGCAAATTACTATTGGATGGATAAGGTGATTTGCCTGGTAGACTTTATACTGTTGCATGCTGGGAATTCTAAGTGGAAAAATAGTCCAAACCTTTCTTAAAACCAGCTACGCTATCCGCACTTAGCACAATCTCTGGCAACGCGTTCTGGAGCTTAACTATTTCTATTTCTACCCTGAGGCCACCACGTTACCATTCCAGGTTTGTTCTAGTTGTTGCATTATTTTAACATCACCTGCTTTAATAATACTGAGCCGAACGTGCAAACAGAATGGCAGTGGCATGGTGGAAGGGGACCGCCCTAGGCACCATCTTGCCCCCTTCCCACTCCTCTCCCTGCCGCACGTGCACCCCTTCCCCTGTACCTTTTTAACGTTGGCGCAAGCAGCCACCAACACGCTGCCCGTGTCGGCTCGGCATTCTCTCTGATGTCACTTCCCGGAAGTGACATCAGAGAGAGCGCCGAAGCTGATACGGGCAGTGTGTTGGTGTCTGCTCATGCTGAAGTTAAAAAAGTATGTCAGGTGGGGGTGGGGAGGGGCGCCACCGTCCCAGACACCGCTTATCCTCGCTACGCCACTGCAGAATGGTATACTTTTCCCAAGCTGTGGTAGCCCTGTATGCTGGGGGGGGGAGGGGGGATGGTTTGAAAAAGAGGAGACAATGTTGGGCACTGCCAGCTGAACCTGACCTGGCATTCGCAGCTGGGTCCTATCCAGGTTCTGCATCGGATATTTAGGTAACAGGTGACTGCTGGGGATTACCCGGGAGCTGCTGATGTTCAGAGGCCGCACTGGACAGCTACCCAGTGGGTTAAGATGATCTAGTTCAGGGGTGGGCAACTCCAGTCCTCGAGGGCCAGCATCCAGTTGGGTTTTCAGGATTTCCCCAATGAATAGGCATTGAAAGCAGTGCATGGAAATAGGTCTCATGCATATTCATAGGGGAAATCCTGAAATCCGACTAGATTCCAGCCCACGAGGACCGGAGTTGCCCACCTCTGGTCTAGTTGCTCTCCTAATGGCTTCCTGACTATCAGTAGTGCCTGGGTTACCCCCCCCCCCCACCTCCTCCTGTGCATCGCCCCAGCACTAACCAGAATGTGCTATAAACACAGATTTGGCTCAGTCAGTGTGATTTAACCAGACAGAAGCCTCTCCTGCCTTGATAAATCACTTCAAATATCAACCCTAGAGCTTCTGCTTAAACCAGGGGTGTCAAAATACCTCCTCGAGGGCCACAATCCAGTTGGGTTTTCAAGATTTCCCCAATGAATATGCATGAGATCTATTTGCATGCACTGCTTTCATTGTATGCTAATAGATCTCATGCATATTCATTGGGGAAATCCTGAAAACCCGACTGGATGGCGGCCCTCGAGGTGGGACTTTGACACTCCTGGCTTAAACAGAAGAAAAATAAATAATTGGTCTCTTAATTCAGTGAGGTCAGAACTGCAGCCAGGATGGGGGTCAGAAGATTGAAGTGGAAGCCCAGTGATGGGCGGCCAAGCTGTCCCTGAGGTAGCGGCCTTGTTTTCTCACTTCTACTATGCACAGTACTACAAAGGACAGTGACCTCTTAGCTACGATCATGTGTTCAGTAATGAAAACTCTTCTTTACAAAATTAGGTCCCATCTGGTGCTGTCCAGCTGCCCCCTCTTTCGGCTCTTGGTTGGAAGGTGGAGTTAATGGTACCAGGTTCTGCCCCGCTGCTAATGAAATATGGACAGAACCACTTTGATGAGAGACAATCTCCAAAGTGCCTTTCCCCTGACCTCCGTGCTTTATTTCTGCTTTTCCTGCCCAGCAGGTGAGGGCTGACACTGTTGCCCTCCTTGTGACTTTGAGAGTGGCTGCAAGCATGAAATCCATTTTACAGTGTAATGTGTTCCCTTTCTGGGCCAGCTGCCTCTCTGAAGTTGCATTTATCTCATAGAGAAAGTGAAGCTTTGACTCTCGCATCAATTGATTCTGATCCGTTGGGTGGGAGGCTATTACTGTGGCAACCTGCTTTAGGAATGGTCTGTGCTGACGAGATCTAAGGTTTCTGGTACAAGTAGACTAGCCAGAAGACGTTTTACCTAGAAATTAGAAGAGTGTAGATGGTCATTTCAAGAATGACCCCGGTGACCTTGGAATGCCTTGATGAATAATCTATCAAGCTCATTCAGAGATCTTGCCTAACACATATGTGGCATCTGACTGATTTTTGACCCTCTCCCACAGGTGATTAAACTCTCATTTGAAGAATTTGATTTGGAAAGAGGCTATGACATGCTAACTATTGGAGAAGGAGGGCAGGCCGGAGAGCAGAAAACAGTGCTATACACGTAAGTCACTACATTGGCTGAGCCGCACAGAATAGGGAACTACGTCAGACACAGGGGAGCGGCCATTGTCACAGTTTGCTGTAGCTTGAGTTCTAGTGGTAATACCCAGGATTTTGAGCTGGGGCTTACTTCTGCTAGACACCAGGGATTGATGAGGTAGACCCTGGGAATGATTATGAAGGGTAGGAGGGTCTTTGCTAGAGGGTCAGGGGTTGCCCTCTACTAGGGATGAGTCAGAGGTAGGGGATTTTATTTGAGCTACTGGCCCCTAGGAGCATTAGGCCATGCATTGGGACCCACTGTTGCCAGGGGAAAAAATAATGTAGCGTGAGGTTCATCATTTACTTTGGGAGTTAGTGTCCCTGAGTTACAGGAAGGTTGGAGTCTCCCATGAGAATGGAGCTGTGTTGAAATGCAATATCTTACCACAGCTTAGTAATTTCCCCACTAAATATGTGTGGTTAGATAGGAGTTAGAAGATTATGTTCATATTAATTTAGTTTGACTTCAGCCTACAATGTATTCCTGTCCATTGATATATGAATTCATAATTAATAAATAGATCAGAATTAAAACATGGGGAGACTCCACTGACATAATCTCCATATTATTGGAAGTATTTATGTCCTGAAACGTTGTGATATATCGCAGTATAAGCAGGCTTGCATCACTCTGGGGTGTCTCCATGATGAATGTTAGAATCCCTGATGTTTTCACTCTAGTCTTGCTCTCAATGTCAACAGGGCCACACGAGAAGGGGGTGAGGAAGGAGGGAGGGAGGTGCACATGCTGTAAACTTTTCTCTGACAGTTTGACAGGTACCAGTGTCCCAGATTTGATTGTGAGCACAAATCACCAGATGTGGCTCCTCTTCCAGACCGACAGCACCAGCGGCTCCCAGGGGTTCAAAGCTTTGTATGAAGGTAAGCCATGACCCAAACGTTGCTAATTAGTGGATGTGCCATTATTGCCTGCATCCGGGATAATCACAATTCCGTGCTTCTCCAGATCAATCAATTCAGATGAATGAACCCGAGAATAGTTCTAAAAACAATGGGGGTAATATTCGGCCACAGCGGTCGGCATTTGTTTGAAACAATGAGAGCTGCAGCCAGAATTAGCCCCAGATATCCAATGCCAGATCAAAACCGGGTGCTGGCACTGATTATTTGAGACTACACAGTTACTGTGAGCTGCTGCAAGAAGATACAGCAGCTATTTTGTTAAGGCAACTGCAAGGGGCAGGAGCGAGTGGGCTTTGTTCCTGCCCCCGTCATCCCATTTGACTAGGGTTACCAGATTTTACTTAGACCCACCCCCAGGCCTGCCCAGTTACACCCATCCCCGCTCTGTTACGCCTACGCCTCGCTCCAGCCTTGCCTCTAGCCCAGCCCCCCCTCCCCCCACGCTGCCTGTTTGTCTCGGTTGGGAGGGCACCGTGCATGCCCCTCCCGATGCAAAACCTGGACAAAGTGACAGGTTTTGAAAAGTTGTCTGGTAAACCTACACTTGACCACTAGGATCTAAGGTAGGCCTGAAAATGGGGTTTGGGTGATCATTCGGGAGAGGAATAGAGAAGATACTTAAAGGCATAGGTTGGGGGAAGAAGACGGGAAGGAGGGAGACATTTTCAGGCTACGAGGGACTCCCAGAGCTCATATATCTCTTGTATAATTATACAGATTTTGGCCAATAGTCAGTGCCGGGGTAGGGTTACCAGACGTTCGAATTTACCCAATCATGTCCTCTTTTTAGAAAACTGTCCAGACGGGTTTTCAAAACCTGCCACTTCGTCTGAGTTTCAAAAACCATTGAGCTCGGGCCCATGTATGGAAGGCATCCACATATATGCAGATGAAGCACAATGATGTCACGTACATGCAGGTGATGTCATCGTGTTGCATCCGCGTATGTACAGATGTCCTCCAGAAGTGGCCCCGAAGAGATGGGATTTGTGTGGGCCTGGGGTTGAGGGCAGAATGGGGCAAGACTATGGGTGGCCTCTTTTTTTTTTTTTAGGGCAAAATCTGGCAACCCTATGCCTAGGTCAGCTTTTGAGCTTTCCTAATTTTGGCCAGGCAGTTATGTGGGTCCCGGCACTGAACATTCCTGGAATCCAGATCACCGCCAGCTCCTCCCCAACGCTGCCTCCTGTATCGCCTCTGATCTGCCCATAATTTGGGGGGGTTGGTCAGAACCAATATTGAGCAGCCCTGCTTAGTTATGTGCCATTGAATATTGGCGGTTGGGTGGCCCCAGGTGATTGAAATCACTTCGAGTACTGGCCAGAATATCTCCAACTACGCTTCACGAGATGTGCTTCGTTGATTATGCTGTTGGTTCCCTCTGTCCTGGTGCCTAGAAATTGTGTCAAATAAAGAGGTTCCTGACACGCAGAGCTTTATCCACGACATTTCCTTCTCTTCAAGGCAATAATTGCTCTGTCCAGAGTTGACTGTGTTAACTCTTGCGCAAAGCCATCAGTTTCTCACAGGTCATTATTGTACATAGGGACTGAGGCATTTTGGAGAGTTAGTGTGTTGCACATTGGGCCTCTGTACTTGGAAGCAGCGGTCATGCCACTCTCAAAATCCTTGTTGATCCCGTGTTTTTTGTGGTAAGCCGTGCACGGGAGAAGCATTCATGGCGAATGACGCCGTTAGCAACCTTATTTCAAATTATGAATACCTGCTCAGGGACTTTTAATTCTGAAATGGGACCTGGAAGTCTGAATAACTGGACATCTCGGAGCAGAAGCTTTGGATCTGAACATGCTCAATAAGCCCCGTGACATGAGGAAGTATCAAGGATTACAACGGCCTAATCCTCACAGTATGAAAGAGAAGATCCGGTGAGTGGTCCTCTCCCTGTCTGCACTCTCAGCAGCCTGCAGTGCTATGGACAGATAATCCGCTCAGGTTTCTATGCACAGGAGAAAAGCACCTCGTCCTTTCTCATGGGGTCTTCTCTTTCTTGACTTCCTGAATTTCTCTGTTGTGAGAGGTGGAAACCCTGAGACACATTGGAGGTAGAACTATCGGGTTCTTTGGTTAAATACGGCTAAACAGATTAAGGCTCTTAAGTTTGGAGAAGAGACAGCTGAGAGAGGAGAAGATACAGATCTATAACTTCGTAGGGGAAAACACCTTCCAGAGATTCAAGACAAAGTTAGACAAGTTCCTGCTGAACCAGAACGTACGCAGGTAAGGCTAGTCTCAGTTAGGGCACTGGTCTTTCACCAAGGGCCGCCGCGTCAGCGGACTGCTGGGCACGATGGACCACTGGTCTGACCCAACAGTGGCAATTCTTATGTTCATGAGTGGGAAGAAATTGGTAAAGAGGGAACTGTTATTTATTCTTTTAATAGTTGGGATAAAGCATGAAACAGACTTAATGCTGCAAAGTGGCAGTGACCAGTGAATGAATCATCCTTGGGATCAGTTCATGCAGGTGACCCCAATTGGCCACTGCTGGAATTAGGATACTGGACTCAATGGAAAAGTGTGGCACTTACACAACCCCAAACTGGGAGACGTAGCATCATGCAGAAAAATTAGTTCTTTGTTCCGTTTTTTTTCATAATGTGTCCTCACTTATAATTTGTTGCATTTATTTAAAGTTTTTAAAAAATGGAGAACAATTTTTTTTATTTTTTTTTTTAAATCAAAGCACTCAGGTCCTGCTGCCACTGCAAAAGAGCCCAGAAAAGACTTGGCAGATCCTCTCACTCTGTTGGTGGCAGAAGTGGGATCTTCCTAGGGTCGATATATCAAGATTTTAGGAAAAATGGCACAAGAGCTGGATGGTGGCTTCCTGCTCTCGTCGTAGTTGATCCCAGAACAGTCTGAGCCCCAGTCTGAGTCCCCACCCACTAAAGGTGCTGTGGACACTGCTCTGACTAGATGCTACTCAACCAATCAAACTCAGGTCAGTACTATCAAGGCCTTCAGAAGGTGCAGAGAATCCCCAGCCCAAAAGCCCTGTTTTGGTTTTTGTTTGATACAGTTTGACTGGTTGAGCAGGCTGCCTCAAGTAAAAAAGTCAACAAAATATTTTAAAAAAGAACAAAATCTGAGAGCCTGGCACTGACTTCTACATATTGTGCCCTCACTTTAGCGGGAGGGTTGTGGAAATGCAGTAGGAGCTGCGGATGAGGCGAAACATAGAATGAAGGGCATTGAGAGAGTAGAGAGAGATAGATTCTTCAAATTTTCAAAACATAAAAGAATAAGAGGGCATTCGGAAAAATTGGAAGGGGATAGATTCAAAACAAATGCTAGGAAGTTTTTCTTTACTCAGCGGGTGGTGGATACCTGGAATGCGCTTCCAGAGGACGTAATAGGGCAGAGTACGGTAATGGGGTTTAAGAAAGGATTGGACAATTTTCTGTTGGAAAAGGGGATAGAGGGGTATAGATAGAGGATTGCTGCACAGGTCCTGGACCTGTTGGGCCGCCGCGTGAGCGGACTGCTGGGCGCGATGGACCTCAGGTCTGACCCGGCAGAGGCATTGCTTATGTTCTTATGTTCTTATGTTCTTATAGAAGATGACAGCAGAAAAGGGCCATGGCCCAACAAGTCTGCCACTCTAATGACCCACCCCCTAATTTCTTCCTTGAACTGATCCCTCATGCTTATCCCATTTTCTCTTAAAATCCAGCATGCTGTTGGCCTCAATTACCTGCAGTGGAAGACTATTCCATTGATCAACCACCCTTTTCGGTGAAGAAATACTTCCTGGTGTCACTATGAAATCTCCCACCCCTGAGTTTCAACGGATGTCCTCTTGTCGCCGTAGGTCCTTTAAGAAAAAAGATATCTTCTTCTACCTCAATACAGCCCGTGACATATTTGAACGTCTCGATCATGTCTCCCCTCTCTCTGCGTTCCTCAAATGAGTACAGCTGCAACTTACCCAGCCGTTCCTCATACGGGAGATCCTTGAATCCTGAGACCATCCTGGTGGCCATTCGCTGAACCGACTCAATTCTCTGCGCATCTTTTTGATAATGTGGTCTCCAGAATTGTACGCAATATTCCAGATGAGGTCTCACCATTGATCTGTATAACGGCATTATAACTTCGGGCTTCCGGCTGACGAAACTTCTTCGGATACAACCCATCGTTTGTCTAGCCTTGGAGAAAGCTTCCTCCACTTGATTGGCAGTCTTCATATCTTCACTAATGATCACTCCCAAGTCCCGTTCTGCTGCAGTTCTTGCTAAGGTCTCACCATTTAGGGTGTAAGTTCTACATGGATTTCTGCCGCCAAGATGCATGTTCCTGGGGCTTCTCTGGTTTCATTTCCATGTAATGCTTCACATTATTATTTTGCTGCAGGAAATTCATATGTTTACAAATGTTTTGAGCCTAGGCAGAAAGTGAGAAATGTTTAATGAACAAGCAATTAGCACTTGAAAATTGTAGCACAGTGCTCTGAAAAGACATATAGCTCACTACCACGCTTAAAAGCATTCATTTCCAGCAGTGACTTTTTTTCGTCTTGAGCTGAAAGCAGTGCTTTAGGGTGGTTCAATTCAAACAAAATTTGATATCTAGAGAGTTACCCATTTCTCATAGACTGACTTAGAAAATCGTACTTCTAACATTCAAATCCAGAAGGACACAATTCCCAGGATGTAGTCATAGATTACTCACGCTCAAGTAATCAAAGTTTATGATCAATTCCATCGTCACCTCACATAGTACATGATACGGCATGAAAATCAGTTTTTCTGTCCCTGCTCCATCGTTCTGCTTATGTACCTTCGTGAAGAACCATCTCTGACTAAATGTAAATCAACATTTTGATTCAAAGATGTTTTTGATCATCAACGCCATCTGCTATCTTATTAGCTTTTAATAGCCTTCCACTCAATCTCTCTCTTTTCATTCGATTATTCGATTTCTCCCTTTTGTCCGATTGTTCAGTTAGTCTGTCTTGGTTATTGGATACCCTTGTTTTTTTGCAGTGTAATCATGTACACCGCTTAAATATTTGATAAGCGCATATCAAATTTTAAATAAACTCGAAACTATGTGCCAAGTGTGTTACCATAGGCAGACCTCGGCCCATCCATTGGTCAAACCAATTATAGAGCTGATAAGGATCCCCAACTCTGATCACTTAAAATGCCACTGCTAATGCTGGCAGTGCAGGCACACTCAGTTCCCATGTGCGCTCAGATCATGTGCAAGAACAGAATACGTTTGCACTGCCAATGTCGGCAACAGAATTTTAAAAGCGTCGGCACCACACTTCAGTTGATCATGGTGGGCTCAAGATTCCCACACGAGGTGGGTGTTGGGGACCAGTCAAGGGAATGTAATGCAGTGGGAAGCACAGGCAGACGAGCGAAGTAGTAACGCAGACACGGGACTCAACACAGGCCGTGTTTTGGCAGAAGCCTTCATCAGGAGTCCATGTAAATTTCATCACAAGTCTTACAATAAACAAAAATATTAAGAGCGGTATACAAATAACACTGTGAAATCATGCGAGAAAAAAGCCTGACTGGCACAATGGGGTAATTTTTCCCTTCAAAGCTTCTGTTAATAATATCCAGATTATTTGCCAGGAAAATACATAGAAACATAGAACATGACAGCAGAAAAGGGCCACGGCCCATCTAGTCTGCCCACACTAATGGCCCACCCCCTAACTACCTCCATGAAGAGATCCCACATGCCAATCCCATCTTTTCTTAAAATCTGGCACGCTGCTGGCCTCAATTACCTGTTGTGGAAGATTATTCCAGCGATCCACCACCCTTTCGGTGAAGAAATATTTTCTGGGGTCGCCATGAAATTTCCCATCCCTGATTTTCAACGGATGCCCTCTTGTTGCCGTGGATCCTTTAAGGAAAAAGAAATCCTCTTCCACCTCGATATGGCCTGTAACATATTTGAACGTCTCGATCATGTCCCCCCTCTCTGTGCGTTCTTTGAGTGAGTACAGCTGCAGCTTACCCAGTCGTTCCTCATACGGGAGATCCTTGAGTCCTGAGACCATCCTGGTGGCCATTCGCTGGACCGACTCAACTTTCCGCACATCTTTTTGATAATGCGGCCTCCAGAATTGTACACAGTATTCCAGATGGGGTCTCACCATGGATCTGTACAACAGCATTATGACCTTGGGCTTACGGCGGATGATACTTCTACGGATACACCCCATGACTTGTCTAGCCCTGGATGAAGCTTTCTCCACTTGATTGGCAGTCTTCATGTCTTCGCTAATGATCACCCCCAAGTCACGTTCTGCTACAGTCCTTGCTAGGATCTCACCATTTAGGGTGTAAGTCCTGCATAGATTTTTGCCGCCAAGGTGCATGACCTTGCATTTTTTGGCATTGAAATTTAGTTGCCAAGTCTTTGACCAATGCAGAGCTTTGTTTCTGCTTAGGGTTATTAGATTTTCCTTTGGGGAAGATCCTGACCCATGACCACGCCCCCAGGACCGCCTCTGCCCACCCCCAGCCCCACCACTCGACAGCATCCGCGCATGCGTGAACATGACACAATGATGTCACGAGCACATGCGTGTGATGTCACTGCGTTGCGTCCATGTATGACGCAATTACCCGACAAAATGCCGGGTTTTGAAAAGCCATCCGGACTCCCAGACATATCCTTAAAAGGAGGACCTATCTGGGGAAAATCCGGACGTCTGGTTTCTGCTTTCCATTGGGAGCACTTTTGTCTGGTCAAAATAACATAGGCCTCTCTTACTAAGCTGCTATAGAGGCTTCTAGTGTGGCCCGGGGCTCAAAATGCTCCAATGCTGCTCTGGCAGTCACAGGAATTCTATATGCGTCGGAGCAATTAGTGCTCTGGGCCGTGGTAGAAACCTCTAATCCAGGGATAGTTAGATTTGAAAAAGTCAAACTGTACACTGCTGGTCCTCTTCAGGTAATTTTGCCTGCATGAAAGGGAGCCTTTTTCAAAACGGTTTTACTAATGGAAATGGCTTTGAACAAATGAGGAACTTTTCAATTTGGCTTGGGGGAGGAAGGAAATCCCCACCTCTAACCTAAAAAGCTGCACCTGTTCCCCTGACAGCAGGGGAGGTGCAAAAGCATCTCATTTTTCCATTGTACCTGTTATCGCAAGATGTCGACCGGGCAGTGGGAGATGATCCAAGGGATAGTTAAGACTCTAATTATCAGGCTATTTTCAGTCTAACATAGGCCCCTGTTAGACTGAAAACAGAAGCTGATCTTAGACGTGTAGGCATTGGAAGTAGAGAATGACACAGCGGCAAATGTTTCCCTGTCCCCACAGGAACTCATTTTCCCATCCTGTCTTGGCAAGTTCTTTTCCTGTCCCTGCCCCATTCTGATTGGCCCAGGCGCCTTAGGCCCCACCAGTAGGCAGGGCTTTGGTTAGGCTGGGCCAAACCGGCCCCATTCATCGGAGGACTGCCGGACAGACGGACGGGTTTGGCACCCGTCTGTCCGGCCAACTTACCTAAAGGTACGGGGAATGGGGGTGGGGGTGGGGGTGGGGGTGTCGTGGGGTCACGGGTCGGCTGGGAGGGGGCCGATCGGGGGTTCTGGGGGGCGGACGTTGGGGGGAGAGGGGTTCATCGAGGGCAGGAGGGCCTGGGATCCCTCCTGCCCGTAATATAGTGGGGGGTGGGGATAGAGGATCGGCTGGACCAGGAGGGCTTGGGCTCCCTCCTGGCCCGAACAAGTCGGGGGGGGGGGCACAATCGGCGGGGCAAGAGGGCTTGGACTCCCTCTTGCCCCGATATGTTGGGGGTGCCGCGGTTGGCTGGGGCAAGAGGGCTTGAGCTCCCTCTTGCCCCGATGTTGTGTGGGGGGGGGGGAGTGATGCATCGTGGCAGGAGAGATGCCTCATCTCCCCTACCGCGATGCCATCACTCCTCTACCCGAACTGCCGCGGGTCGCGGCAGTTCAGGTAGAAGAGTGATGGCATCACGGTAGGGGAGATGAGGCATCTCTCCTGCCGCGATGGTTAGGTTGCCGGGTCGCTGAACTGATGGCGCCAACGGCCATCAGCTCAGCGGCCCGTTTTTCGGCACTTAGACCTGGTTTTATTTCGTCTAAGTCAGGGGTGTCCAATGTCGGTCCTCGAGGGCCGCAATCCAGTCGGGTTTTCAGGATTTCCCCAATGAATATGCATTGAAAGCAGTGCATGCAAATAGATCTCATGCATATTCATTGGGGAAATCCTGAAAACCCAACTAGATTGCGGCCCTCGAGGACCGACATTGGACACCCCTGGTCTAAGTGAAAAAGGTCTAAGTGCCGACTCAACTGTATTGGTTATACCTGTTGTACGCCTAGGTGTAGGTCGGCCCACCTCCCGCCCACTGCCCGCCCTTTCTCCTCCTCTAAACACACCTATTTTCTCTCTGTGCGTTTAGAGGCAGGGGAAAGGCCTAAGTTGGTTTTAGATACGTCTAAAAACCAGCTTTGGTTATGGGTACTTGGACGATCAGACTTAGGACACTTTTTAGACTTTTTTTTTTATTATTATTACCCCCTTAGGATTTTAAAGTGTTTGAGGCTTGTGCAGATGAGGACGAAGCTTCCAGGAATAGGGCAGGGACAGGAAAAGAACTTGCCAAGACGGGACGGGAAAATGAGTTCCCGCAGGGATGGGGAAAAATTTGCCCTCGTGTCATTCTCTAATTGGAAGCCTACATTTAGGGGTTCACCGTGTTTTTCAGGGCTGACGCAAGAACTTTAGAATGTGATCGATCAATTTCCCGTGTGTCAGAGGAGCAATATTTTAATTATTTGGTCCAGAGCCCCTGCCTGCTGTATTGAACTCAAAACCAGATTAAATGAGTATTGCCAAGCTTAAGATGTTAATTCCTCGGGGCCATTAATTTAAGCTTAGATTTAATACACTAGAAGCAGCTTCATAGCTAGATCATCATTTTTGACTAGAAGGCAGTCTGCTACTGCTATTTATTATTTCTATAGTGTTGAAAGGCGTACGCACCGCTGTACATTTTAACATACAATAGACAGTCCCTGCTCAGAAGAGCTTACAATCTAATTTAGACAGGGCATTTCAGGGGCATTAGATGCGATATCTACAGAACGGCACGACTTCTGCAGTTGTGTCTAGGGCAATTCCACCGTGCTACTGACCGCATGCGCTGTTCTCTGTAAATTCATAAGGACCCTCCTTGGATACGTTTTGAAATCCCTGCTCAGTTGCTGGCTCTCAATGTAACCCGAGCAGATCACTATTTACTACTACAAGACAAGACATAATTTAGGGCTGCATTAGCGGTTTTAGCATTGAGCTGGCGTTAGTTCTTGGCGCCATAGTCATTATTTCCACAAAATAGAGCCAAACAGAGATGGGAGCAGGCATAGGTGTTGGTTCAGTTCAAAGTGGCAGGTTGAAACAGATTTTGTACATTTTTAATTTTTCAGGTCTCTCTCTTGTTTGCTTTGTTGGAACTGTATTTCTGTTCAATTTGCTGTTTTACTCGTAATGTTGACTGTTGTTTAATCTGCTTTGAGCTGTTGGGAAAACAGCAATAGAGAGACCACTGTGTCTGTGATTTACAGAGTCCATCTTCTCGAGGATCAGTGGCTGCACCCCCTAGAAGCCTCATGGTAGCAAGGACAAAATGTATTTCAAAAATGCCCCGCTGCCTTGCGATAGGTAGTGGGGAACTGCAGCATTCTTCAGCAGCTGCATTTGGGAGGGAACCTTGCGTTTACATTGGCGACTCGTTCACCCGCACCATCTAAAGCTTAGCAACTCAGTAGTGAGACCAGTCCTTCAGATGTGATTTGCAGTTGTCTTTTTTAAGGGAGTATACTTTTTAAGCTTCCGCTTGACCAACTGGAAGTTTACGCACCAGGAGAAGGCAGGGTGTAGGTGTTTTCCAGAAATCCTCTGTCAAGAGTCCAACAAGTGGCAGAACCAAAGGACGCATTTCATTTCCTGTTTCCTACAGCACATTCTAAAAGACCCTTGCAGGGTCTGCCTTGGGCAGAGATGTGGTGTTTGAGAGAGGCTTACACTGAAAGCGTAAGAAACGCTCCAGGAAGATGACAGCAAACGGCAGACTGTGAAAAACTGCCGGAAGACCTTAAGAAATTGGAAGACTGAGCACCCAGATGGCAGATGAAATTCAACGTGGACAAAAGCAAAGTGATGCACATTGGGAATAATCCAAATCATAGTTATCGGATACGAGGGACCACTTTGGGGGTCAACGCTCAAGAAAAGGATCTGGGTTTCATCGTGGAAAATACGCTGAAACCTTCCACCCAAAGTGCGGTAGCAGCAAGAAGGCAAACAGCATCAAGATTTACAAAGACTAGGGATCACGCGATGAAGTTACAGGGAAATACTTTTAAAACCAATAGGAGGACATTTATTTATTTTTTTTCATTCAGAGAACAGTTAAGCTCTGGAATACGTTGCCTGAGGATGCAGTAAGAATGGTTAATGTAGCTGGTTTTACAGAAAGGTTTGGACAAGTTCCTGGAGGAAAAGTCTATAGTCTGCTGTTGAGACAGACATGGGAGAAGCCACTGCTTGCCCTGGATTGGTGGCATGGGACGCTGCTACTATTGGGGTTTTTGCCAGGTACTTGTGACTTGGATTGGCCTTCGTGAAGACGGGATACTGGGTAGATGGACCTTTGGTCTGACCCAGTAAGGCTATTCTTAGGTTCTTAAGATAAGAACATAAGAATTGCCGCTGCTGGGTCAGACCAGTGGTCCATCGTGCCCAGCAGTCCGCTCCCATGGTGGCCCCCAGGTCAAAGACCAGTGCCCTAATCGAGACCAGCCCTACCTGCGTTCGTTCTGGTTCAACTGGAACTTGTCCAACCTTGTCTTGATCTCAAGATAGATTTCATTTTGCTAAGATTTTATTTCATAGGAATGATCCCATCTTGTGATGGCAGTGCTGTGCTCAGCTTGTCCCAAAGAAACTCTTGTGCTTGGCTTTTAAAGAGTTGCTTGCTCATCTGCGAAAAGTGGTGGTCTCAGGAAAGGTCCTGCCTGTACCTCAAAGACATTTGCCAACCCTCAAAGCACCAGTAGTTCACTGCTAGGTCCCCTGCCCCTCATCCCAAAGACAAAAGACCTTTTAAGAAACGCGCCTTACCATTCCAGAGAAGCAGATGGGGGCCTGTTGGTTTGGTTGCCATAAGGCTTCTTACATAGGCACCGTTATTTACTTTCCGGCAGGCTTTCTTTGCTCGACTTGGTCATCCCTCTCAAGAGCAAAGCAGAACCTATAAACTTATTCAAAGTTATAATCACAACACACTTCAGTGGTTCCAAGTCAAAGGCCTGAAAAAAGAGAAAAAAAACTGCTCTGTAATGAAGAGGTTAAAGTGTGAAGAATGTGCACAATTCAAAGAGCGTGTGATTCATGTCGAATAAGCAGGAAATGACTTTGGTATCGGAGAAAATCTTGTAATAACTGGGACAAACATTCACATCTCCACTTCCATTGAAAATACCCCACTAAACAGGCTACTACAATGAGGAACCCGGGAGAGAGGTGAAAACAAATGCTAGATTCTGCGATTTCATCTAGCAAACAAGTTTTTGTAAGCAGAGGCTCTGGCTTGGCAATGGACATTGTAAAACACTCCTGAGGAAAGGCAAAGGTGATAAATATATCCCCAAACAGAACACAAAGCAACCAGAGCAAGAGACGGGGCAGGGAAGAGACGAGATGTGACTTCCATCGCGGAGGCAAGGTTGAGCCAGAGACATATGTTGGCGAGAGGGATGGCTATGGGAGTTCTTCAGAGTGTGATTAAAGCACTTTAGCTAGTTTCTACTTAGAGAATGTTGTGATTCAAAGATAATGTAATGTAATGTAATTTATTTCTTATATACCGCTACATCCGTTAAGTTCTAAGCGGTTTACAGAAAATATACATTAAAATTATAAGTAAGAAAGGTACTTAGAAATTCCCTTACTGTCCCGAAGGCTCACAATCTAACTAAAGTACCTAGAGAGTAATAAAGAAGTGAAAAGTAGAGATAGAGGAGAAATAAGAAAATAAACATTCTAACAAGATTGTATTAAACTTAGTACTTTGGAAGGTAGAGGAGAGGAGAGAAAGGAATAGATGCAGAAGGAGGAACCGTTGTACAAAAGAATTCTGGAGAAATTTAAATGATAGAAATAGAACAAAACAAAAACAATGAATAAGATTAAGAATAATTCATAAACTGGAAAAAAAAGAAAAAGAAAACAATGTCTTCAATCCACGGTTTCAGCTTCGGTGATGAAGTGGAGCTAGTCAGTTCTGGAGGAACGATGACGCTCCCAGAGAAAAGACCTCTCCAGGGAAGAGGCCTGGCTGATAGTCCCAGGATGCCCATATCTCATCCTCTGCGATGGTCTCCCCCATGCAATCCTCCCCACGACACACTGCCCGTGCTCCAGCCGCCACCCTGAACGGCTGCTCCAAGGAGACTGCCCTAGATGAGGCCTGTGGTGACTGTCAGAGTTCCTCTTCTGCGGAAAAGTTGCTCGGCGCCGATCTAGATAAGGTAAGGAGGATTGGATTGACTAGAAAAGGGCGCAAGTCCAGAGATCTAACAATGCCTAAAATCCTTCTATCATGCGCTGCCCTGTAGTGCCCAGATTAATTTTTCGATCAAATCGGTTTGAGGGTTCTAGTCCACTTTTGAGGGCATTGCATTGGTTATCGCTGAAAAAGCAAATCCAATTTAAGATTGCTTGTAGGGTTTATAAGGCTATATATGGATTAAATTCTAGGCGGTTCAATTTTTATATTAATATTTTGAGATCTTTCAATAATTCAAGATCAGTACAGCATTTTAACTTAAATTTTTCCATTCTAATTTTGAATATCAAGGACCCAGAGTTTGGAATAGCTTACCGTTAAGTTTACGTCAACTTGATTCGTATTATCAGTTCAGGAAAATATTGAAGACATCTTTATTTTCTAATTAATTTTTCTTGCATAATTGTTCAATTTGTAGAACCCTTATGTGGGTATCTGTATTGTAAACCATACTGAATCCTTTTTGACATTTTGTGGGGCATAAGAAACTGTATGGTATGGTGTTATAAATCACCGTTGTTTCAGCTTTTCCTATTTCTGACCCTCTTTCCTTTTAGAATCTCCCGGAGCCCCACAGAGCAAGACTTGAAGGCACACTTCAGCCAGGTTGATCTGGCCTTGCATTTTGAGTTCAGGGACAAGCAGCAATGATTCATTTGTGGGAGGAAGGGTTCATTTTATTTTTTTCTATTAAAATTGTCTTGAATAATTGTTTAAAAAATTGTTAAATTTGTAGAACCCTTATATGGTATTGTAAACCACAAAGGAAACGATGGGACCGTTGGATGACCGTGGAATAAAGGGAGCACTAAAGGAGGACAAAGCAATCGCTGATAAACTAAACACATTTTTTTGCGTCTGTATTTACCGAAGAAGATTTATACAGCATACTGGAACCCAGGCTATATGCTGGAAACGAAGATGGAAAGCTGACAGGATTGACGGTCAGTCGAGGCAGATTGATAGGCTTAAGAGCGATAAATCCCAGGGACCGGATGGCATCCCTCCAAGGGTCATCAAGGAATTGAAACGTTAGGAAGTTCTTTTTTACCCAGAGGGTGGTGGACACATGGAACGCGCTTCTGGAGGTTGTGATAGGCCAGAGCACGCTACAGGGGTTCAAGGAAGGTTTAGATAGGTTCCTAAAGGATAAGGGGATTGAGGGGTACAGATAGAAGTAGAAGTAGGTTATAGGAATAGTTAGGGACCACTTCATAGGTCATAGGCCTGATGGGCCGCCGCGGGAGCGGACCGCTGGGCGCGATGGACCTCTGGTCTGACCCAGTGGAGGCAACTTCTTATGTTCTTAATAGCCAATCTGTCAATCAAATCGGAAAAGATTCCGGAAGACTGGAGGGTGGTGAATGTTACGCCGATCTTCAAGAAAGATTTGAGGGAGATCTGGGAAACTACAGACTGACCTTGGTACCGGGAAAGAAGGTAGAGTTGCTGATAAAGGACCGCATCATTGATCACCTTGACGGACACAGGCTGGTGAGGACCAGTCAGCATGGTTTTAGCAAAGGCAGATCGTGTTTTACAAACTTGCTGCACTTCTTTGAAGGAGTAAACCGACAGATAGGCACTGGAGGGTTAAGTGACTTGCGTAGAGTCTCAAGGAACTACAGCCGGAATTGAACCCAGTTGCCCAGTCAGCTGCTTTAACCATTAGGCCGTTACTCCCACCTTCTTCAGATCAGAAATGAGCCAGTGATGACAAATAACAGAATATAGAAGTGAAATATAAAAGCATTTCGGGGAAAGGTAGGAATGGGTGTACACTGCCTAGATGCCCTCGCTGCATCAATTAAATAATACGATAGAAACATAGAAAGTGATGGCAGATAAGGGCCAAGGCCCATCCAGTCTGCCCACACCAATGACCCTCCCTTACCTCTCTCTGTGAAGAGATCCCACGTGTTGATCCCATTTAGTCTTAAAATCAGGCAAGCTGCTGGCCTCAATTACCTGTTTCGGAAGACCATTCCATCGATCCACCATCCTCTCGGTGAAGAAGTATTTCCTGGTGTCGCTATGCAATTTCCCGCCCCTGATTTTCCACGAATGCCCTCTTGTTGTCATGGGACCTTTGAAAAAGAAGATATCCTCCTTCACCTCGATACGGTGCGTGAGGTATTTGAACGTATCGATCATGTCTCCCCTCTCCCTGCGTTCCTCTAGTGTGTAGAGCTGCAATTTATCCAGCCATTCCTCATATGGGAGATCCCTGAGTCCTGAGGCCATCCGGGTGGCCATTCGCTGGACCGACTCAAGCCTCAGCACATCTTTGCGGTAATGTGGCCTCCAGAATTGTACACAGTATTCCAGATGGGGTCTCACCATGGACCTATATAATGGCATTATGACTTCGGGCTTATGGCTGACGAAACTCCTGCGTATACAACCTATGATTTGTCTGGCCTTTGATGAAGCTTTCTCCACTTGATTAGCAATCTTCATGTCCTCACTGATGATCACCCCTAAGTCTCGTTCTGCTACAGTCCTCGTTAGGATCTCACCATTAAGGGTGTAAGTCTTGCATAGATTTTTGCTGCCAATGTGCATGACCTTGCATTTTTTGGCATTGAAACTTAGTTGCCAGGTCCTGGACCAATGCTCCAGTAGGAGAAGGTCGTGTGTCTTAATGTCGGGCATTGAGTTTTTGTCAGGCCCTGTTGTGCTCTTGCCTACTATATTGCATAGTTTGGCATCATCGGCGAATAATGTTTATCATCAGATAAATAATACGATATGGAAATCAGGGTCTGTGTGTGCAAATGAAAACTGTAACGGAATTCAGATAAGCACAAAGGAATCCTGCATGGAAAAAAAAAATGGAACTAAACAGTTAGGACGCAAAGCCCAGTGCCTGGCAGTCTTCTGCAGTCTGTGCCCTGACCGTAGCTGGACACATTTGATGGGCTGGAGTGGCAGCTGGGGAACAAGGCCGGTGTTGGACACACCTTTTGGGGTCTGTACCCTGGAGATGGCAAGGACCAATCAAGATCAAGTCTGCGTGTGTCGTATCGCATCATTCCCTATGCTACGAGCTTACCTTGTAAGGCTGACTGCATGGACCATGCAGGTCTTTGTCTGCCGTCATCTACTGTATTACTAAAGAGGGGGGGCGGGGAAGTGAAAGTTATGCGTTCTTTGATTAAAGGAAATTAAAGAAAAGGAGCCATCACAAGCCCTGCGAGACAGAGAGAGATTTTGTGTGTAAGAAATAAAGGTTATAAGTATAGCAAATCTCACAAGCTGAGGCCTGTAGCACTGGACCATCACCCGGTGGTGTAGCGAGAGTGAAAGGCTCCCGGGGCGGAGGCGCCTCTCCCGGCCCTCGTCTCCACCCCCCACTCCCCGGCTTCTTCCCCGATCCCCCCTGTCATGCGCACGTCCCCTTCCCTTCCCCCATACCTCGAGTAACAACTTCAACGTGCTCCTCGCGACCCCGGCTGCGCTCCCTCTGTCGTCATTTTCTATGTGTGCCACATTGAAGTTGTTGCTCGTGGCGGTGAACAACCAGAGGTGCGGGGGAAGGGAAGGAGAGGCCTGCGTGTGGGAGGAGGAAGAAGGGTGCCAGCGCCCCCTCCCCTCTCACTAGGCCACTGACATCATCCAATGCGCCCAGCCCCTGAAAGTGAAATGAGTGAAAGTTAGATACACCAGAGGAGCAATTTCCAGCTCAAATAAGATTAAATCTTTTGAAGGCCGTGTGAGGGATGGAGCAGCCCCACCCCCTCTGCAGAAGGCGGTGGCTTTCCTTGGGAGACGTTTTTAGAGCCATTCCGCCTGGATGACCAGCTCGGTTTATTAAATTACTCAAAAGGCCACTTCAATCTCGGATTCTTGCTGACTTTTACCAGTAAACTCCTGTGTTAGCAAAAATTGAGGATTTGTGTCTGTAACAGGTTTTTCCTTGGAATCTGAAAACGCAGCGTGTGAAAAATGGTCACATTAAACTGCCTAATAAAAGGACTGTAGAGCTGAAAAATGCAGAGCTGCCGTTGACACCTGCAGTGGAAACTTGCTAACTCATTTATAGACATAAATAGTCATACCTTCCTCCCGACACAGTCTCGTCTCTGATAGATGCAAGATTACCTTCTTTTAGCTTCAGAAATGGGTCCTAGACATTTTAAATGAAGGTCTTGAACACTCCAAATTCCTGACTGAACCCTTAAAATAAAAACTCAAAATCGTCTCTGGGAACATTTCCTCTTTGTATAAAGCAACCAGGACAAACCCACTGTTGTGGCTACCTTAGGAGCAATCAGGGTCCCGGGTCTGCCTGAAGCGGAAGGATGGAGACCTTGAAGGCAGCTTCTGGGACCTCCCTGGTTTGGATCTCAGCATCTCTAACACCAGCTGTGCCAAGTGCGGCACAACGAAAATGAAAACCAGGGGAGGGGAGGGAGCAAATCACACCTTGTAATGATCTACAATCAATCCAGAGGTGGAAAAACAGAAAAATCTAAAAAGGCCTACAGCCTGGAGGATGAACTACTGAAAGTCAACCATCTAATCTGAGGCAAAAAAGTGAAAACCAAGCTTTGAACACAAAACCAGAGAAAATAAAGAAATGTCACCAGTCCATGCAATAAGGTACACTGCCAACCGTCAACCTATGGACCAGGTGTGGTCCTAGCACAGGGCACCAATCCAGTCTACCTTCAAACTTCTAAATGGATAGATGTTAGACTGGGATTTTGGTTCCCCTTTATCACCGGTGTCCTGAGTCAGTGCTTTGCCTGATCCAGGGGGGATGGGGAGGAGTGGGAAGAGAGATACCAGATTGCAGGGTGGGTGGCACCAGTGCAAAAGTTGGCTCAGAGCGCCCCTTCAGGCCAGCCCTGCCACCCCATCTCACAGGACCCCACAGTCACCCACGTGGGAAAGACCAGGAGATCTCTTCATGCCACTCTTCTGAAGTATCTTTCAGTACAGAAAATGTGAAGAGAACGGCACTGGTGAGACAGGCCAGATGTTATTGAGAAGAACTGATTCACAGAGACATAAGATCAGCTGTCAGAACTCCCTAAAATCAGAATACTGAAAGTGACTTTAAAACAATCAATTCAAATACTTTAGATCTAAAATAGAGAATGACACAGGGACAAATTTTTCCCCATCCCCGCAGAAACTCATTTTCCCATCCCATCCCTGTGAATTCTTTTCCTGTCCATGCCCCATCCTTGCAAGCTCCGCCCTCATCTGCACAAGCCTCAAACACTTTAAAATCCTAAGTAGCAACATTCTAGAGCTCAGCTTGTGATGTCATAATGCCTCATCCCACCAATGCCTAAGCTCCGCCCTCATCTGCACAAGCCTCAAACGCTTTAAAATCCTAAGTAGCAACATTCTAGAGCTCAGCTTGTGATGTCATAATGCCTCATTCCACCAATGCCTAAGCTCCGCCCTCATCTGCACAAGCCTCAAACGCTTTAAAATCCTAAGTAGCAACATTCTAGAGCTCAGATTGTGATGTCATAATGCCTCATTCCACCAATGCCTAAGCTCCGCCCTCATCTGCACAAGCCTCAAACGCTTTAAAATCCTAAGTAGCAACATTCTAGAGCTCAGATTGTGATGTCATAATGCCTCATTCCACCAATGCCTAAGCTCCGCCCTCATCTGCATAAGCCTCAAACGCTTTAAAATCCTAAGTAGCAACCGCTTGTGCGGTTAAGGCAGAGCTTACAGGAATGGGGCAGGGATAGGATTGTCAGACTTCCAGATTTCCCCAGATTTGTCTTCCATTTGAGGGCAGGTCTAGGGGTCCAGATTTGCAATTGGAAAATCTGGCAACCCTAGGCAGACACAGCGACAAAACTCGTGGGGACGGGACAGGGAAATTGAGTTCCTACAGGGACAAATTTGTCCCCGTGTCATTCTCTAATCTGAGATATATTAATAATAATAATAATATATTCCCAAGAAACCTCAGTCAAGGATATGAAACAGTGTTTGCATAATTCTGCTGTTCTCTCACCTTCTCTGTCTCTAAATGTCTGTTTTTCCTAAGGCTCTTTTTTCTCTTTTCCCCTTCTCCTTTGCTCCCATTACTGTATCATCTCTTCCCCTCCCATCTTCCCTCCTCTTTATCTCTGCTGGCTCTTCCACACATCAAGCCCTGCAATAACTGTTTGGGAGTTAAAAACCCACCATAGATTACAGCGGGGAAAGAAGAGAGATGTAAGATTATCTCTTCGGATAAATCAGAGCGCCTTCCCGCAACCACCGGTGAAATACTGAAACGCCAATACTTTATCTGGCTAATCACTGGAGCAGATGTAATAATATAATTGAGATCTTTGGTTTCAAACACTTTAGGACACATTAAGCAAGTGGGTAGAGGACTTTCCTTCTATGCGAAGGTGGGGAGGGGGGGTGGAGAGAGAGGGAGGAAGGGAGCTCCCAGCAAGGAGGGAAAAATCATACCGGTCATCAAATAATATTTTGTATTAAAAATTAATCTGTTCAGCCATTTCCCACATCGTGTTGTAGAGGGAGACATTGAAAGCTTTTCTTTCTGCCTTGTTATCTTCACTAATGGAAAAAGCTTTAAATCAATAGTTTCTTATAAGTGGAGTGGGCGGAGGGAATCAGTAGTTCATTGGATGAAAATCATTGATGAAACACCTGAAAAGGTTGGATTTCTCACCCTTCAAAAGTGAGAGCTATGGACGGGTCATGGTTACACTGAACACGTATGTAAAGAGTGATACACCCAAGATCCAACGGAAGAAATACCCCCAGAGTCTTCTGAATCTATACTAATGACCAAGGAAGGAATTTTTCTGCTTAGTTGGGGGTGAACTGATGGAAGGTGCTTCCAGAGGCAGGTGTCCTAGGTGAACCTGTGCACCTGTTGGAGGGTAAATGAGTTTGCACCCCAGAATGTAACCTATAGATTCGTTGAGGCTGCCCCTGGAGACGTTTGATGCCCAACAGTGAATGACTTGCCAATCCACAATAGCTTTCATGCCCTTTGCCTTTACCTCAACCATAACTATATAGTCCTACCCACAGCCTATAATTTTCCTGTTCCTGCTCTACAATTTCTGACCCCCCTCCCCCTTTCAACCTCTTCTGACTCTCCAACTCCAATATTTCCATTTCCTTGCTTTAGTGTGCATTTTCTAAAGGGTGATTTATTTATATTCTGATAGTAGAAATCCCCTTTGGGAGGTCATAAAGTAATTTCTTCCAATGGGAGACAAACATGAAGGGCACAGAGGACATTATATGATGTTTTTCCTTGATATGAATTGTCAGAGAGGCAACTGGGTCACTCTTTGATGTGTTCTTCATTAAAACCTAAAAGTTGAAGTATTGGAATCTCTTCATAGTAAGTCGACATAGATCCAACATATTGTTCTAAAGAGTGTTCACCATAGCTCAATATGATAG
Organism: Geotrypetes seraphini; assembly: GCF_902459505.1. Classification (NCBI taxonomy): domain Eukaryota; kingdom Metazoa; phylum Chordata; class Amphibia; order Gymnophiona; family Dermophiidae; genus Geotrypetes; species Geotrypetes seraphini. The sequence continues at coordinate 24,065,069 of NC_047091.1, forward strand.
CTCTAAGATATGGTTCTGGAGGTGGATGGGATGAGACTTACATTCCATATTTTTAATGACCGAAGCTAAGGAAGTTATTGTATATGGGGGGTCTTTCTATAATGTAATAAAACAGAAGGAAGTCCGTAGTTTCTCTTGGCTCTCCATGTGTTATTTTAGATTCAATGAAGGATGTGAAGTCAAGAAAAAGGTGTCACCTACTGATTTATTAACCTTTACCTCTTCTCTTTCAGAAATTGACCAAGGCAGTTGTGGGGATCCTGGAATACCAGCCTACGGGAAGAGAGAGGGGTCAAGATTCTATCATGGGGACACTCTGAAGTTCGAATGCCAGCCTGCCTTTGAGCTGGTGGGACAAAAAACAATTACATGCCAAAAGAATAATCAGTGGTCTGCAAAGAAGCCAGGCTGTGTTTGTAAGTTAGTGAGGAGTACCATTCAGCAAACTCCTAGCCAGAATTCAGTGGGTATACTGGGGCCCGCATTACTGCCAGGTCTCAGACTGGGTTCTACTGGTTCAGGCTGGGCAGCACACTGATACTTGCAGTATGTGAATGTATTGGTGGTTTGAAAGCTCAGAAAATGATTGTCCAGTGAATGCAAGTGGTGAATTGGTTACTACCTCCCCTGTATGTACTGGAAAAGGACAGGGCTTCACTTGGGCAAAGGGGGGGAGGTCTCCCCCCCTACCCTTCCCATGCCGATTGCAGTCGTCAGCAATTCTTTAAACAATGGCCATCATTGGCTGAATTAGACCTGGGTATTTAGTGCTGAATATTGACCTCCTATATTCTTATGTTTTCCCGTACAATTGAATTATTATAACTTGTTAACAGCATTCCTGCTGTGTCACCAGTTCTCACCATGATCACAGCACTGTGAAAACTGCTTTATTGCATGGAAAATGATGCAAATGATGCTGCTTCACTCTTTATTCTCCCAGAACTTCAGAATCATGTGACCTACACGGCAGCCAATCAGACGAACTGAGATGGCAAAGCATTCTGTTTGCTCTCCTCGTGTCTCCCCTGCTCCAAAAGTGAAAAGCATTTGGGGATTTTGCTTTGTTTGTTTGTTTTCTTCTACCGTCTGGAGTGAAATAAAACCTCAAAAACACGAGGTTTCTGCTGTTAGACCGTCTAATCGCAGACAGCTGTACCAGGGGCTTTCGGTTCGCTCATCGTATGCAAATGTGAATCAAGCTCTTAGTACATGAATAAACATTATTAAAATTCAGCTGCAATAGATAAAGAAGTGCCTCTGTAAGCAACAGTCGCCACTGCCCCATCCCCTTCTCTCCTACACCTTCGCTCACGTTTTATATACCATATGAGTTTTTGGTTTCATAAAGGTGATAACTCAGGCTACTGAAAATTCTGTTTATCTTATAAACAAGTTACAAATCCACCCCAGGCCATTCCCATCTTTTGCCTCTGGTGAAATATTGCATGTTCTCAATAGCATCACTTATTTGATGGCTATGGATGACCCAGGATAGATCTTTTAGCCAAGAATGGTCTTGAATTGTATAACAGAGATGTGCATGAACTTTTTACGTATACCCTTACAGTCTGCGGCAGACACAGTATATTGGTTACTGTGGAGCCCATGTCTATTGCTGGATCTGTTGAGTTGTAGTGGCATTAGAACTGATTACATCATAAACTAAAGCCAATATAGATTGGATCGAGTTGATGTCATAACGTATCAATTTGAATTTTTAAAGGAATCTTTGGGAGACTAAGTCATCTGGTTTCTGGGTAATTACTTTGAGATATGACCCACAGATCCAGCTGTAAATTTGCTCTACACCTCTGTGTTGATCAACAATATTTCCTTTGATGGACTGAGCAGGTGGCTCTTTAGCCGGGACCTGGTTTTATCCTGAATAGAGTACAGTTAAATATCTTACATAAGCTTATTATTTCACATGTAAGGCTCTGGACCCTGGGGATACAGCTCTGCTCATCTCAATTGCCATTGTTATGAAAAAAAATAGCGTAAGTTTGTAATTGACTTTTTCCACTACTGGAGCATTTAGGTAAGGTAAAGAAAGACGTTATAATATTGAACTTTTCAAATCTCTAAAGTACTTCTAAAATGGGGGGGGGGGGGGACATGTTCCGAATGTGGCATCTGTGATACTAGGTTTCTCCGGATCTTCACTTTTCCACTCTTGGAGAAGTTGGCAGAACTCTACTGGACCACAGAAGTTTTGCCTGAGGTCCCTTCAGGGTCATAGTTCTGCCTCTTCCCACACTTTAATTCCTCTTTGTGCTCAATAACAGCTAAGCAAACGAAAGCAAAGAGTGTGGAAACCAACAATGTTCAAAAAACGACTTTTTATTTCTTTGGGAAAAAACTAAAAACACTTTCCACGTTTGTCTTTCACAGACCCAATAAGGGCCGTGTTTTGGTGAAACACCTTCTTCAGGGGTCCAATAGAAGCAGGACTCATGCTCTCTCCATTAGGCTAGCAATGCTTCTTGTTTACTTCTACTTCTATTGGACTCCTGAGGAAGGTGTTTCACCGAAACACAGTCCGTGTTGGGTCCGTGAAAGACAAATGTGGAAAGTGTTTTTAGGTTGTTTTTTTTTCTTTTTTTTTTTTTTTTTTTTTTTTTTTTTTTTTCTAGTTCATTAATTTTATTGAATATTATAAGTAATATACAGAAAGCAGTTCAAATACATAAAAATTGAATAAGAAATAGTGATTTAGAAACAAAAGAAACCATAATTGCTGTTATTTGCATATAGTAGATTAGTAAGAAGAATTCAGAGTATTTGAAACTGCTAAGAAAAGAAATAGAAAGGATAGAAAAGCAGAGAAGATGAATTGAAATAAAAAAGAAAAAAGAGAGATAAAGAAAGAGAGAGAGAAAGAGAGAGAGGCAGAAGTGTCTACAAGGCAGAATGAACATATGAATCTAAGAATGACCAAGGTGATTTATTTCGCACCAAATTTGTAGATAAACGAGATATCGTGTTCTTTTCATATGCATATGATTCGAATTTGTGGTACATGCTTAAGGAGTTCCACCAAAAGGTGTAGTCTAGTAGTGTGGGTGACTTCCAATTTTTCAAAATGTGCATAAGAGCTGTCACAATCATGGTGTCAATAAGTTTAGGAGGACAGTTTGATAGTGCGAAACAAGGGTGTTGTTTGAACATTGTTGGTTTCCATACTTTTTCTTTCGTTCGGTTTGCCATTTTCTCTGTGGAAACCTGGATCATTCTCTTTGTTTTTGGTTCTTTTCAATAACACCTAATCTCACTCATAGCTTTTCTCCCTATCTGTGTCAGTCCCAGTTCTTTCCAGTCTGAGACAGTCCTTTTCTGTGACCTTGGCAAGAAAACTTTACTGGAAATATGTGTAATTAAGATGGAGATGCCAGAGCTGGGGTGTGGCAGGTTCTGGCAGTGGGTGGTGAATTGTTCCTGGGGAATATTTCTTTGTTCATGTTGCTGATCCAAGTGGTTCATCTTTGTCGTCGTCATCCTCATTATCAACCGCCATGTTTCCACCTGGTTCCTGTCTAATGCATTAGGAGGTGCTACAGAAACGTCTTTCTCTCTTGTCTCTATGTGTTCTGTATACATCACGATGTTACTCAAAGTTCAGGGCATTAACGTTGCGCCGGGAACTCCAATAGCAAATGACTTGTGTGAAAATCCTTCTATTAAATTAGAAAAGCGGCCTGGAGACTTGGAAATGAATCTGATTAGGCTTGTGATTGTGTTAATGAAATACAAGAAATAACGAACGGTGACATCTAACCAGTGTCTTATGACTCTTAACAAACAGTATCGAGGCTCGGGGTATTTGAATCCTGCAGAGTAGAGCAGTCCTGCATCTTGGAGGTTAGAAGGGGGACATTAGCAGCTGATAACAGGAAGCTGGACTGACACATTAATTTGTTACTGGTAACCTCAGTTAGCAGTATGGTAATATTGCCGTGTGATAAGCCTTGCAAATGAGCTTCTGCTTTTGGCAGATAGGGAATGCTGGGCAGCGAATGATGGAATCGGTCTGTTCCCCATGTGTAGGCTCGGTTTGAAACATTTCCTGCCCCTTTACACAGCACAGAAAAGGTTCTGAATAGTGGAGTCTGACACTGAGGGAGTGGGGTATGCGTTACTGGTCCCCACTAGATGTTACTAGGCTTTGTCTCAATGCCACAATGTGCAAATCCTGAACGAGTGAACGAGGTTCGTTGGCCTCTTGGGGTAATTGTTCAACAGGTGCTCCAAGGCCAGGCAATAAGAGCTTATTTTATGATGGAACCAGGGTGATCAGGTTCTGTTACAGATACCAGCATAACTCGGTGTCAGCACGCCTAACATCTAATCTATAATTTGTGAGTCGCTCTGCGCCTCAGTAGGTTCAACATCTTGGTGCCTACACGTCTGCTGGCCGTAGAGCAGTGACCACATAGATAGAAGCCCCGCCCCCACAAACTCCGCCCACATGCGCAGTATAAAAGATAGGTGTATATTGAGAGAACAGTGCACCTACTGTTACATAAATGTTATCGCCTGCTTCATAGACTTGCCTTTAGTGGAGCTAATTCTATACATTGGGGACTCAATATACCTCCTTCATAGGGGTCAAGAATTGGCAGTTATGTGTGAATGTGCGCTAGGTGCTGTTCTCTACAGTGCCACCTAGCTGCTATAGTGGGGATTGTGTGGGCCCTGGGTATGTGTTCAAGCGGTGCCCAGAATATCATCACTTGCGTGCATGTGGGCAGCTCCATTTAACCTGCCGTTGATATAGGTAAATGGTCACATCTAATTGTAGGCGTTCCCGGTGCCCAGTGCTTGCCCTCAGTTTACAGATTTGCCTCCTTTGTGGCTAAGATCCAAGTGTAGAGTCTGAGTTATGAGATGAGGATGAATCCTGCGAATCTCCAGACTATTTCTTCAGATTGTTATTGGAATTGCTGGGGAGAGAGAAGGAAGGCGTTGTTTCGCAAATGTACTGGTTTATCCATTTCTGGTGACCCAGAGCAATAACCACTTGTCAGTCAGATAACAAAATGGACTCATCTGCCCTTTTATGAGGTCCATGTGATAACTGTTATAGGAAATACCATTGCTCTATAAACTGTTCCCTCTAAGCTGAGCAGGTGTCCTCCAGCTGCATTGCTACCACTAGGGGGTGGAATATTTTCAGTCGCTAAGGACAGGTATGTTCCCTGGAGTCCTGCAGAACTTGCCTGTCCCTCACAATTGAAAAATGTGACAGTAAAACAGCACCCTCTATTGGTGAGACTGTGGGTGGAGGACTCCTGCTCAGCTTAGAGGGAACAGGAGTTCACTCAGCAGGCAAGAGAGAAGCAAAGAGCAAGTGGGAAGGGAGAGAAGAGAGAGAGAGAGCGAAGTGTATGTGGAGGAGGAGGTGGAGAGGGAGAGGCAGGAAGCTCAATTCCTGACTTTGTGTTGGGTAGCCTCAGTCCAGCCCTCAGGGTGCCATTTGTCAATTGAAACTCAGACACTGAATGATGCCATTACCTGGCCTGTCCAGGGAAACTGTCAGTAACATAAGGTTTAGCTCTCAAATATTTATTACTAAAGCAATTACATTTTTGTTATCCGACCGTTTTGCAAAGACACCTTCTTCTGCCAAGAAATCGCCACACACAGCTCTGCCAACATGCCTCACTCCACTCCTGCCCAAAAGCACTCCCTGCTATTCCAGTACCTCTCAATTTATTTAGAAATTTGTCCCCACCCCAAGGTGGCAGCACTGTTCCCTGACCCCACTGACCTGCCAGATTTATTTATGTATTTGAAGATTATACCCTGCCACATTCAAGACTCGTCATAGCAGGATATAAAAATGAGTACTATTACACTAGAAGTTTCAAGTTTTTATTAAACTTTGATTTAGTCGCTTATCCAATTTCTAAGCGAGTTTACTCTTCTTGTAATCTGGTCCCAGTTGGCTACATTGGAGGGTAATATGCAACCAGTGGTGATCACTGGTTAAACTTTGGCTGCTGATGGACGAATTGTATCCTGATATTTAGAACTGGGCTCTATCGGGGGAACTGGTACTGAATATCGGGCGCAAGATGTTTGCCGGATGTTACCCAGGAATTGTTAGTATTTAACGGTAGAATCATCCAATTTGCTGCCCTAAGTTAACCGGATAGCTATCTAGGCACTGCCACTGAACAATGGTGGTGCCAGGGTAGCTTCCAGCTCCACCCAGTCTGCCTCTGGCTCACCACATACAGCAATGCCTGAGCAATTTGCCTAGATGTTTAGTGGCACAATCTTAGCCAATTAAGTAGCATTGAATATGGGTCCTATTATTTACAAGTGTTCTTGGATCTTGCTTGGTCTTCTTCAAGCCCACTGAGCTCCAAAGGTTCACTGAGCCCAGTGACCTGTTCTTGGCCTTCCTCAGGCCCACTGAGCCCAGTGACTGGTTCTTGGTCTTCCACAGGCCCATTGAGCACTGTGACCAGTTCTTGGTCTTCCTCAAGTCCACTGAGTCAAGCGACCAGTACTTGTTTTATCTCAGAGATTCTGTCCTCAGCCAGTTGTCTCAGTGGTTCTGTCCCATCCCAGTGATGTAATTCAGGATCCACTGTAAAACTGAGGCTGCCATGAGGGGCAGGTCATTCCTGAAGGAGAAAATCCAAAGGGTAGTGAGAGTGAATCGGTTAAAACTGACCATTGGACTTGTGTTTTATATATTAGCCCTGAGTAAAGGAGACATATTGAGTTCTAATTAGATTGATATGATGTAATTATATTGAATCCTTAGGACACGTTTTCAGTTCTGTGATGAATCCTACCACTCCCCCTAGTAGGATAGGATGGGTCTGTATTCATGACTTTTAATGTCTGTCGTAAGGTTGTATTTTATTGGCTTGTGATATAAACCTTCTTGGTTTCCTCTTTGTTAGGCAGGACAGAGAAATAATCCTAAAGAGGTTTTTGCTTTGAAGATTCATGCTATGGAGAAGGATTGTCTGATAGTTGGAGCATCAGGGCCTCTAACCCTCTCTCTGCCTTAGGTTTTTTTGTGGTTGAACAGTGGCTGTTATAGGTTCATCTGCATCTCCGTAGGATTAATGTTTGTAGCTAGATAAAAATTGCGATTGCCCATAATATTCAGCAAGATTTGTAGAAGTCAACCGACTGGCTTTATTGTGAGGTGATAAACTGTGAGGGCAATATCCATCCAGTGGCGGTCATTGTTTGTTTTTTTTAAATTCTGGCCACTGCCAGCTGGATTAGTCCCAGATGTTGAGTGATACTCGAAGAGCTGCCCAGTTAGAATACTCCTAAATTAACTGGGTAGCTATTCAGGTACCACGGATGAATGACGATAGAGTCCAGATAACTCCCAGCTCTGCCCCGGTCAAACCAAATAGTGCTGCAGAGGCTTACCCAAATATTTAGTGGCTCTGTCCAGATATATTCCACTGAATGTCCAGGTTTGGTCCTGTCACCATGATTTAACCGGAGAGCAGCCTTTCCTGCCTGGTTAAATCACTGTGAATATCAACTGCAGTGAATTAAAAGGGACAGCCAGACACGGTGAACCTTGTTTGAAAACAGGTGAAATCATTTTCAGGAAGAGCCCTATTAGAGATATGATATGAAGCAGAGTGTTTAATTTTATAAGTGTATGTGTGAATTGGGACTGAGAAAGAGCCAGTGATGGTGGACTGAATGGATAGGGGGAAAAATATAGCGGGGAGAGACCGAGTTTGAGAGAGAGAGAGAGCTGCACTGTGTGTTTGGGTCAGGCAGGAGATTCAGGTGCTTACCTGACTGGTGTACATATATTGCCAATACCTGGGGGTTCTAAGCAGATCATAAAAGGAAGAGATTCTGCTTATTTCCAGAAGATTACAGGGAAGCGATTTGTTGTAACATTTGAAGTCTGGTGATGGAGTGAAGATAATTGGTTGTATCAGGAGTTTGTCTTGACTTATTTCTTGGACAACCTGGTTTTTATCTCCCTCCTGAGGGTTCTGTAGTTTGGTGCCGAAATCAGTAGATTGGAGATGCAGCTGTCTAGTTTTGCTGCTTGCGTAGCGAGTAGTCCATCGTGTATTTTTTTTTTTTTACCCTGAATGCCTTTGATTGGGGGGTGGGTAAAGGGTGTCCTAGTTCTCCTTGGTCTGGAAGAGTTGTTCCGAGTTGGATGAGTGTTCAAGTAGGATGGTCCATTGCCATGTAGGGTTTTGAAGAGCATGCAGTAGAGTTTTAAAAGTATTCGTGCTTGTATCGGTAGCCAGTGTGTGTCTTGGTATGTGGCGGTGATGTGGTCAAACACTAAAATCAAAAAACACTAACACGCAATCAGAAGGCACGAGACATGTGCTCAGGCTACCTTAGCCAATCATTCCAAGAGCTCAGAAAAATTACAAAAAGTCATTCACAATGCAAGAAGGAAATGAGGGTACAGACAGGAGCATACAAAGGAGTCTGTCCACTGGGCGATTTAGCGGAAGAGGAAGTTTCAAGTTTCAAGTTTTTTTATTTTTAATATACCGACCATCAACGAGTATCTAGCCGGTTTACAATAAAATACTAAAATAGAGATAAAAAATAGTAGTTAAAATAAATGTCTATGGAAAGAAGGGGAGGTGGACATTAAAGACATCAACAAGACGGACTTGAAAGTGATGATTGAAAGGGAGGAGTGGGGAAAAGTTACATTATTAGAGATAAGAAAGGGGGGGGGGAAAGCTTTTCAGAAGGCCATCAGTGAGCCCAGTGATCTGATCTGAGTAGGTAATTGGTTCCTAATTTATGGGCTTGTGTCCACAGGGTGAGCCAAGGAACACTCGCACCATTATACCAGTAAATCTGAGTAAGATGGGACATAACCAGCAAAGAGAGAAAAATAGAACATGGCCGACCCCGGCCAACACTCATTACAATCACGCTAAAACGCAAAGTTACAATGACAAGGATTGGGGAAAGAAAATGGGAAAGAGGACCTGCCTGGGCCAATCAGCTCTAATCAGGGAGGTAAAACTCGCTCCACTGAAGAGATTCTTAAAGCAGTTTCTTTATGAAGCTTAAGCAGAAGTATATTTCTTGCCGAAGCCTAATTGGAAATTATGCTAATCTAGTTCCAATTGTCATTTGCCTTGATCTACCTAATTTTCCTATCTGTAAGGTTACGTGCTTAGTAAGACTCAAAAACAGCTTCTCACATCCTTCAAACGGGCCAGGCCTATACTGGGTTTTCCTACTGCAACCTTTCGTTCTCATCAGCCTCCGTTATCTTTTAATGTGTAACTGTCAGGTAAATTTGTTATTTATGTTGGCAGAGACAGCACTTTTCAGTTTCACAACTGAGCAATTGTAAAAACAAGTAGAGGTGTTTTTCCCAACCCTATGCATAGAAGGTCAGGCCAATTAAATGAATTTTATTTCAAGCCAATTAATATTTTTGGATATGCTAATTAAAGCGCCAGTCCAATTGTCCAGCGCCATCAGCGTCCAGTTGGCAAGCTTGAGGCTTTTGTCTCCTCTTTTTCTTGTTTTAAATTAGGATTCCTTCACCACCTTTTGAAGAAATTCATCCATGATGGTGCACAGCAAGAATAGAGGGAATAGACAATTACAGCAGTAAAAATATTCAAATATCTGTAATGAACGTCAATCAGGGAGACTTAACCAACTTTTTTTAAGTGCTCTTGGCCCAATATTCAAAAGAGGCAAGAGAGGCTCCTACCTGGTTAAAGCCTGCTGAGCTGTCCAGTTAGTGCCGGGGTGGTTTGGGGGCAGAGCTTGGACAGAGCCAGCACTAAGTTAGTTAGTTACCATATTCAGTCTGCTAACCAGTTAAGTAAGTGGAAATTATTGAGACTGGGCACTGATCTGAATATCAGCAAGAGCCTGACTAACTTCCAAGTCACAGCTTGAAGGATTGTCTGATCCACAACCCCCCTCAATTCATTTTCTCCCTCCCTTTCTCCCAATGGCGGGACATAGAATAAGCCCCCCCACACACACTCATTCACAATTCTAATCCCCCTCCCTCACTCCATGAAGACACGATGGCCCATAAAAATCTCCCCACCCCCAAACCCCTGTAGCTTCCACCCCCAGGCCTACCTTTAATAGTCCTGGTGGTCTAGGGGTACTAAGGGCAGGAATGATGCCCAAGCGCTGGTCTGGCCTTGGAAATCGTAACTTCGTGTCTTGCATGGGTCCTGACTGAATACTGGCTGGGACCTGCTTAAGAGCTGGTCAGATCTTGCTGTCCAGTGATGGTGCCTGAACATGGCTTGATCTTGAATATCAGGGCCCAATTTTGCTCGTGGCAGTTAGCATTTTTAAAAAAATGCTGTTTCCAAGTTTTGTTTACATTTGATATACCACATTGGTAATAACATCTATGCGGTTTACATATTAAAATACAATTTTAAAAATAAAATAGAAATTAGAAATACAAAGTAGATAGAAGAACACGTGAACTTATATCTGTCACATGATTCTTCAATCGTGCAGCATGTTATCTTTCAGACCTACACATCGGGCTTGCTCAAGGAGATTACTGGGTCTACCCTATTGAAGTGAAGCAGACGGTAGCTATTCCGCTTCAGTCGAGTCATAGAGCAGCATTGTTAGAAGTTAAGGCTCTTAACCCTTGCATTGTGAGGTCCTAGAGTTTTGGGGATATAGAAACGCGATGGCAGATAAAGGCCAAATGGCCCATCCAGTCTGGTGTTTCACAGGGCTCAGGGCTCTCCTCTATCCTGTTTAATAGGGTGGCATCATCTGGGTGAGAGGGGAGGGAGGGGAGTTACGGAGCAGCTGCAGTCAAGGCAAAGCAACAGGTCCTGACAGCCACATAAATGCAATGAACCATCAGCGTGGAGAGTTGGCAGTTTACAAACAGCCTTTTTACTCGGATACCTTTATATGTTTTTGCATAATGAGAACAAACATAATGTCCGTTTTCTGCAGGATTGTTCTGGGAAGGGTGGTGATGGAGGTCATTGAGACTGTTGGGTTTAATGATCAAACTCTTGGGAAGAGAGGGACTGGGGAGAAGGCCTAAGGTTTTGCTTGGGTACCGAATACCCTTCAATCTTTCCCTGTTGTAATGTAATTAGCCCAAATGTGAAACATTTATTTGTTTAAAAATAGTTTCTGCATGCTTTTAATCAAACAGCTATGCTGAATATGGTTATGAACTCTTTCAATTAATAGATCTTATGAATTATTGCTTACTGCACTAGGCAAACTCTCCCTCTTTAACTGTGAAAATCATTAGCAGCTGAAGTGCATATTAATTATGGAAAGATCATAATTCCTCCAGTATGCCAATGATTGGGGTTGTCATCCTGCTACTCAGCCAGAGGATCTTATAAAGCACACATTTCTCTACTTCCAGTAAACCCTTTCTAACCTCTTCTCGTGGTTGGCCTCTGATAAGTGCCATCGACTCGCGGTAACCATACAGACTGGCTATTTCCAAGATCACAAGCGAGTAACAATGAAGCACATAAGCTGCGTGTCTCTGTAGGAGACATTTGCTTTCACTCTTGATGCACTGTCCCTTAGAAGTGAAGAAACAGAACCCCTTCCATCAGACTGAGCATCTTGGGTGCTTAGGAGACAGTTAGGTTGTCTCCCCCTCCTGGCCAGTAGACGGAGGCTGTTCTGGCTTAAAGAAGGCTGTGGCTCCTGTATCGCTTTTCAGCTCTAATATTTCTAAACTAGTGTTTTAGCCCGTTACATTCGTTACAGTTACGGGTGCTAGAATAGCCCCACCTATACCCTGACTCTGACCTCACCCATGCCCCGCCTCTATCATGCCCAGACCCTGCCTCCCACTGATCCCAGTCCTATCACCTCACCTTTCACCATTTCCTTTGTACCCTTTTGGCCCTCCTGACAGGGTCTTTACTTACCCGAGGCGGCAGCAGCAGTCCTGAGTACCAACCTTTCCTCCCTCAGTGCCCCAAAGCAGCAGTGGTCCTACCATTTCCATCTCTCCCTTTCCCCCTTTCACACCCTCTACCATCTCTCTCTGACCCTGTTTCACCTCTTTTGCCATCTTTCCCTTTCCTGTCCCCCTCTGTCCTTCCCCAAGACCATCTCTCTCTCTTCTGCCCCCTCCACACTCCCTGAAGTCTATCTCTCCCTATCGCCTTCCATCTCTCCTGGTCCCCCTAGTAGCCCCTCTGTCCTTCTCATCCATCTGTCTCTGTCTCTCTCTCCTCACCTCCTGCCTCTGCGGAGCTCTCGCAGCTCCTCCTCATCCTCCTCCAGCCAGGCTTCAGCCATCTGCCGCCACGGCCTGCAGCCGCCGACATCCGCCCCGGGGGATTCTCGCGCATGCGCAGTCCTACCTGCGGTGCCCTACAGCGCACGGAAAACGGGAGCACGCATGTGCGCTTAGGGCTTTATTATATTAGATGAATGGTTTTAATTGCGCATGTCATTCATCATCTCGTGATAGCCCTGGAGCCTGGGGCTGCGTAAAGCCCTGCTGCTGGTTCCCCTCTGCTTTGCTTCTTGATAATGCACACGGGGCTGGTCAAGCTGCCTCGTCAGTCCCTGTTATTTCCACCACAATCACAACTGTAGAATTATGGATGACCCAATTTAAGTTAAAACTCAATACAGAAAAAGCAAAATTCTTCTATGCTACTCCTTCCAAGAAGAAAGAAATTTGAATGGAATTTTGTACTCAATGAATCCTGCTATAAGAATTCTATGGGTTATTTTAGATCAAAATCTCACAATGAAGTCAAATACAGATGCTTTAGTAAGGAAAAATTTCTACATATTAGATCATATTTTGATGTTTCTTCTTTGAGACCGTTGATATAGTCATTAAAACCTTCATAGACTCCACATCATACAAAACACAGTAGTCCGATTAATTTTCAATCTGAAAAAAATCAGATCATGTCACACCTTATTACCAAACACTATATCGGTTGCCAGTCAAGGCCAGAATCAGATTTAAGTTTGGTTGTATATGCTATAAAGTCTTCCATGGTTTAGCACTTGATTATCATTAATTCACAACACCCAAGACATAATTGTAATTTCTTTGCTTTTCCATCAGTAAAGGGTCATTTGTACAAGAGCTATTTTCAATGACATGCTTTCAGGCAGCTTCTAGTGATAAAGAGTTTGTAAATCTGTTATCCACTCCTTTACAAAGCATTTTTAGCGCCAGCTGCTGCTGTAACAACTCAGATGCTCATAGGAACTGTAAAGGAGGAGGTTAGTTAGCTCTGTCTCTTACCAGCAGTTCAGGAAATTATTGAAAATCTACTTATTTAAGAAATGTTTGTAATTTCTAGGTCATTTGTTTTATTGTCGCTGTTTCAATTTTCTTTTGTAAACCGCTTAGAACTCCAAAGGTACTGCGGTATATAAATGCTGGTCTTTGACCTGAGGGCCGCCACGTGAGCGGACTGCTGGGCACGATGGACCACTGGTCTGACCCTTTATGCTATGTTATATTTTAGCCTGGGGCTTTTATCAGATCTGCCATAACTTCTATGTATCAAATGGCACCTCCTGGTCTCATAACCTTTACCGATTTCAAGGTCCCGTTTCCTGAGACAGCCTTCAAGAAGGTCTAAGGCACAGGTTTTTGAATTTCCTTTCCTTTATCAAAGAGCAAAAGTGAGCCTCGTGTAAAACTGAAGAAATGTCAAATACAAGGTGATAAAGTAGACGGGAGGATCTTGATTTTTTGGGAGATCATTTGGAAAACCTTTTGACCACATACAGTAATACAGTAAACCCCCCGCGAATTCACAGTTTGCGAATCGCGGACTCAGTAATTTGCGGTATCTTCCAACCGCCACTTCCTTATATTAAAGTCATGTTTACACCAATCGCTTTGACACGTCATCTGGTGTAGCCTGACTTTAGTCCAGGAAGAGGTGGTTGGAGCATACTACGAGTGATTTTCTGCACCTGCTGGCGCCCCAGCTGCCCTCTCCTGCCTTGTGACAGACGAAAAACCGTATTTGCTGTTTTTCAAAATCCGCGGGGGTTCCTGGAATGGAACCCCTGTGAATTACAGGGGAGTACTGTATGCTGATTTCTGCACGTAAACCCCCAGATGTGACTAGCACTCAAATTTGGGTGCACAAGTTATAGAATGCGCCAGTGGTGCACCTAAATTACCCCCTTTATAGCGCCGGCCGATACGCTGATTGCTCTACACTACTCTGACAGTCATAGAGTTCCTATGAGCATCGGAGCAGCGCAGAGCATTCAGCGTGCCAGCCAGCGCTAAAAACCTCTTGCGTGGTTTTGTAAAAAGGGGGGAGGAGTTTAATTGTTAAATAAGGCACCAATTAGCCTTAAGTACCAATAATACCCTGCAGTGATGCTAATTGGCTCTAATTGGTAGCTATGTGCGTAACTGTATTTAGACGCTATTCTATAAACGTAGGCCGTGATTCTGTAAACGGCACCTAACCTGTAGGTGATGAGGAGCGCAAGTGGGAATCATACTCTAGGCGCCATTTATAGAATGAAGCTTAGCAGCAGCTAAAGCGGTTTTAGGCACTGGTAGGCGTTGAAACCTTAAGCGTACTCTTTGTTTGCAGGGTTTTCTTGGCCTAAATGAGCACGCCTAAGTCAAAACAAGCCCAAGATCTGCCTAAAATCTGCCCCCCCCCCCACCACACCTACTTTCTAGTAGGGGCCTTGGAGCAAATGCCTAACTCAGAATGGTAGGCGCCTACTTGAAGGGTATTAACGTAGAACAAAATCTTTTTCAGAGAAAGGAAAATGGTAAAACCAGAGGACATAATTTGAGGTTGAGGAGTGGTAGATTCAGGGGAAATGTTAGGAAATTCTACTTTACGGAGAGGGTGGTGGATGCCTGGAATGCGCTCCCGAGAGAGGTGGTGGAGAGGAAAACGGTGACTGAGTTCAAAGAAGCGTGGGATGAACACAGAGGATCTAGAATCAGAAAATAAGATTAAATATTGAACTAAGGCCAGTACTGGGCAGACTTGCACGGTCTGTGTCTGTAAACCGCTCTGAACTATTCTGGTACTGCGATATACAAAAATAAAGTTATTATTATTATTATTATATGGCCGTTTGGTGGAGGATGGGCTGGGGAGGGTTTCAATGACTGGGAGGGTATAGATGGGCTGGAGTAAGTCTTAACAGAGATTTCGGCAGTTGGAACCCAAGCACAGTACCGGGTAAAGCTTTGGATTCTTGCCCAGAAATAGCTAAGAAAAAAAATTAAAAAATAAATAAATAAATAAATTTTTAATTTAATCAGGTTGGGCAGACTGGATGGACCATTCGGGTCTTTATCTGCCGTCATCTACTATGTTACTATGTTGCCATCCAACTAATTCTGATTTTGTTGTTCTTCTAACAGTATTTTTCAATTAAGAGTGCTCATTCAGGCTTATTAAATAATTAAGTTAGATGCTTAGATCGTTGCACTTAGCCAACTTAGATGCGTAAATTTAGGCATCTTTCATAGAATCAGGGCCTTAGCGCCTAAATTCTAGAGCACGCCACTACAAAAGGGGTGGGTCTTGTAGTTGTGCATGTACATTATAGAATACTTTTACAAAAAAACTCCCAAACAAGAAAGGATGTCCACAAGCTAAATACTCTTAAACTACATCCAAGTATTCACCCAGCACTATGGACATTCATGCATAAAAAATGGAGAAAAGACCTCAGTGCAAAAAACCCACTGCCCAAACAGACAAGCCACTCTCAAAATACCAACTCTGAGGCAGGCAGACCCAACCTTGGTCAAAAATTATTTCTGTAATGCATCAAAATCACATTGCACTTATCTTTGCAAACATGGTGTTCCTAGTAGTCTTCATCTTAATACTGGGGTGTAGAAGCAGGAAAGAACCCGCACGGTGGAGCCTGAACCAGGCACAGCAGCTAAAAACTCCTCACCGCTTGCTGTACATCTCCACAATCTCCAACAGGGCTCCCTGTTTCGCAACTGAGCTTCATTAGGGAATTGAGCATAAGTTAACCAGCTTCACCTCCTATTGTCTGTAGTGCTGGATAAATACTTGGATGTAGTTAAGAGTCGTCATAGAATACTGTCACCTACACACATTTAGTTAGTTCGTTCGATTTATGGTCCATTCTCCCCAGGAGCCCAGAACAGATTACACATTAGAACATTAAACAGCATCTAAGCAATTCAGTCTCTGACGGCCATGTGGGATTACGGCCTGCCATGACATGGCAGTTAGAGTTTTAAATCAGGTGTGCGATGGTTTGAGAACAAGATTATCTTCACTGTTTTCCAAAAGGGTAACAGGCTCTCTATAACTCGGGTGGCAGGGTGGAGCTGGTTCCACAATTTGCACACACCACTTCCGGACAGTTTCCAGGTGGAGACGGTGGGCTGGCAGAGTTCTAGTTGGGATCCGAGTGGCCTAGATGGGTGGTAGACGGGCAGCTTTCCTGCCATGTAGTGCCAGCTTTAGGCATAACCATTTCCACTCTCAGCTTCTGACATGGTGTAAGAGCTCATGCCTAATGTAAGGCATGCACATGCCAACTTACACCCTGTTCTTTAACGGCAATTTTGAACCCAATTACAAAATGGGTGCTTAGTGCCGAATTTTTGGGGCACCTTTTGAATCGACCCCTCATGGCTTTTAACGAAAGAACGTGTGATGCAAGCAGGTGTGTGTCTGTAGCATAGGTGTGTTATGATTGAAGTCTACAAAAATCCTGAGTGGAGTAGAACGGGTACAAGTGGATCGATTTTTCACTCCGTCAAAAATTACAAAGACTAGGGGACACTCGATGAAGTTACAGAGAAATACTTTTAAAACCAATAGGAGGAAATTTTTTTTTCACTCAGAGAATAGTTAAGCTCTGGAACGCGTTGCCAGAGGATGTGGTAAGAGCGGATAGCGTAGCTGGTTTTAAGAAGGGTTTGGACAAGTTCCTGAAGGAAAAGTCTTGTATTGAGAAAGACATGGAGGAAGCCACTGCTTGCCCTGCATTGCTAGCATGGAATATTGCTACTCCTTGGGTTTTGGCCAGGTACTAGTGACTTGGATTGGCCACCGTGAGAATGGGCTACTGGGCATGATGGACCATTGGTCTGACCCAGTAAGGCTATTCTTATGTGTTCAGTGGCGGAGTTGGGGGCGTAGCCACAACATATGTGCATATTATAGGAGATAGGCGTGCACCCATGTATTTGACCTATTTGGGCATTCAGTGGAGGTACATTTTCTGCAGGATCTGTGCTGGTATTTTATAAGGACTCAAAGGTGCCTGTGAGCTAAATAGACACCAAGTTTCAAGACCGACCATCGACGTGCACCTGGCCGGTTTACAAAGCTAAAAAAGGTTAAAATAAATTTTGGGTAGGGGGTAGGAGGGGGAAATGTTAATGTAACAGCTCTTTGTTTCCAGCACTCACCAGTTAATGGGATGTAATGCCTCTTCGGTGGCTGGGTGGGCTGCACTGGAAGGTTAAAAGGAACATATAATGTTATCTAATTGGGAGCAGAGGCAACCATACAGCAAATAATTGTGCAGATGCTCAATTAAATCCATTTTCTGTCTGAATTCGTCCTGTCACTAATTAGCATTAAATGTTGAGATTTTTTTTTTTTAGCAGTTTTATGAGTCTTCAGCGATGAGGATGGGTTCAGAAGGTGAAACTGGAAATAATTAGAGCTGATGCAGAGCAGAGAGAGTGGTAGAAGCTGACCATTAGCAAATCGGCTCCAGCCTGAACCGCAGTTGCTCAGGCTTGTCCCAGCTCCAGCCCAGCAGCATCTGAATTGTAGCGAACGGTGTGTTCCCAAGTCTGACAGGCTTTCAAGCCAAAACCTTGCCAGAAATCTTATTTTCAAAGCTGTGGGCACCTGAGGAATAATAACATATATTTAGAGGTTTTATATATCTTGCATGCCTTTGTCTATTTTCTCTCCCATCAAGACTTCCCAGGCCAGCCAATCAGATTTTCAGGATCTCCACAATGAAGATGCATAAAATAGATTTGCATATGCTGACTCACCAGCATATTTCAATGTACTTCATGCATATTCATTGTAGACAGATGATCTGATGTTAAGAAGGAGAAAACGAAGGCTCTCGTTCAGAGCTTGGATCACAGGCCTGCAACGTCCCAGTTAGAAAATTCATTTTTTCTATCTTTGTTGTCTGGCCATTGACTTTTTCTAAATATGTTGGTCCCAGTCTGTGGTTTTTGCTTTCCTTGTTTTCCTCTTAACTCTCTTGCCAAGATTTCCTGTCAATTTGTCGTTTTGTCTTCTTTCTTCTCCTTTTCCACTCAGCTTTCTTCAGTTTATTTTTCTGCCATCTCTTTCCCTCACTCTGCCTCTCCTATTTCACTTCCTGACTGGGATGTTGCAGGTTCAGAGTTTTAGCTCAGCTGCAGGGCAAACAATTCCAATTGTAGCTAACATTGAGATTAGATTCCAGACTCTGCCCTGCAAAATCCAGGAGTTGACACGAAACATGCATGAATGATGCATGTCAGTCAGTATTATTGGAGAAATCGCCTGAGTCTTCTAGCATGAGGGAAAAATGCCTCAGCTATTAGTAGGATTTGAGGATTTTCCAGAATCGAGATTGTGATGAGTGAAAAGGATGGACGTCAAAAGGCCCATCATAGATAGGACACAGAAATTGGAATTGAGTTATGGTCCAGGTCAGGATGTGTACAATTCTGGTAGTATGTTAGAAGAGGACCTGCCCACGAAAAGCCTTTTTTAAATTCCTGCAGGGGTGCATCTGTATTTGCCTGACTTTGCATGTGGGAGCAACTATTTTACAAATCAATGCATTGAAATATTGAACAGAGAAACAAGTGGAAGTTATACGTATCTTACTCGCTCAAGTGAAAATCGTCAAGTTTGCTAAAAAAAAAAAATCATAGAAACATAGAAAGATGACGGCAGATAAGGGCTACAGCCCATCAAGTCTGCCCACACTATTTACCCACCCTCTTAAGTCTACTGACCCCCTAAAGTATAATCGTATTTATACTATCACTCTACTGACCCGCTCATTCAAGTCCATACCCTAGTCATCCTATCCCTTGGCATGACCCTCGTAGGGATCCCACATAGGTATCCCATTTGTTCTTGAAGTCTGGGATGCTGCGTGCCTCGACCACCTGCACTGGAAGCTTGTTCCAATGCTCGATCACTCTCTCCGTGAAGAAGTACTTCCTGGTGTCTCCACGAAACTTCCCTCCCCTGAGTTTGAGCGGATGTCCTCTTGTGGTCGAGGGTCCCTTGAGAAGAAAGATATCATCTTCCACCTCGACCCGTCCTGTGATGTACTTAAATGTCTCAATCATGTATCCCCTCTCCCTACGCTCTTCGAGAGTGTAGAGCTGCAATTTGCTCAGTCTTTCTTCGTACGGGAGACCCTTTAGCCCCGAGACCATCCTGGTGGCCATCCGCTGAACCGATTCAATTCTGAGCACATCTTTACGGTAATGTGGCTTCCAGAATTGCACACAGTATTCCAGATGAGGTCTCACCATGGCTCTGTACAATGGCATCATGACTTCAGGCTTCCTGTTGACAAAGCTTCTCTTGATACAACCTATCATCTGCCGTGCTTTAGATGAAGACTTTTCCACTTGAGTGGCAGCCTTCATGTCATCACTGATGATTACTCCTAAGTCTCGTTCTGCCGTAGTCCTGGTTAAAGTTTCTCCATTCAGAGTGTAAGTTCTGCACGGATTTCCGTTACCGAGATGCATGACCTTACATTTCTTGGCGTTGAAGCCCAGCTGCCAGATCGAGGACCAACGTTCTAAAGTACGCAGGTCATGCTCCATAGTGTCCTGTAGATTGTAGTCGTTTACTGTATTGCATAGTTTGGCGTCGTCAGCGAATAAGGTTACCTTACCATGAAGCCCTTGAGTCAGATCCCCAATGAATATGTTGAAGAGGAGTGGGCCGAGGACTGAACCCTGCGGCACTCCGCTTGTCACCTCCGACGTTCTAGAGAGGGTACCGTTAACCACTACCCTCTGAAGTCTGCCACTAAGCCAATCTTTAACCCATGCAGTTAGAGTCTTTCCTAGCCCCATCGAATTCATCTTGTTCAGCAGCCTGCGAAAAGCCTTGCTGTCAGAAGCCTTGCTGAAGTCCAGGTATACGACGTCCAAGACTCTCCTGAGTCCAGCCTTCTTGTTACCCAGTCAAAGAAGCTGATAAGATTGGACTGGCATGACCTACCCTTGGTGAATCCATGTTGATTGGGATCCCGGAGATTTCCCTCATTCAAAATCGTATCTAATTTATGTTTAATTAGTGTTTCCATGAGTTTACACACTATTGAGGTGAGACTTACCGGTCTATAGTTCGCAGCCTCAGCCTTGCAGCCCTTTTTATGCAGAGGGATGACGTTGGCTGTTTTCCAGTCCAACGGAACTTTCCCCGTACTTAGTGAGAGATTGAAGAGCACTGCCAATGGTTCCGCCAGAACATCTCTCAATTCTCTGAGCACTCTTGGGTGTAAATTGTCCGGTCCCATGGCTTTGTTTACCTTGAGCCTTGTCAGTTCACTGTAGACATCCCCAGGTGTGAACTCAAAATTCTGAAACGGGTCTTCCACGTTTTGTTTTGCCTTCAACTGTGGTCCGTATCCCAGTGCCTCGCAGGTGAAGACTGAGCAGAAGTATTTATTTAGTAGTTCGGCTTTTTCGGAATCCGCCACCGCGTAGTTTCCGTCCGATCTTCTAAGGCGTACTATACCGTCTGTGTTCCTTTTCCTATCACTGATGTACCTAAAGAAGGATTTGTCCCCTTTTTAATGTTTTTTGCAAGAGTTTCTTCCACTCGAAGTTTGGCCTCCCTAACCGCTGTTTTGACCGCTGCAGATCTGGTCTTATACTCTACTTTAGTTTCTCTTCTCTGTATGCGTTTGTAGGAAAGAAATGCTTTTCTCTTCTCCTTAATGAGGTGCGAAATCTCTTCAGTGAACCATTGGAGTTTGTTGTTTCTTTGCCGTTTATCTACTGATTTAATGTAGCGATTAGTTGCTTCGTGTATGGATGATTTCAGGTACGACCACATAGTTTCCACATTCCCGGTCTCTGCTTGGTCCTGCAGCGTCTGATGAACGAACTCTCCCATGCGGGTAAAGTCGGTGCCCTGGAATTTGAGTACCTTTGTTTTTGTGCTTGATTTAGGGAATCCTTTCCCAAGGTTGAACCACACCATGTTATGGTCGCTGGAAGCTAGCGTATCTCCTACCGAGACCTCTGAGACGCTTTCCCCATTGGTGAGTACCAGGTCTAGGATCGCCTGGGCCCTAGTGGGCTCCGTTACCATCTGTCTGAGATGTACTCCTTTTATGGAGGTCAAAAGCCTCCTGCTGCCGCTGGTTGTTGCTGAAAATGTGTTCCAATCTGTATCAGGCATGTTGAAGTCCCCTAGCAGTACAGTGTCACCCCATAGAGTGATATTCTCTATGTCTTCAATTAATTCCGCGTCCTTGTCTTCCAGTTGTCTTGGAGGTCTGTATACCACACCAAGATACAGGCATTTTTTGCCACCTCTTGCCAGGTTTACCCAGAGGGACTCCCCAGTGTACTTGACGTCTGTGATCCTGGTGGTTTTGATGTCCGCTTTAATGTATAGTGCTACCCCTCCACCTAACCTGCCCTCTCTGTCCTGGCGAAGTAAATTGTACCCCGGTATAGCCATATCCCACCCATGTGCGTCCGTGAACCAAGTTTCGGATATCGCCACCATGTCTAGGTTGGCATCTTTTATTTCAGTTTCCAGTTCTAGAATTTTGTTGCCTAAACTGTGTGCATTAACATACATGGCCCTCCACACTTTGTGTTTGCTAAGTCCCTTTAAGGCTTTTCCTGTCTGAGTCTGTGTGGCTCCTAGAGAACTGTTTGCAAAGTGGGTCCTTACCTCGGAAGCAGAGTGTCGACTCATCCCATCAGGATAGTTCCTTTCCTCACCAGTATATGAGTAGGTCCCCTCCCCCAACTTACCTAATTTAAAGCCCTGCGAAGTAGGCGGGCTAGTCGGTGTCCGAAGATGTTCTTACCTCTGCTGGTCAAATGGAGTCCGTCTGATCCCTGTAGTCCCTGCAGCACCTCTACATGATCCAGGAATCCGAAGTTCATATCCCGACACCATCCTTGTAGCCATTCGTTCGTTCTCTGGATACATTAATCTCTGGCTCTTCCCTTGCCTCTAACTGGGAGGATTGATGAGAAGACTACCTGCGCTCCCGTCTGCTTCAGCCTCACACCCAAGGCTCCGAAGTCTCTGGTGATGGTCTCCAGGGTGTTCCTGGCAGTGTCATTCGTACCTATGTGGATAAGAAGCATAGGAAAATGGTCATGAGGTGTAAGTAGTTTTCCCAGGCTGGTGGTGACGTCTCTTATCTTGGCTCCGGGCAGACAGCAAACCTCCCTTGAGTTTGTATCTGGTCTGCAGATTGGTCCCTCGGTGCCCCTCAGCATGGAGTCCCCAATGACTATAACTCTGCGCTTCTTCCGTTTTGGGGGGGGAAGTCGGTCATCAGGTGGAGCTGCGTGTTGGTCCTGCTCCTGTTCTTCGTGTTGGGCCTGCTCCTGTACTTTGTCGGCAGCTTCTTCTTGAAGAATCTGGAATCTGTTCTTCAGGACGAGTTGAGGGATTGACGTAGGGTTACATAGAAACATAGAAAAAGACGGCAGAAAAGGGCTATAGCCCACCAAGTCTGCCCATTCCAAATGCCCGCCCTCTGGTTTCACTCCTCTAGGGATCCCCTGTGAATATCCCATCTTCTCTTAAAGTCCAACACGCTGTTGGCCTCAATCACCTGCAGTGGGAGTTTGTTCCAATGATCCACCACTCTTTCAGTGAAGAAGTATTTTCTGGAGTCGCTATGGAACTTCCCTCCCCTGATTTTTAGCGGATGCCCCCTGGTGGTCAAGGGTCCCATGAGGTAGAAGATATCTTCTTCCGACTCGATACGGCCCGTGATGTACTTAAATGTTTCAATCATATCACCCCTCTCTCTTCGTTCCTCAAGTGAGTACAGCCTCAGTTTATTCAGTCTTTCTTCATACGTGAGATCCTTGAGCCCCCAGACCATCTTTGTGGCCATTCGCTGAACTGACTCGATTCTCTGCACATCCTTCCGGTAGTGTGGTCTCCAGAATTGAACGCAATACTCCAAGTGAGGCCTCACCATGGACCTGTATAGCGGCATCATAACTTCAGGTCTCCTGCTGACAAAACCTCTACGAATACAACCCATCATTTGCCTTGCCTTGGAGGTAGCTTTCTCCACTTGATTTGCAACCTTCATGTCATCACTAATGATCACCCCTAGGTCACGTTCCGTCGTGGTCCTGGCCAAGGTCTCACCATTTAGTATGTAAGTTCTGTGCGGGTTTTTCTTACCCAGGTGCATTACCTTACACTTTTTAGCATTGAAGCCTAGTTGCCATGTTGCCGACCACCGTTCAAGCAGTAGTAGATCTTGCGTCATATTATCAGGTAAAATGCTTTTACCTACTATGTTGCAAAGTTTGGCGTCGTCGGCGAACATTGATACCTTTCCTCTAAGTCCTTGGGTAATATCTCTTATGAATAAGTTGAATAGAATCGGGCCCAAGACCGAGCCCTGCGGCACTCCACTGATCACGCCTGACGTTTTGGAAGGGGTACCGTTTACCACCACCCTCTGAAGTCTATCACTCAGCCAATCCTCAACCCATGTAGTTAGAGTGTTCCCTAACCCTATTGATTTCAGTTTGTTCAATAATCTTCGGTGTGGGACGCTATCAAAAGCTTTACTGAAGTCCAAATACACCACATCCATTGATTCTCCGGCATCTAGCTGCCTATTAACCCAGTCAAAAAAAACCAATCAGGTTAGATTGGCAGGATCTGCCCTGGGTGAATCCATGCTGGTGTGGATCACGTAGGTTTTCCTCGTCTAGGATCATGTCAAGATGTCGTTTGATCAGTGTTTCCATGAGCTTGCACACTATAGACGTGAGACTCACTGGTCTGTAGTTTGCCGTCTCTGTCCTGCATCCCTTTTTGTGGAGTGGGATAACGTTGGCGGTTTTCCAGTCCAAGGGGACTCTTCCTGTGCTTAGGGAGAGATTGAAAAGAACAGATAATGGTTCTGCTAGGACTTCACTCAATTCTCTTAGTACTCTGGGATGTAGGTTGTCTGGTCCCATAGCTTTATCTACTTTGAGTCTTGATAGTTCGTAGTAGACGCAACTGGGTGTAAACTCGAAATCTTGAAACGGGTCCTTCTGGTTGTTTCCCGTTTGAAGCAGTGGACCAGCTCCTGGTGCTTCACAGGTGAAGACTGAGCAGAAGTATTCGTTTAGTAATTCTGCCTTGGCAGAATCTGATTCTACAAGGCTACCGTCCGATTTCTTCAGGCATTCTATCCCGTTTTTGTTTCTTTTCCTGTGACTAATATAGTTGAAGAAGGATTTATCTCCTTTTTTAATGTTCCGTGCTAGATCTTTTTCCATTTGGAGTTTGGCCTCTCTGACTGCTATTTTGACAGCTTTAGATCTGTCTAGATAGTCTTCTTTCGCCTCTCGTTTACCTTTATGCTTGTAGGTGATAAATGCTTCTTTTTTCTTTTTAACGAGGTCCAAAATTTTTGCACTGAACCATTGGGTTTTTTTTGTTCCTCCTGTGTTTACTCATTGTTCTTGTGTAGCGGTTTGTTGCTTCGTGTAGGGTGGACTTCAGAGTCGACCACATATCCTCCACATTGTTAGGTAGTGCTTGTTTATGTAACTCCTGACGGACAAAATCTCCCATACGGTCAAAGTCTGTGCCTCTAAAGTTGAGAACCCTAGTTGCCGTGTTTGACCTTGAGAAACCTTTCTTAAGGTTAAGCCATACCATATTATGGTCGCTGGAGGCCAGTGTGTCTCCAACTGAGACATCCGAGACGCTATCTCCGTTGGTGAGTACCAGGTCCAGTATCGTTTGGTCCCTGGTGGGCTCCAACACCATTTGCTTGAGTCGTGCACCCTTTATGGAGTTCAGAATTCTTTTACTGCCACACGTAGTCGCGGAGAGTGTGTTCCAATCGGCATCGGGCATGTTGAAGTCCCCTAACAACACTGTGTCTCCCCGTAGAGTGATGTTCTCTATGTCCTCTATCAGTTCTAAGTCTTTGTCTTCTTGTTGTTTCGGAGGTCTGTATATCACACCAAGGTATAGGCATTTTTCATTTCCTCTGGCCAGATTCACCCAGAGGGATTCCCCAGAATATCTAACATCTGTAATCCTGGTAGTTTTGATGTTATCCTTAGTGTATAGTGCTACCCCTCCACCTAACTTGCCCTCTCTGTCGTGACGTAGTAGATTGTAGCCTGGTATAGCCATATCCCACACATGCGAGTCTGTGAACCAGGTTTCTGATATTGCTACCACATCTAGGTCAGCGTTTATTATCTCAGTCTCTAATTCTAGAATTTTATTGCCCAAGCTGTGTGCATTAACATACATAGCCTTCCATACCTGTGAAGAGATCCCCTTTTGGGTTAGAGTGACTCCTAAATTATCATTGATATTTCCCTTTAGATTATCATGGATAACATGCGTACCTACCGTAGACCCAGAAGTGTGGGTGTGACTCGCCTCCTCAGGATGGTTTCTTACTGCTCTGGGATATAAATAAGTGCCCTCCCCCAACTTACCTAGTTTAAAGCCCTGCGGAGTAGGCGAGCCAGGCGATGTCCGAATACAATAGGGTTGGTCTGTTGGGAAGAAAAAGAAGAGGATGAAGAGATTGAAAAAGGGGGGGGGGGGATCTCCTATGTTTACCTGTGGAAGAGGTCACCAACTGCCAGGTGTCATTGCCGCCAGCCATTTCCTGTATCCCAAATGTTGGTTTCAAAGCTGATGATTTGGGCGTCTCGAGAATGGACTTGTCGCGGGCCAGCTCTGTGATTTGGGACAGCTCCTGAACGACTCCGTCGATGTAGGCTTCATCCTCTCGGATGCTTCTCAGGCGTACCACCTCCTCCCTGAGGCTCCACAGTTCCTGCATGAGGGTTTATCCATCTGAGCGGCCTCCTCTGTCTGCGTGGAGACTGTAGTGTAGTGCCGGGGGATGGACTCGGTCTGCACGGAGACCTCTGTCACTGTCCTGAATCCTCCTCCCTCCGCATGCATATCTATCCGAACACAAGAGAACAAACTAATACGATATATTCTAAATTACTCAGACCACATACACCCTGGACATTACTCGAATTTCTTTCATGACCTTACTGGGGTGGTGTATTCCTCATTGGTTTGCACTGGCTTAGTAAGGAGGCAAAGGGGATGAAACTTGGCAGGGGCACTGACATCTCTTCCTCCCCCCCTCCCCATTCACCCTGCCCCATCCTCCCTGTACCTTTTCAAATATTTGCCAGACACAAGCAGCATCTCTTACCTCTCTCTAACATCACTTCCTGTTTGCAAGGTCCAGGAAATGACATCAGAGGGGAGAATGAGGCCACTGTGAGTAGCCGGTAAAAGATGCTGCTTGTAGCTGGCAAAGATTTGAAGAGGTACGGGAATGGGGGGATGAAGAGAAGGATGCATGGGGGGCACATGGCGTAGCTGGGGGGGAGCAGGGGGCACATAGTGCAGCTTCCCTTGCTACAAGTATTGCATATATGTGCTATATACACGGAAATGCTGGTGTTAACATATGCAAAGTTTCACTAAGGCTTCTTTTCCAGGAGTTTGAAGGCAAATGATTCCCTAAGTGGTTCTGGAGTCGTCCCTCCCCAATCCAATTTGGTTTTCAGAATATCTGAGGTGAAATGTACTTGAGACTGATTTCCCTGCACGGCCTGAAGACCAGACAAGGAGGGGGAGAACTCCAGAATCACTGCTTTATCGCCCAGACAGTGGGCAGCGTGGCTCTTTCTTGTCCATCTCTAGTCCTTAGAGCACCGTGTGACGGTTGTGCCCTGAGTCTTAATCCATTTATTTGAGAGATGCAAAGATTAATCCTGGTATCTGTTGTGGAGGTCATTCTATAAATTAGTGCCTGGATGTATGCATGTCATCGGGGCCAATAATTGGGAGTTTCCCCTGAATGCACACTAGAGGGCAGCACCAAAATGCTATAGCCCAGTGGTCTCCAACTCCAACCTTTTGCAGGGCCACATTTGGGATTTGTAGGTACTTGGAGGGCCTCAGAAAAAATAATTAATGTCTTATTAACGAAATGACAATTTTGCAGGAGGTAAAACTCTTTATTGGTTATAAATCTTTCCTTTTGGCTAAGTCTTAATAATAATATTGTCATTTATAGCTAAAGAGACATATGATGAAGAAACTGTTTTATTTTACTTTTTTGATTATGATAAACATACCGAGGGCCTCAAAATAGTACCTGGAGGCCGTGAGTTTGAGACCACTGATCTATCACAGGGGAGTACGTGTGGCCGGAGCAAGGACAGGCCATGGGTGTGTCCTCATGACACGTGTAACCTATAGAATACTATCAGCTAGACACGTCACTCGGGTCATGTGAGTAAGCCACCACTAAACTCAGGTGCTAATTTTCTATCATGGCATCTTGGTGGGCAGATGCTGCTTTGGAATTGGCGCCCACGGCTCGGACTTGATGTGTCGAAATGAAGGCGTCGGTTTATAGAGTTGCCTTTTATATATGTTCAGTTTATTTAATATACCGCAAATATAAAACCAGAAGGCAAATCTAACTGGTTTACAATTTAAAAACTAGGGACCTGGATTGGCCAGCGTGAGAACGGGCTACTGGGCTTGATGGACCATTGGTCGGACCTAGTAAGGCTAGTCTTATGTTCTTAAAAGTAGCCATCAGGAGGGAGTAAGTTAAGAGCTAAAGACCAAAGAGAAGTCGTAGGCCTTTAATTGTGCCTTGAAGGTTACAAATGATTTGTCTGAACGAAGGTAAAAAGGCCAAGAATTCCAGACAGTAGGAGCCGTAACGCAGAATGAAGAATTCCTATGGCGGTCCAGAAAAAGTTGTCTACTATTTATTATTTCTATAGCGCTGAAAAAGCGTACGCAGCGCTGTACATTTTAACATACAATAGACAGTCCCTGCTCTGAAGAGCTTACAATCTAATTTAGACCGGACATTTCAGGTTTGGGGAGATAATGGTACAGGAAATGATACGGTGGGTCTAGGGATCTGACAGCAGTGAGTGGGAGTTAAGAGTTAACAGCAGTTTCAAAAAAGTGAGCTTTTAGCTTGGATTTAGGGACTGTGCACGACGTATTGACTCAGGCAGCCTGTTCCAGGCATACGGTGCGGCAAGAAAAAAGGGACGGCGTTTGGCGTTGGCAGTGGAAGAGAAGGGTATAGACAAGAGGGGCTTTCCCGACGAACGGAGATCATGGGGGTGGGGGGGGGAATGACTAATAACTGCTGTTGTAGGAGCGTAAGGTTCTTTGAGGCGAATATAGGCCACCAGACTATGGGCTTCTTTTACCAAGCCACATTAGGGCATTAACGTGTGCTAAATTACCCCGCGCGCTACACGCTAACACCAGCATTGAGCTGGCATTAGTTCTAGCCACGTGGCGCGGGTTTAGCATGCGCTAAAAACGCTAACGCAGCTTAGGAAAAGGAGCCCTATATAAAAACGAGGGAAGAGCACTTGAGAGAATCTGGTGGGAAAGGGGATGTGATGTGTTCTGATCTTATGTATTTGCTGATGGCTAGGAAAAGTCCTGGGCGTTCCTCCTAATCTCCCTGTGTCTCTCTTTCCTTACAGTCTCTTGTTTCTTCAACTTTACCACATCTTCTGGCACCGTTCTGTCACCCAACTACCCCGAGGAGTACGGAAACCACTTGCACTGTGTCTGGCTAATAATAGCCAAGCCCGAGAGCCGCATCCACCTAGCTTTCAATGACTATGATGTGGAGCCGCAGTTCGATTTCCTCGCTGTGAAGGACGGAGGGACTGCCGAGTCGCCGGTGTTGGGCACCTTCTCAGGGAACCAGGTCCCGTCGTCTCTGACCAGCAGCGGCCACGTGGCGAGGCTGGAGTTCCAGACGGACCATTCCACCGAGAAAAGGGGCTTCAACATCACCTTCACAAGTAAGTGTCCTCTCGGTGAAGATTTTCGCATGTGGTTCAGCGTTTGTGGTAACAGCAACCATAATCACTTTTGACTTTCGACGACACTATGTCCTCAACAGAACTTACTGCTATCCTGTGGAATAATGTCACACAGTGCAGAAATTCATGAGACACTAAGGAATAATATTGTACTGAAAGGATTCGACATAATAGAGCAGGGACACGGACAAGAGGACACAGTCTGAAGCTGAGGGGGGACAGGTCCAGGACGAATATCAGGAAGTTCTGTTTCACACAGCGAGTGGTGGACGCCTGGAATGCTCTCCCGGAGGAAGTAATTGCAGAATCCACCGTTCTAGGATAAACTAGATGCACATCTCCTTAGGAGTGGCATAGAGTGACACTGTAAGGGTATATTAGGTGCACATCTCCTTTGGGAAGCATACAGTGACATGGGTACTTTGATCTATGCCAGGGCACACCTGGCGGGGCCTCCGCGTGTGCGGATCACCGGACTTGATGGACCCAGGGTCTGATCCGGAGATGGCAATTCTTATGTACCCCACGGAATAGCAGGATATCCTGCGGAATAAGACCACACTGCACGAGACACTAGAGAGTAATATTGTGCCCTGTGAAATAACATTACATGTTACAGAATTGCATGAGAAACTCGAGAGTAATATTGTGCCCCATCACATGGTGCAGAATTGCATGAGATTCTACCATAGAGAATAGGAGGATACCCTGTGGAGCTGATATGACATTGCACAGTGGAGCATTACTCGGTCTGGACAATATTCTGCAGATTTGCATCTATGCGTCAAAGATCCATAATCAACCCCCAATAAATAGATGCATTTCAAAGAAGGAATGTTAATGCAGGGGCCGAGACACTGCTCTTCTTCCATGAGCTTCATAAATCCCATGCAGGGTTTGGCGTGATCCCTGCGTGGTGCCAGCGTTCACTATTTTGGGAGGGCGTGTGAGCTCATATGCTGTGCTTCATAGAGGTGATTGATAAATCCCAGTAAATACATAAATGCACCTGGATTGCTTTAGAAAAGAGTCACCCTGTGACAGAGCTACATCAAGGGTTTTAATGTGCTTCTTATTCTGTTTCTGAGAACAGCAAATGGTTACGGCAGCTTACTGAGTCTGATCAAAGACCGTTCACCAACTGGGACATTAACCGGAATTTGCAGAGAGCTTTTTTGAGCTGTATTTTAATCATATTTTTTGGCTCAGCAACGATCTTGACGGTGAATCACCTGCGGCCTGTTAGAGGCGGGGGTTTAGATGGCAGGGGGCCCCCCTGTTCCCCCATTTAGCATTTGGGGATTTAATGATTTGTGTGGACTGGAAACTGCACTTGATTCCTCTTTTGCAAGGCTTTCGGAGAAAATGAAGGTGAAGGAATCTTGAGATTCTGGTCGGCTCCTGGGGAGGTTTTTCATCGGTGGGAAATGGATAGAAACTTTGTTTTATTGGCTCAAATGATTCACCATATTGATGATATGTTATAACACTGCAGTTCTCAAACCGGTCCTGGGGACCCCGAGACAGTCGGGTTTTCAAGATAGCCCTAATGAATATTCATGAACAGTGGTGTAGAAAGGGGGTGGGCAGACTGTCCTGGGCGTCGTCTTGATGGGAAGGCCAGCACTGCTCCTCCTCTCCATCACCCTGCTGCTTCCCCAATCCTCCCTGCAACACACGCACCTTCCCTTGCCCCCGCCCCCCCCCCCCCTCACCATACCACTAGCTTTTTGCCAGTACCGGCCTCGGTACTCCCCTCTGACATTTCTTCTGGGTCCCACGACTAGGAAGTGACGTTAGAGGGAGAGCCAACGTCGATGCGGGCAACAAGTTGTGATGCTGCTCCTGCCGGGGAAGTTACGGAGGAAGAGAAGGGGCATGTGCACGGCAGATGGGAAGGGCCAGAGGGGAGGGAATGAGGTCTGAAGGAGAGGAAGCATACAGGAGGCTGAAAGAAGAGAAGAAATATTGGATGCACAGTCAGAAGAATAAAGTGCAACCAGAGACTGATGAAATTACCAAACAAAGGTAGGAAAATGATTTTATTTTCAATTTAGTAATAGAAATGTGCCAGTTTTGAGAGAGAAAAGATATTAAACTTTAAATGTGAGTGCTGCAGAAAAAATAGAGTATTTGGAGGGCCGCAGAAAAAATAGTTAATGTCTTATTAAAGAAATGACAATTTTGCATAAGGTAAAACTGTTAAAGGAAAGTTTTATAAACTATAAAGAGTTTAACCTCATGCAAAATTGTCATTTCTTTAATAAGACATTAACTATTTTTTTCTGCGGCCCTCCAAGTACCTACAAATCCAAAATGTGGCCCCGCAAAGGGTTTGAGTTTGAGACCACTGATGTAGACGCTCTCCTTTCCTAGCGTCCAGTGTAACAGTATAAAACCCTGCTCTTTGTGGCACAGTCCCTTGTCAACCTCCAGCAGGGTCTGAGCCACTGGTGCTGGCCTGTACCTGCAAGTGATAAAAGTTTGTTGTCTCTTTGTGGCTTCCTTCTCCAGCATTCAGACACAACGAGTGCCCCGATCCCGGAGTTCCAGTGAACGGCAAAAGGTTTGGGGAGAGCCTTCAACTGGCCAGCTCAGTGTCTTTCCTCTGTGACGAAGGTTTCATCAGGACCCACGGCTCAGACACCATCACCTGCATCCTGAAAGAGGGCAACGTGGTGTGGAGTAGCTCGGTCCTAAGATGTGAAGGTAGGTGCCGAGGCACAAGAGCTCCAGGTTCAGGAAAATGAGCTGGAAGCGTAGGAAAGACTTGACTGACTTCAGTGATTAGAAACTCAAAACCCCTTAAGTGCAAATACAAAGCCCTCCCTTTGGCAATGTGAGTTCCCTGTTTGGTTGCACAGTTTTTTTGTGTCTCTTTGGGAGTGTAGATCTCAGAGAAGCAGCTCCAAGATCTACCTCTCCACGCCAGATATCTCTACAGGAGTTCAGGCCCGAATTTCAGCCTCCCTGTCCGACATTGAAGCTTGGATGTCTCGCCCCCATCTCAAACTGAATATGACTAAAACTGAACTTATCTTTCCGCCTAAATTCACCTCCCCCCTCTCCTCGTTCTCTATTTCCGTGGATAACACTATCCTCCTCCCTGTCTCGTTGGCTCGCAACCTTGGGGTGATTTTCGACTCCTCTCTCCCCTTCTCTGCTCAGATCCAACAAACCGCCAAATCCTGTCGCTTCCTCCTCTATAATGTTACCAAAATCCATCCTCTTTTCTCTGAACACACTAGCAAAACCCTTGTCCACGCTTAGACTACTGCAACGCACTTCTCTCGGGCCTCCCGCACGCCCGTCTTATCACCTCTTCAACCTGTTCAAAATTCTGCTGTGCGACTCATATTCCATGAGAACCACTTTTCTCACATTGCCTCCCTCAAGTCACTTCATTGGCTCCCCGTCCATTTCCGAATACAAATGCAATAGAAAAACTCATGCTCTGTTCAATTTCCCTTCTGTAAAAGGTTGTAAAAGCAAGAAATTCCTAAATCACTCTTTAGCATCTCAGGCAGCTTCTCATGAAAAAGAATTTCGATCATTGTTGCTCTCCAAATACCTGACTAGATGACTCATTCAAATAGACGATTATGTTTAGTGTTTATAATCTTTGTAAACCACGTAGAACTTTTTGGTAACGCGGTCTATAAGTATGATGTTATGTTATGTTAGTTTAAACTCCTCTTGCTGACCTACGAGTGCGTTCGCTCTGAAGCCCCCCAATATCTCTCTTCACTTATCTCCCCCTATGCTCCTCCCTGTGGTCTCTATTCATCAATCAGGCCCTTCTTATCCGTACTAGAGAATGACACGGTGACAAAATTCATCACTGTTCCCGTCCCTGCGGATAACCGCGGGAAATAATCCCATATCATTTTCTAGTGTCTATTTCAACCTCGGTCCTTCTACACCAGCATTCTTCAAAGCAAAGCTTGTGGATCAGTGGTTGTGGCCATTCATATTCTGATTCTTCCCTCTCTCCTTAAAGAATGACATGAAGATGATTTCCCGCGGTTATTCGCGGGGACGGGAACGGTGATGAATTTTGTCACTGTGTCATTCTCTAATCTGTACACTTCTCTTCCACTGCCAATGCCAGACTCTGTCCCTTCTTTCTTGCAACATGGTTTGCCTGGAACAGGTTGCCCCATCCCTGGCAGGGTTCAAATCCAAGCTAAAGGCCCACTTTTTTGGAAACTGCTTTCAACTCTTAACTCCCCCTCACTGCTGCCACTATAACCTCCCCAACCCTGCAATATCCTGTCTAAATTAGATTGTAAGCTCTTCTGAGCAGGGACTGCCTATTATATGTTAAATGTACAGCACTGCATATGCCTTTCAGCACTATATAAGTGATAAGCAGTATTAGGTCATCCCCTTCATTCCCAGATAGCAGATAGAAACATAGAAATTGACGGCAGAAAAGGGCCTTAGCCCATCGAGTCTGCCCATACCAATGACCCACTCCCTGACTTTTACTCCCCTATAGATCTCATTTGAATATCCCATTTTCTCTTAAAATCTGACACGCTATTGGCCTCAATCACCTGCTGAGGCAGCTCGTTCCAATGATCGACCACCCTTTCGGTGAAGAAGTACTTCCTAGCATCACCTTGAAATTTCCCTCCCCTGATTTTCAGCGAGTGTCCTCTGGTTACCGAGGGCCCTGTAAGACAGAAGATATCATCTTTCACCTCTATACGCCCCGTGATATACTTAAAGGTCTCAATCATGTCCCCCCTCTCTCTTCGCTCCTCCAGTGAGTACATCCGCAGTTTTTTTAGCCTTTCTTCATACGTGATACTGAAGTATCATAAGTGATACGTAATACTGAAGCTATGAAATTAATCTCCTGTGTGTATCGCAGTGTTGTCTCCACACACACACACACCACACAAACACACACTCATTCTCTCATGCAATCCAATCATTGTTCTTTTCTGAATTCCGGGGGGGGAGGAATTCGTTCACTACTGCCGCTATTACTGCTTATCATTTCTGCAGCACTGTACATTGCGTTAGCCATATCAAAGAGACAATCCCTGCTCGATAGAGCTTACAGTCGAATAAATTGATGAACAGGATAATCGGGATAGGGGATTTCAGAGGGAGTGACATAATAATAATAATAATTTTATTCTTATATACCGCCATACCCGGTGAGTTCTAGGCGGTTTACATCAATTAGATTAGCATCTGAGTTAACAAGCAGATTTACAACAATTTATCAGATATATAACAAGTTTTAACCGAACTTGACAGAGGATGACGGGAGGTTGTGGAAGATAGGGAAGAGAGAAGCTATTGTGGGGGAGGAGAAGAGCTGGGGGGGGAAGCAGGGGGGGCGAAGTGGTAATGTAAGCGGGGGGGGGGGGCGTTAGGGGTCTTGTTTGCTGAATAGGTAGGTTTTGAGTAATTTTCTGAAGCCGTGGGTTGGCATTACGAGTTAAAAGCAGCCTCGTAAAAGTGGGCTTTTAGCCTGGATTTGGATTTCACCTTTTTTAGATCAGACAGAGCAGATACCAGATCATACGTTTAGTTTATTGTATCCCGCAATTGTCAGCAAGGAATCATTGCGGCTTGCAATAAGATTTGGGGTCAGTTATTACATTAGCAATTGGATTCTAGAGAGCGTATTGGATAGAGATCAGTCATTATAAGGAGAAAAGATGTATGGCAGGGGTGTCAGAGTCCCTCCTCGAGGGCCACAATCCAGTAGGGTTTTCAGGATTTCCCCAATGAATATGCATGAGATCTAGTAGCATACAATGAAAGCAGTGCATGCAAATAGATTTCATGCATATTCATTGGGGAAATCCTGAAAACCCGACTGGATTGCGGCCCTCGAGGAAGGACTCTGACACCCCCGATGTATGGCAGCGGTATGTCTTTACAGCATCTCCCAGAGTTTATTTCCACCTCCCTGTGTGAGGTCCAGGTTTTCATCACCTGCATGGCAAGCGCCAATCGGGTCTAGCCTCCCCGTGGGATTTTAAAGTTGAGCAGGCTGACAGCCGACGCTAGGTCTGATTCAAGGGCTAGCAAGGGTTCCCCGCTTCTTTCAGGCCTCCTAATGGCACTCGACTGGAAAACGTGCGATTTCATGAAATCCTTTTGGTGACACAAAACCGTTTTCTGAAAACAATAAGGCACTTCAGACTTTTGTATTCTCAGCCAACAATTGCACACCTTTGATGGCAGATGAGAGGAATGGAGCATCTGGAGTGTGGATGCTTCAAAGTGCATATTGTGAATCTCTGTGAGGCGTTCTTTGATTAATTTCATGTACAATAAGAGCGGTCTTCCTGAAATATAACCAGTACAGTTTCAGCACTGGTGCTCAGGCCACCTACGCTACAGGTCACCAATAATGCAAAGGAACAGGAAATTGTGAGCAGGCCTACCTGGAGACAGTGGCATAGTGAGGGTAGGAGTGGTGGCACCCTCCTCCCCTCACCGGTCCTTCCGTGCCCTCCCTTCATACCTCTTTAAATCTTCGCCTGAGCGAGCAGCTTCTCTGGTCTGCTGTTCATGTCGGCATTGGCTTTCCCTCTGATGTCACTTCCTGGCCCTGTGAACCGGAAGTGATTTCTGAAGGGAGACAGGCCAGAGAAATTGCTTGTACTGGCAAAGATTTAAAGAGGTATGAGGGGGAAGGGAAGGAGCAAGTGTAGCATTGGGGGCAGAGAGGTATCAGTGCCCCCACCAAGACGCCTGGAGACATCTTTTAGTGTTAACCTGATAAAGTCTATTGAGCTCTGTGACTTCTTCTCTGTTTCTTTCTTAGCTCCGTGTGGTGGGCATCTGACATCTCCCAGTGGAATGATCTTGTCTCCGGGCTGGCCTGGGTTCTACAAGGACTCCCTACACTGTGCGTGGGTTGTAGAAGCACAACCGGGATACCCCATCAAGATCACTTTCGACAGGTGGTTATCGAAATCAAGGCTTCCTCATCCGATCAAGAGACCTAAGCGGCCATTTTGTAAATTAGAATCTCCTTTCTGGTGCCCCGAGTCTTTAAGGATGCCTTGACGCCCTTAAAAGAAGAGGTGCCTGCTTATGCCAAGTCAATGGCAGGCATAGGAGGGTGAGCCTAGATCCGTCATCTGACAGGATTCCTTGAGATGAACCCCCTTGTCAATTGTGCATGAGGGTACAGAATAGTGCGATGGGCAAGCGGGCGAGTAAGTGACACATCTAAGTGGAAGCCCCCTTTATACAGAATTCCCTTCTGATTGGGTTGGGTGGCAGATGCCATTTTTGCACCCTACTCGGGTCCCCATTCACATTTGTACGCATGCAGTAGAGGCAGAATAAATCTCAGCTTTCATGCAATGGTCCATTCATATGGTAGCCTAGTCTAAAGGGGTCCTGGGTTCAGCCTTTCTCGGGACCAGCCCACCCTCTAGGGCGGCGTTGAGTCATTCGCCTTCAGCTCAGATTTGGAAATATGACGAGTCGAATTTACATCCAAGACCTGCAGGTTCGGAGCTCTGAGAACTGAAGACACGTCACGTGTCTCCCACGCAGTGGCATAGCGAGGGTGAGATGCGCCCTTCGTCCCCCTGCTCCCTCCTGCCGCATGTGAACCCCCCTCCCTCCCCCCGTACCTCCAATTGTTCACCGCTGCAAGCAACAAGAACTTCAACGTGCTCCTCACCACCCCGTCGTCTCCTGCTGACATCACTTCGATGTGCGGCACCCGGAAGTGGCATCAGTGGGAGAGACGCCGCGGTCACAAGGAGCAGGTTAAAGTTTTTGCTAGAGGTATAAGGGAAGGGGGGTCACACACGTGGGAGGAGAAGGTGTGCTGGCGCCCAGGGCGGTCCACACCCCCTTACTATGCCACTGCTCCTAGATGTCAGAGATGAACCTTCGCCGCCAGCTGAGGTCCCCAGTCCAGCCCTTTCACTCTCCTTTAGCGTGCAGCCTCTGTTTCTGTTGCAGATTCAAAACGGAGGTGAATTACGACACGCTGGAAGTGAGAGACGGTCGCTCCTATTCGTCTCCATTGATCGGGATCTATGATGGTACCCAAGTGCCCCAGTTCCTGATCAGCACCAGCAACTTCCTCTACCTCCTCTTCTCAACAGACAAGAGCCATTCGGACATTGGCTTTCAAATCCGCTATGAAAGTAAGTCGGTTCATTAGGCCTCAATCTTCCGAGTGAGAGCGTTAGCACAAAGGGGAGCCTCCTGATGGACTTCTTTCAAGAACAGCTGGAACGGCATGCTCCACGCCTGATTTTTCCAGCACTTTCTGCACAGATAAGTGGCGCAGGCCGGAGCCAGTCAGCTCTATTCAGAGAGAATATCCAGAAAATACCGCTGAAAGTTATTAAAGAGAACCGAGTAACCTTTCACATAGAGCCAGCGGCAGGAGTGAGGGTGATTTCCAGCATTATTCGGTTAGGGGTTGATTCTGTAAACGGCGCCTATATTGGCTGATGCCTAAAAAAATGGCGCCAGCCGCATGTTAACCCCACTAAGGCGCCGTTTACAGAATTTTGGCTAGCGGCGCCTACGTAAAAACGTAGGCGCCTGA
The DNA here is from genome assembly GCF_902459505.1 of Geotrypetes seraphini. NCBI lineage: Eukaryota > Metazoa > Chordata > Amphibia > Gymnophiona > Dermophiidae > Geotrypetes > Geotrypetes seraphini. The sequence continues at coordinate 24,102,724 of NC_047091.1, forward strand.
AATGTAGACCAGTGTTTTAAAGGCCTAAGTCACACTGTGCCCTTAGAAATGCCCATTTAGGCATTCAGTGCCGTTAATCGCTATGCGATAAGAGCCTTTCATCCAATTAGTATTATTATTATTATTATTTTTTTAGCAATTATCGAGCCTGTTAAGGGGATTATGCTAGTGAACTTAAGTGACCTTTCTAGAATCAGCCCCTAAGTGGCCATATTAAGTTCATTCGCCATATCGCTATCCAGGTAAAGTTAGAACGATAAACAGATGATCGTAGCTCATCCCGAGAGAGGCCTGAAATCTCTCCTAGGCAGACAATTCCAGGGTCAGTCAATATCTGGAAACCAGGGAAGAATATCCCCAAAACCTTTTTCACTGTCTTGACCTTAAAAATCATAAAGGGCTCCTTTTACAAAGGTACACTAGCCACGGAGGCAGTAGATTTTTGGCTAAGCGCGATAATTTTGTGCGTGCACTAAAAACCTAGCGCACCTTCGTAAAAGAAGCCCAAAATGTCAACCATTTCCCTTATCTCTGTTCTTTTTTTTTCTCTCCTTGATTTTGAATTATTTCTTTTACTCTATTTATTCTATAAATTTTATGCTATCTTTCCTTTTCAATCAGGTGCCTTAGCCAGACTGTGAGCCTTCGGGACAGATAGGAAAGGTTTTCAGGTACCTAATTGCTTTTTACATTTGTAAAGCCGCTTTGACCTTTTGCATTATGTGGGATATCAAATCTGCAATAAACAGAAAAGTGCACGGACAACTGGGCAAACTAAGCAAAAAATTGTCAGCATGTGTACGGCATTACCTATGTCAGGGGTAGGCAATTCCAGTCCTCGAGAGCCCGAGCCAGGTCAGGTTTTCAGGATATCCACCATGAATATGTACGAGATGGATTTGCATGCACTGCCTCCTTGAGATGCAAATCTATCTCATGCATATTTATTGTGGAGATCCTGAAAAGCTGACCTGGCTCCGGCTCTCGAGGATGGAATTGCCTACCCCTGGTATAGGAGCATTCTCTCTCCCCTCCCCTTAGCATTGCCCAGGACAGGGGTAGGTGATTCCGGTCCTCAAGAGCCGCAGCCAGGTTGGGTTTTCAGGATATCCACAATGAATATGTATGAGGTGGATTTGCATGCGTTGCCTCCTTGAGATGCAAATCTATCTCATGCATATTTATTTTGGAGATCTTGAAAACCTGACCTGGCTCCGGCTCTTGAGGACCAGAATTGCCTATGTCCAGGTGGGTAATGCAACACCTCCATCTTCTGTATCGTCGTTCTCATTCATGGGCTCCAGCTGTTCAGTGGTGTCTGTGCCTTCAGTTGTGTTGTTGTCACACTGTTCTATTCTGATGCAAAATCTCTGCCTTCCGTTATCTTTACGTTTATTAAAATTTGAAAGTTCTAAGTGGATTGATGACATACAAAATACAAGGTTAAAAACTGAAACGGACTCCTTAATATAAAGAAAAAACCTAGGCCTCCTTTTACGAAACTGCGATAGCAGTTTCTAGCGCGGGGAGCCACGCTGCTCCTGACACTCATTGAGTTCCTATGAGTGTCGGGAGCAGCGCGGGCCATTCAACATGGCTCCCCGTGCGAGAAACTGCTATCGCAGTTTTGTAAAAGAGGGGGCTGGTCTCATCGTTCATATCTAAGATACATTAAAAACAAAAGGACTAACTCTTAGGGTCCACTGCCCGCGAATCTCTCAAATTAATGGACATTTCTTCCGGTCAAAGTCTCCCATCTCTGTTCCAGCTGTGAAACTCCAGTCAGATCACTGCTTGGATCCTGGCATTCCAGTGAATGGCCAACGCCACGGGAATGAGTTTTATGTCGGGGCACTGGTGACCTTCAGCTGCGACCCAGGGTACACGCTCAGCAGCAATGAAGCCCTGGAGTGCGAGCCTAATTTCCAGTGGAGCCGGCCCCTGCCTAGCTGTGAAGGTAAGGACTAGAGCAGAAGCTCTGGGGACGATAAAGCCCGCTCCTTGTCTCGGACACATTCACGAGTCTGGAAAGCTTCAGCCCAAAGAACACACAGCGCTCAGTCCCAGAATTTGGGCTTATCAAAGTCAACATGTTCAAATCAGACACTTCAAATTTGCATCAAGAGAGTGAGGACAGCAGTTGTGAGTTTCCTGTAGAACGAGGTTCCTTTCTTTATCCGTCCTTCTGTCAGTAAACAAATGGACGAGCTCGGAGGCCCTCCAGATGCAGCCAGAGCTTGTCGGGGCTTCCCAAGACCCGGACAAAAGTCAGGGTTTGGAAAGTCCAGCCGGGAGCCCAGACAGTCCTCTAAAAAGAGGGCATGTCTGGGTTTTCACGGACATCTGGTTACCCTAGCACACATTAATCACGCACTCTACTGCTACTATTTATCACTACTATAGCGCTGAAAAGCGTACGTAGCACTGTAGTTTCAAGTTTATTAAGATTTTGATTTACACGCAATATCAAATATTTTCAATGCGTATTACAAAAATTAAAATTTGGGGAAATAAATTATTTAAACAATAGACATAAAGACATATCCACAGACAATAAAAAATACATAAGGATTACTAGGATAAAATTACATTTGTTTAAAAAAAACAAAAAAAAAAACATTTTGACATTTACAGACGGTGCCTGCTCGGAAGAGCTCGCTATCTAACTTGGACAGATAGACATGATCTATAAGGTCAGGGATGTGGAACGCACTCTCGAAGAGGTGGGCATTTAAGTAGGCCTTGAACACTGCCAGAGACGGAGCCCGCCGAAGGGATTCGGGCAGCTTGTTCCAAGCATACGGTGCAGCAAGGCAGAAGGGGCGGAGTCTGGAGTTGGCAGTTGAAGAGAAGGGCACAGAGAGGAGGGACTTGCCAGCTTTGTCCTGTTTGTTATTTTCTTGGGCAGGGAATGAGCGTGGAAGTGTTATTTCGTACATTCACCATACTGTGCACTAACAGGGCTGACGCAGAGTATTTAGTTCCCCCTAAATAAGAGGCAGAAAGTGCTCCCAAGTTAACATGTTTGCAAATCTCAGTCACTGTTGGAAAAAGTAGCCCAGAACCTGCAAAAAGAAGAGAAAACTCTATTTTGGGCTTTGTGCATGGGAACCAGTAACATTTTAACAAAACGGCTCGTTCTTAACTCTAGCCCCGACCGTGCCTCTTTTGGGTCACCCTTTTGCAGTAAGACCTTGCCTTCCCCAATTCCTTCCTCCCTTAGCTGTGAGTGACTCTTGTGTTTCATTTCGCTTTCTGCAGCTCTGTGTGGTGGATATACCCAGGGGGCCAGTGGGACCATCTTATCTCCAGGCTTTCCTGACTTCTATCCTAATAACTTGAACTGCACCTGGGTGATAGAGACGTCACACGGCAAAGGTGAGTAGCCAGCTGAGGCCGGAGCAAAGGCAACATCCATTAACCAGCTATATGTGGATATACGTAGGATGAGTTACTATGGTATAAATGTGTCTGTATTGAAAACGCTAACTCTGTATTGTAACACCTTTACAGAAGCTCCTATCAACCGCTCTGAATTGACTCCCCAGTCATTAATAGCAATACAGAAGCTTTCAATAAAGAATAAACACAAAGATTCCACTTTAAATGCGCTAGCCTAACTTTCAAGATCCTACACGGCATCCTTCCTCCCCTCATCCCACTATCTTGGAATTCCTCGAATCCTAACAACACCAGATCCACCCCAAAATTCAAACTATCCTTCCCCTCATTCAAAGGCATATCCCATGCAGGAAAACTAGGGGCATCCCTCTCCTTCAGAATTACAGAGCTCTGGAACAACCTTTCTACCTCACTTTGGAATCTGGGCGCCCTCCAACTTTTCCGAAAACATCTGAAAACTTGGCTATTCTCAAAAATGTAATGTTTCCTCTTCTTTATTATACTAAGTCCCTCTAAACTTTCTCTATACTGTCCTGTATCCCTCATTGGAGTTCCTTCTCTTTACCATTCCCTGTAAACCGTGCCGAGCTCTACAAGATGTGGTATACAAACTGAAGGTTTAGTTTAGTTTAATGTTTGAATTTCAATATACCCAGGCCGGATGTCATATTTGTTGATTTTTATGTATAACAATTTTTTATTGAAAGAATCAAATAATCAGTACAATAGGATAATACAAAAATACATTCAATACAATAAGAATTACAATAAATTTCATACAAATTTAAATCATTCTTTCAAATTTAATTTCCATATAAATTAATTCAATCTTATCTACACCCCCCTTAATTCCATCCCCCTACCCACTATCTTCCCCTAAATGAAATCCCTCACCCTGGATGAAAGTTGACAAAAATAAAGAATTAAAATAAATAACTGGAATGTAATTAGTAAACCTAATTTTCATAATAAATCATTGATAACCAAACTTCGTATTTTTGGTGAAAGATTCTGAATATAAGGATCCCAAACCTCCATAAAAAGACGAGTTTTTTTAGGCGAACCTCGAACCTCCCAACTCTCAAATAAAAATAAATGATGTAATTGATTCCTCCATGTTGATTTTTAAATGTAAGCAGTGTAGTTATCAGCTGGGGAGTCACCCAATTTAATCCTACATTGATGACACATATCTGGTACAGAAACCCACCCCCACCCCACCCCCCTCTATGAGGAGTGATTGCAGAGAACCAGGAAGTCAGGGTTCAAAACCCTTCTCCCCAACTGGCCCTTTTTGTGACTCTGGGGAAGCCGCTTCACCCTGTCGCATCAGGTACGACCCAGGCTGCAAATCCTTTGGACAGAGAAATAACTTGTATGTACTTGGCTATAACTCATCCTGAGCTCCGTTCTGGGAAACAGCTAAGTAATACGGTACATGTCAAATGGAAATCTCTAGAATTCCAAACTGCATTAAATCTCATTGAACTGTTAATAGAACCTCCGCCTGTCTTAAATTTAGTGCAAATGAAATCCCAACCCACCAGCAACAGAGACAGCAGAGAAAAGCTTGTGTCTTTCAAATTCTCCAGCCTGGCAGGAAGCAGCAACTGAATTTGAGAGTGAAACAATCTTGGGAGGCGGGAGAAGGTGAACGGATGAAGCTAAGAGTGTCCAAAGCACCATCATAAAGAAGGGGGCTTGAGTAATGTGACCATATGTCCTGTTGTCCCCACACACAGCTTCGGGACGCCAAAATAAGAACATAAGAATTGCCGCTGCTGGGTCAGACCAGTGGTCCATCGTGCCCAGCAGTCCGCTCACGCGGTGGCCCTCTGGTCAAAGACCAGTGCCCAACCTGCGTACATCCTTGTTCAGCAGGAACTTGTCTAACTTCGTCTTGAATCCCTGGAGGGTGTTTTCACCTATAACAGCCTCTGGAAGAGCGTTCTATCACTCCCTGAGTGAAGAAGAACTTCCTTACGTTTGTACGGAATCGATCCCCTTTCAACTTTAGAGAGTGCCCTCTCGTTTTCTCCCGTTTTCAGAAAGAGTGTCCCGAAGCTGTGTGTGGGGACAACGGGACAGGCGATCTAAAGGCAACGCGAGTCGATCGAGGTAGAAACCTCTACGCGGCTTTGTAAAAGGGGGCTCGGTGACTGAGCACCAAGCTGGGTGGGAATGAGTACGCGGATTGGCTCTTGTGTTCCGAGTACCGCCCCTAAGGGCAGGCATTAAAGGAGTCCCGTGGGTGGAAGCGGAGGAGGTGTGGCGGGTCCCATCGGAGCAGATGCTATGTCCTGCATGGGCAGGAAGAGAGGGGGAAGCCAGGAGCAGGATGTGGCTGGTAGCCAGGGTTTAGAGAAGGAAGATTTTCTGAAGGCCCAGCAGCCGGAGAAGATATGCCTCTGCATACAAGACTTCGTGCAGAAAGGTAGAAAAAAGAGAAAAATTTCTCCCTCTTTGAAGCGCCTTTCTTCTCTGGAGGCTGCGTGGGGGAAGGGGGAGAGAAGTAAAGTGTTACTCCGGTCTTCTTCGCACTTTCCATCAATCTGAGCCTGCCTGCCTAACTTTGTGTCTTCTAACCTGCTCTTTAAACCATTAGACATAGTGTGTCATAAGAACATAAGAAGTTGCCTCCACTGGGTCAGACCGAGGTCCATCTCGCCCAGCGGTCCGCTCCCGCGGCAGCCCATCAGGTCTGCGACCTGTGAAGTGGTTTCTGACCACTTTTATAACCTACCTCAAGTTCTATCTGTACCCCTCTATCCCTTTATCCTCCAGGAACCTATCCAAACCCTTCTTGAACCCCTGTACAGAGTTCTGGCCTATCACTTCCTCCGGAAGCGCGTTCCATGTGTCCACCACCCTCTGCGTAAAAAAGAACTTTCTAGCATTTGTTCTAAACCTGTCCCCTTTCAATTTCTCTGAGTGACCCCTAGTGCTTGTGGCTCCCCTCAGTTTGAAGAATCTGTCCTTATTTACTCTCTCTATGCCCTTAAGGATTTTGAAGGTTTCTATCATGTCCCCTCTAAGTCTCCTCTTCTCCAGGGAGAACAGCCCCAGCATTTTTAACCTGTCAGCGTATGGAAAATTTTCCATACCTTTTATCAGCTTAGTCGCCCTCCTCTGCACTCCCTCGAGTACCGCCATGTCCTTCTTGAGGTACGGCGACCAGTATTGAACACAGTACTCCAGGTGCGGGCGCACCATTGCGCGATACAGCGGCATGATGACTTCCTTCTTCCGGGTTGTGATACCCTTTTTGATGATGCCCAGCATTCTGTTTGCTTTCTTTGAGGCTGTCGCACATTGCGCCGATGGTTTCAGTGATGAGTCGACCATCACCCCCAAGTCCCTTTCCAGGTTACTCACCCCTAGCAGTGTTCCCCCCATTTTGTAGTTGAACATCGGGTTCTTTTTCCCTACATGCATGACCTTGCATTTCTCCACGTTAAAACTCATTTGCCACTTTTTTGCCCAGTCTTCCAGTCTCGTTAGGTCCTTTTGTAGGTCTTCACAGTCTTCCGTGTTTCTAACCCTGCTGCAGAGTTTGGTGTCATCAGCAAATTTGATAACCTCACATTTTGTCCCCGTTTCCAGATCGTTAATAAATATATTGAATAGTAGAGGTCCCAGCACCGACCCCTGCGGAACTCCGCTCATGACCCATTGTCTATCTGAGTATTGGCCCTTGACTCCAACCCTCTGTTTCCTGATTTAATGGGGGGAGGATCACCTAGGTCGGGGTACATTGGGTAGAGGGGGTGTTCATGCAGCTTTTACTACAAGAACACAATTCCAGCTCTTGATCCAGTCCCTAGTCCTGGGTCTTCTAGACTTCTGCAACATACTCTTATCTCCCCTGCCCCACAAACTAAACTAAACTAAACCTTGGGTTTGTATACCGCACCATCTCCATGGTTGTAGAGCTCGGCACGGTTTACAGGAATTATAATGGGAAAGGAACTCCAAGGAAGGGCTAGATGAAGATCAGAGGAGAAAAGAGTGTTAGAGGGCTAGGATGTCAGAAGAGGGGGGAGTGTTAGGTTTTGGAGAAAAGCCAGGTTTTCAGATGTTTGCGGAAGGGTTGGAGGGCACTCAGGTTTCGAAGAGGGAAGGGAAGGTTGTTCCAGAGCTCGATGAATCTGAAGGGGAGGGAAGAACCCAGTTTTCCTGGGTGGAAAATGCCTTTTAATGAGGGGAAGGATAGTTTCGATTTTTGGGTAGGTCTGGTGGAATTAAGATTTGAGGAATTCCAAGAAAGTGGGATTAATGGATTAATGATAAAATGGGATTAATGGTAAAACAACTACAAACAGTTCAAAACACAGCGCTAAGACTTATCTATTCACTGAGGAAGCATGACCACATCACGGCGGCATACCTCGATTCACACTGGCTCCCAATTCAAGCAAGAGTACAATTCAAATTCTACTGCCTACTATTTAAAACCATAAACAGAGACAGCCCAGGCTACCTAAACAACCGCCTAATCCAAACTACCTCAACCAGACATAGGAGAACCCACAAACCGTTCACGCATCCCCCCAATCAGAGACGTCAAACGAAGAAAATTGTACGATGGCCTTCTAGCCACACAAGCAGCAAAACTAGCCTACCAACTCTCCAATTTACTGATAATGACCCCAGACTACAAATCGTTCAGAAAAGAAATAAAAACCATGCTCTTCAAGAAATACTTGAAGACAAACTAACACCGCAAGAGTCGTCCCAATTCTCTGAAGCAACTCGCTCTACTCTTCAATTCCTCTGGAAATGGCCAGATAACTCCTTTTGTAATACGCCTTGAACCGCAAGGTAATGGCGGAATAGAAATCACTAATGTAATGTAACTGCGGCTGCCTGTGACAAGTGCAACATTCTCCCAACTCTGGAGTACTTTTACAGATGTGTGCACGGATGGCCAGGCATGCAGCAAAGCTTTTCTTCTTAGGGCTTTGCAACTGGGCTGTTTCTTGACGCACGACCCTAGCTTTGTATGTGCTCAGGTAATGAACAACGAGACCATCCTCTGGTCCTACACCCAAGCTTTCTAGCTACTAAAGGGGGATGGATCAGAAGCATTAGAATGAGGCAGGCTAAGGAAACTGTGGCCCAGTAACATAATATTAGTAAGTAGGAAACCAGGGTATGGGGGTTTCAGGGGAGGATCCAGGAGGTGGGGGAGGAGTGTCCCTGTCCCGTTTTGAGGAAAAAATAAATGGTCACATTAGACATGAGGGACAGGTTTCAGTTTGGAATTAACCAGTGCAGACCCAAAACCCAGCCTCTGCTTTGTTCTCCCTCCTGTGCTAATTCTTACAGGGGTGTTTTTCACATTTCACACCTTCCACTTGGAGAACGGCCATGATTACCTGCTCATCACGGAAAACGGCAGCTTTACCCAACCGCTGAAACGTCTGACGGGCTCACGGCTCCCTGCGCCCATCGGGGCTGGTCTGTATGGAAACTTCACAGCACAGATTCGCTTCATCTCAGACTTCTCCATGTCCTACGAAGGTTTCAACATCACCTTCTCAGGTGAAGTAAGAATGAGTGGGTTCCCCCCCCCCCCCAAATGTGATTTGCAACCTCCAGACATAAAATGCCTTTCTCCGTAATGAAATGTAACTCCTCTTCCAGAAGGGTTTTCAGTTGACTTTACCACTGGTTTTCTTTCCTTTCTTTTCATGTTCTGTCTCTATATCCATATTTCTCTGTCTCCGATTCTATCCTAAATCATAATTTCACTGCAATAGGATTCAAGGAAAGCAGAGAGCTTAACTCTCCAAGCAAAGAGGTGGGAGGCCTGGGTCAATGAGTACGAGTAGGATTACGTGATCCGAAGGTCATATTCAATGCTTCTGTGATGCTTTTCTCTTAATTTCTTCTGTATAGTCGTAAGGACATATCACAGGAAGACACTAACTGACGTCTGAATAACTTCTCATAGAGTACACTCTGGAGCCTTGCGAAGAGCCTGAAGTGCCTCCCTACAGCATCAGGAAGGGCCTGCAGTTCGGCGTGGGAGATGTTCTGGTTTTCTCCTGCTTTCCTGGATACCGGCTGGAGGGAGTGTCCCGCATCACCTGCCTCGGAGGTAGACGGCGTGTTTGGAGTTCGCCTCTGCCAAGGTGTGTTGGTAGGTGGTCCTGTGCTTTCATTTTGCTTGGTTGATATTTCTACTTAGAAATGAGACGGGAAGGAACGCGGGTCTAGCTTTAGCAAGGGAAGGATACAGCACACGGATAAGGTGTGTGGGCGCCTTGTACGTGGCGGTGCTTCTAGGCTGACTGTTCAATAGAACGAAAGCTGCAGCCAGAACTATTTAATGCACAAGTCAAGGTGGGGGGAGGGGGGGCACATCACCTTCGCATGACAAGCGCAGCTCCTGGGACATGAATAACAATTGCAATTCACTGAAAGTTAATCAAGAGAGAAAATGAACAAAAAAATGTATGAGCACTTTAGATTTGGCCCTCAGAATCCAGCACTAATAAGACATAATGATATCGTTATTCATTCCCTTGCTGTGCTTGCTTTAAAGTTTAAATATTGGTTTTATAGTAATGGATCAGATTTACTGCCTGGTGAGGTATCGTCTACCTTGAACATACTATATATAAGGTTGCATGAGCTGGGTTGTCCTGCGCCCCTTACAGCTGTGTGTCCAAGGCTTCTGACCTCACCACAGCGACTTGCCAGGAGCTGCATGTGGCATTGTGAACTCCTGCTGTAAACCGAGCAAAGGTCCCACTTCCCTAGTCAGCCCTGACCCTGGGAATTCTGCCTGGTGTGACTGAACATGGAAGGCATAAAGTGAGAGCAGGACACAGTGGTACTTGTCCAGAACTGTGTGTCGGGGACATGGTTTGGGCCTAGTTTCAGTTGCATTTCTTCATCTGACTTGCCTGGAGAAGGCCCTGCTCTTGCCTGAGCTCTTCAGTTCTTTCTGTATTTTGCTTTCCTGGAAGTAGTTCCGTTTCATGAGAGAGACGGTAATAATGCAACATTTGGAGAGATGAAATGTGAACTGAAGGTGGGCTTCTGTAGATACTGTGGTAACGCATAGGTAGCATCATGCCTAGGCCTCCGCCTGCTGGCAGACATGAGTGGAGTACGTTCCAGGTATGGTGGACAGTAAGATGATATGGACCACTTCCAGAGCCATAGACAGGATTCCCTTGTTAAAAACAAACTTCACCGGGGTAAAAGGAACGCTCTTCTGGAGTCTGTCGTAGGGGAAAACACCCTCCAGGGATTCAAGACAAAGTTAGACAAGTTCCTGCTGAACCAGAATGTACTCATGTAGGACTAGTCTCAGTTAGGGCGCTGGTCTTTGACCAGAAGGGTGCCACGTGAGCGGACTGCTGGGCACGATGGACCACTGGTCTGATCCAGCAGTAGCAATTCTTATGTTCTTATGTTTAATGTCAGAGTCATAATTTCCCGGGCGCGCTCAGTATCATCTTCACACTGTAAGTCATGTTTTCTGAACCCAAGCCCGGATGGCCAGGGCTTGTACCAGGGCTCAATTGACTTCCACAAAATACAGCCTGGATCGGCCCCAGAATAACTTGTTGCATGAAGTTCAGCACTGAGATGAAAAGCTTTACAGCATCCCTGCCCTCAAGAGCTGACTCAACAAAGTCACCTTACATTATGTGCCAGCAGGTGCCTAGGTTGCGTCTACCAGCGCTTAGCATAAGTGATTTAATTGAGTTTAAGTGGTGTGATAATTGGTCACGCCATTAAAGCCCAAAAATTGCTGCCCCTATGTGGCCTCCGGGACCGGTGCCTAGGTCCCTGGCGGCTATCGGTGCAGAGGGAGCCTGGAAGTGGGCGTGTTTAGAGGGTGGCACCAGACTTTGGTGTCGCTAGGCACCATTGGCCGTGATTCTGACAGGTCCTAGGTGCCAGACATGTAGGCCCGTTAAACCCTGGCAAGCGCCTAGGGTCCATGCTCACTGCGATTCTGGAAGCAGTGCCTGTCCGTGATAGGCACCTGCCATGGCAAGTGGCACTTCCAGAATCAGCCCCTTAGAGTCTCCTTAGGGTCACCACATAGCTCCAGAAAAAGGAGGCCGGATTGTGACATCCAGGTTTCACTCCCATTGCTTTCAGTGAAAGTAAAACCTGGAGCCATAGGGTGACCCTACTTATGGTTATTCTTAGCAATGGTTCCCAACTCTGGAGGACCACTAGCCAGTCGGGTTTTTGGGAGAGCCCTAATGAATATGCATGAGAGAGATTTGCATATCATGGAGATGACAGGCATGAAACTCTGCTTGCAAATCTCTCTCATGCATATTCATTAGGGTTGGGAACCACTGATTTCAATTGTCCTCTGATAGCTGCAGCCTCTAGTAAACCTCTTGTCACTTTGGCACAAAATATTTAGGACAAGATCTGTACTTTTAGGACCTTCCCGGCAGTAATGGACAAAAGCAAATCCTGCCTGCTTAAACCAACCCAGAGTCCACAATCCAGGAAAAAGAAAACCAGACCTTCTTGCACTCCTTGCAATCCAATGTCCCCCCTGGTACAAAGCCCTAAGGAGCCTGAACTGTTGCCTTTCTGGTGCAACCCCTCCAAACAATCCAGTCCAGGTTTTATCTAGCTGCGGGCTTCTCCCAACCACCGTTCATGTCTTTTAACACAGTTCGCCTAAGGGTCCCAAAAGTATCCATTTGATCTGGAGTTAAGGTCAGCTTTCCCTTCAAACCCCCTGCTTTTGAACTCAGGAACACCTGCCAGACGCATGGGGATTACATCAGAGGAGAGTCTTGCTTCTCATTGGTTCGTGGCTCCCCAAAGTACCCTGCCTGGCTGACTCCCTCTGTGTTAGGAATCTGCGGGCATATTACCACCCCCCCCCTCCCTTTCAGGAACCAGAAAAAATGGATCCAGTGGGGATTTCTTAACCCTCTGACCTAGCAAAGTAATCCCATGGACTGCTTTCCTTAAGGAATTCCACCACCACCACTTAACCACGCAAGAATTATTCATTCATCTAGGCATCTGCCTGGTTTCCTTGGGGTCTTGGGGCAAGCTAGGTTGAAATGCTATCCCCTCCCCCTTTCTTTGAGGTTGTGACAGTAGAGTGGAGGGCAGAGAACAAAGAAAACACATAGAGAAATGCTGCAGGCGGAGGTTCTTCACTCTGGCTTTCAAGGTCAGAGACATGGTGTGTGGGGTCACAGCCTTAGGTGGATTATCTGGTGCCGTCCAGTAGAACAGCGGTTATGTTAGATGCCACATATGTAAGTATGCGTCACTGCTTTCAGAACAAACAAGGTAAAGAAATGCAAACTTAGCGACGTTTTTGCTTTTTCAGGTCTGTAAACACATTGCCTTTTTCCTTCCTTGTCTTTCCTCGTTTGTGGCCTCAGGACGCTTCATCTCTGACTTTTTTTTTTTTTTGTACCCTGCTAAACTGCTGTTCTGTTCTGTCGTCTTTCTAGCTGAATGTGGCTCCTCCGTCAGTGGAACTCAGGGTGTCCTCCTATCCCCCAATTATCCTTCCAATTATAACAACCACCACGAATGCATCTATTCCATCCAGACACAGCCAGGAAAGGGCATCCAGCTGAGGGCACGGGTGTTTGACCTACAGGCAGGAGACGTGTTAAAGGTAAGATTTGGGGGAGAGAAATTCCAAAGAGACATTTATCAAGACAAACAATTAGGGGGGAAAGCTATTACTGCAGTTCCATTTTATCAGTGTCAGACTGTGATCTCTCTCTCCAGCTTATTTCAGTTTCACTGAAGTGGCTTCCATTAAAAAAAAACTTTATTAAGCAAAAACTCCAGAGGTCACCTTCAACGTTCGGTCAGGCCTTCCCAAGCTCCTCAGAATAAGGCAACGCAAAATTGAGGCTGAATAGCTGAAGGTCAGCTGAGGTCTCTTGCCAACGCTGACCTCTCTCTGAGGGACTCGGCGGCCGCATCCACTCTCTCCCAGCTCCTCCCGATTCTCCTTTCTCTCTGTTCCCCTGGAAACGGCCTGAGGCAATCGACCTGCCTGCCCTGAATCATGTGCTGCTTTTAGCCGCCTTTTCCTTGTCTCTGTGGTTGGCATTTTCTAAACTCAAGAGTCATAGCAGACCACGGGGCAGACTGTACCACAATAGGATGGCAGAGCCAAGGTGTTTTCAAGGATTTGATTCCACTTGAACAACCGAAGCTTTTTAGCTATTATGGCTAGGTAAAATGCTGTTTCTGCTGCAACATGTAGCAAAACCATAGTATAAAGCAGGGTAGGGTTACCAGACGGTCCGGATTTACCTGGACATGTCCTCTTTTTACAGGACATGTCCGGGGCGTCCAGATGGCTTTTCAAAACCCGGCACTTTGTCCGGATTTTGAAAGGCTTCCAGCTTGGGACTGCATCTGCGCATGCACGGATGCATCAAGGTAACATCACGTGCATGCGTGCGTTCATGCATGTGACATCATGGCATCACACCTGCACAAGCGCAGATGCACTCCCGGCGCTGCTCTGAGCACGAGAACGGGTTGAGGGGGCGGGGCT